>NC_140352.1:6833449-7389258 GCF_963514085.1 Chelon labrosus | reverse complement strand
ACTGCTCCTCTCTTCCTCTCAGCAGCTGCTGCCAGGCTCCGCAGTCTGTCCCCCGCAACAATGTTTATATACGGAGCGGGCAGGCCACGCCCCCGCGAGTCCGCTCGGCCAATCAAAAACGGAGGCACGCCATCTGAGCCGTATCTTGCCTGGTAACATGCCAGCAGAGAAGAAAGACAAACAGAAGGAGGAGGGAGAGGAGGAGGAGGTGGAGGAAAGGAGGAGGAGGAAAGAGGGAGGAGGGGGGTGATGATGAATAGCAGACCCCAGTGTTGTGGAAATGTACAGAGACTTGCCTGGGCTTGCAGGGCCGCTATTGTGTTCCTTTTGTTCAATATCAGCGTTAAATAAATGACATGTTTTGCTTGCATGTGCATCTGCAGCTTTAAAAGTGTGGGATGAAAGTCCATGCAGCCTGGGCCCGGTGCCAGGCCAAGCCAGGCCAGGCCGGGCTGGGCTGAGCTAAGCTGGTTCAGTGTTGCAGTGCACATTACGTCACCTGTTTTTTTGCTAAAGCATTACATCAGAATTTTTTATCCGGCACACAGGGATGCAAACAACACAGCTGCACACTATAGCACAGCACAAAAATGTTAATAATAATAATAATAATAATAAATGTCCTCAAATGTGTGTTTATTTTTGCCCTCAAATGGTGCAACAGTGAAAATATGCAGGAAAAACAAGATTGCACAAAGAGGATTGCTGACACAGAACTATTTGTGTGTTTTTATGGCACTCATTATTAGTGTCACTAAAAGTTAAAGGCCCCAAAAACCCAGCAGGACATTTAAATCCTGCTTTTTGTCTTGAAAGAAACATGTTTCTCTTGTGGGCCGTGCAGCACCAAACACAGAGTTTGCTCAAAGAAGCCGTCTGGAAAGCAGCCAGATGTAACGCTGCGCTTCTGCACGTGAGTAGGCGTGGAATGTACTGTACTTTTTTGTCAAAGAGGAACTGAGAGACATAAACACGTGTAGGTACAGTGCGTTCTGTGGGGGATGTTAAAAAAAAAAATAAAAATGTTTGCTCTCTTTTCTTAAACAAAGAATTCGGGCTGAGGCTTGAATGCTTCTCTGCAGGGACAGAAAACAGTGAGGGACAACTTGTCAAATGCATTCCTAGAAAGTGCCACAAAGCAAACTATTGACCCCTCGAAAAAAGGAAATTTAAGCTCCAGCTGGAGGCGTGTCCTGCGGTGTTCAGGGCCGTCCTCAGACATTCACAGTCAGAACAGTACATTCTGTATGTTCCCACCGCTCGGGGGTTTGTTTGAAAACAACCACTCGGCGAGCAAAACACCGGCACATCCACGTATATCCTCGTGGTCGACGCAGAAGAAGGAGAAGAAGAAAAAAAAAAAAAAAGGTGAAGCAATCCCCTCGGCCCCTCATTCACGTAATAACAGCAAAAACGTGTAAACAGTGTGGAGTGGGAGAAATAACAGCACCACATTCAGTTGCCCATATTCAGAGAAAGTGGATTAGGACAAACTTGTGCCGTGGAGCAAAAACAAACAGCGACTGAGGCGAAGAATGTCCTAGCTGGACTTTATTTACAGGCTCTCTTTGTTTTGCTCCCGGGTGCAGCAGCGAAGGCCAACAGGGAGAGGAGAGACGGAGCACGGTGCAGGGTTTTAAGCTTTACTTAGTGTGCACCCGTGTGGAAACACAATGCTGCACTTCAAGGGCTTTATCACCAAAGTTATTTGATTAGCCGTAACATTATGACCACCTTCCTAATATTGTGCAGGTCTCCCTCGTGTCTCCAAAGCAGTCTTGACTCATCAGAGAATGGACATGGGCCTTCTGAGGGTGTCCTGTGGTGTCTGGCAACAGAATATTGTTAGTGGGGGGCCTTTGAGGGGAGGGGCCTCTGTGGATCATCCCACAGATACTTGATCAGTTTGGGATCTAGTGAATTTGAAAGCCAGGTCAACACCTTGTCCTGTTCTTCATGTTTTTTTTTTTAGTTGTACCTAAAGCGTTTGTGTGTGCGTCTCCTGATGGGGATGGCTGCTGCAAACCATCAAGGAGTGTCATTGCTATGGGGTGGGGGTGCCTGGTCTGGTCTGGTCTAGGTGGGTGCTACATGTCTAAGCAACATCCACACCAATGAATGCCAGGTCCAAAAGTTTCTCAGCAGAACACTGAATTGTCACAAGATGGTCAACGTTATTCACTTCTCCTGTCGGTGGTCATAATGTTATGCCTGATCGGTGCGTTGAACATATCAAAAGTGGTCCAAGGAAGGAAAAGCAGCAGGGTCATGTATGGGCGGCCGAGGCTCACGTGATGCACGTGGTGAGCGAAGGCCGGCGCGTGTGACCCAAGCCGACACGCAGAGCTGTGGCATCACATTTTGGTGGTTTTATTGTTGTGGTTGATCGGTGTTTTGGCAGGGTGGACTGGCAGAATCATTAAACCAATATAGGGTGAGTTTTGTTGACAAGAGTTTATTTAATATTCTAAACAGTTATTTAAAAAAACAGACAACATACAATAGTAAAAGTGATTAAATAATACATGTGACATTCAGTTTTGCGATATAGAATAAACCTCTGAAGAAGGAATATCCGCGATGGACTTGATATAAACCTTCTGCCGTCGCTCCATTCGGCTGATTTGTTCAACGAAGGCATCTCTTCACTCAAGAAGGCGTGAATCCCAGCAGCTGCTCGATCGGCTTGTACCGCCACTCGTCTGCTTCCAGCTCCTCCACCAAGCTCGCGAGTTTCTCCATCCGAGACACCTGTTGATCTGAAAGGTTCGCACGGTTAAGTCATCGGTGCACCGAGATCGAACCGAACAAGCATATTTGTGCACGTGCGGCGGCGGACTTACCGTGTTTGACCTGCTTCAGCGTCGAGGCAACTTGGTAGCTGAACACAGACTCGCATAAAAACCTGTCAGAGCCGTCTAAGAAAAAAAAACAACACAGAAATAAAGACTAAAGTTAAACGGTAAGTCTTGAAAAAGGGCTAAAATAAAAGGTTAAATTAGGGCAACACCAGTAAATAGTGTGAATAATAATGCCACATATGCAAGACAAGAAAAAGGGGAACAGCTTTAGAACACCATCCAACTCCTATCACGTTGTTAGGAAGTCGAGCACATGTTTTTACAACCACACCAAAATAACCACATTAATTACTGTGTTCACAACTAGACGGGCAATGGAAAAAAAACAAGTAAAGAGCAATAAACAAATCATAGAGGCTGTTGGCAAACAACTGGCAGAACATGTTTAACTTAATTATTTGCATGTTACGTGGTGAGGGGGGAAGAAGACACTTGCACAATCCAGATTGCTCACTCGGTTATCGTTTTTAAAAGCACGTCTCCTGCACCCTGATGAAAAAAAAAAACAAAAAACGAAACATCTGTCTTTCTAAACCGCAAGCCGAAACCTTAAAATAAATGTGCTGTGTCTTTTCAGAGCACACACACAACTGTTCAGTACACAGTGCTAACTTCCTGTAAGAAAAAAAATAAATAAATAAACACTCACGTGTGCTTCTCAAAGTCATATCCTAATCAAATACAAGGGGGCAGACAGAAGTGGTGTCGTGCTTTGATGCGATGAAAACATTAATACAGATCGCATCCGGCTGCCACTTTTCTTGGCTTGAGCGAGTTAGGAAACACGCCCGACGGGCTTTTAATTCAGACCGCAGCTCGTCGTTCACTCTGCCGAGAAGGTGACTGGCTGCAATCTGCCATCTCTCTCTCTCGAGAACCGGTAAACATCCTCAGGAAAGACAGCAGCTGATCCCTCTGACTCTGTACACAAACTTTTTTGAGTCAGTCCCCTCTGGCAGGAGGGCTTAAGGAACTTAACGCTATTGTACTGAAGGTAAAAACAAACGCCTAGCCCACTGATAATAATAGAAACGTGTGTTGGTACATCCACCGGCAGACTGGGGCCTGTCTGTGCGGAGTTTGCGTGTTCTCTCTGTGTGTGTGCGCGGGTTCTCCGACCTCCTCCCACCGTCCAAAGACATTCGCGTTATGGTGAATTCTTAAATTGGACGTAGGTGGGGATGTGAGCGTCTCTCTGTGACCTGTCCAGGGTCTCCTACCTCTCGCCCAATGACGGCTGGGATCCTCAGCAGCACTGCAAACTACACTCTCCCAAATGAAAACACATCTGAATCAAGTTGTTTAGTTTAGATCTAGTGCAGGACTGTTATATATCAGACTTAGCATGAGTTTTCACTAGATTACCCAATGAGCTGGCAAGGGATTGTATATTTTCCATTGTTTCTTATTGCTGCACCAAACACCCAAGTCAAAATCTGATTCTGGTGTGCAGATGGATCACTGCTTACTGATCATCATTCCCATTGTGTGATGCCCATGTACCGTGACTGGTTGGGAGTGTACTTTAGCTAAAGACAGATATCTTTAGCTGTGTTTTCTTTTTCTCTCTTATCTTACCTTCCATCATTTCCCCCGCTCCCTTCGGATATGTGTACAGGACCTTCCTCGGGGGGATGAGCTCCGAGGCGCTGAATCCCGATCCAGTTACAGAGCTGCCACTCACGCCTCCCGCAGAAGAGGACGAAGAAGAAGCTGCCATGGCCTCGGGAAACTTTTAAACAAACACACAAAGAAAGAAAAAATAAACACAACAACCTGCTTATCCGCGTGTATTTTTGAAAAGCACATGTACACGAGTGGTGGTTTACGTTTTAATAGGCATATAGGTGGTTAAAGTTAGCCAAAAGAGCCAACAAAGGCTACGCTATTTTGATTTCCCTGTTTTTACGTTACAGTCTGCGAGCAAGCTACCAACGGTTACTACTACTGGGTGGCTAGCAAGAAAGCTAACTGCCGACAACGATGTAAAAAAAACCGCCAACCACTATTAATGTAGCTACACATAACGTGACAAAATGTTTCTAAAAGAACAACTCACCGCCAAAACCCAAGTGAATCTACAGTGTCTTTTAAAAATCCACTCAATTCACGCTTTCGTTTGTTTAGACGACCAACCGTTGGTTTACGACATAAAACATCCGTTTACGTTAGGTGTTCTGTCAGAATCTGTTTCCCTGTTGGGAATGCAACGCGCTTTCGAAATGTTTTCTCTTATTTGCTCATTAATTTGATTATGTCAGTGGCTGATTGTGTAAACGGCAAGTCTAAGAACCGCAACAAAGCGGATGTTGCTAATATATATGTCATTTTCATAATCCACAACCACAGAATTGCATTTGTCTTGCGACAATTTTGGGCTTCGTGGCTTGCCTTACTGCCTCCGTGGTGCGGGACACTGATTCTGACACAACACCGTAGTGAAGCTTGTAGCACAGATCTTACAACTATGTGGATGGTTACCCCGGATCAGCTTTAGCAGAGCGGGCGTTCCATTTCATTTGTAGATCAACTAACACGTATCGTAAACGTAGCTGCCGTAAAGCGACGAAACCGACGTTAACTAAGCAGTAGGGTTTTTTTGCCACAAGCTAGCTGAATAAGTTTTAACACCTAAAACCAGACGTTTCTTTGAGGTGTTAATTTGCTAAAGTGTTATCTATTTATGAATTTATACCGCTAGTTTTCTGTAGGTTTAGCTAACGTTTGCTAGCTCACAGTATGGATGTTTTACGGCCACCTCTCATAAATATAAATGGGAGAATATACCGTAGGAATATAATTAAAGAAGAACATTATGAGGAGGAAGAAGAATTCTCTTACATGGGTAAGTCAAGAGCTGTCACTGATAACAGCTGGGATACACATTTGTATAGAGCCACTGACACAGTTGTCAGGGTGTAGCTATGGTTAGCTATTAAACTGAAACTAAATAAAATATATTTGTATGTTTCTAGAGAGTGAAGAGTTTGCAGAAGAGGAAACCTGTGACACACAGTTCATTGAACAAACTGAGAAAGGATACCGCTGTGCAATTGACGTGCCAAGTGTTCTTTACAAGTGAGTTAAATGTTTTAAATTTGGTTCAGTTTCTGAGCAGCACAATTAAAGTATGAGTGTGTTTTCTTTTTTGTCTGTCCTGCAGATATATCATCGGCAAAAAAGGAGAAACACGTAAGCGTCTGGAGACTGACACTAAGACAAACATCAGCATCCCAAAACAAGGGGTGGAAGGACAGATTGGTGAGAGTTGAGAGCAAATGTCACCGCAACGAACCTGACGAGAGAGCAAAAGGTTGTCTCTTCACGTTCTTCCTTTTTCTCCCTTTGTGTTTGTGACAGTTATCACAGGTTCAAGCAAAGCCGCGGTTTCATCCGCAGTCACTCGAGTCGAAGTCCTTGTTGACAGTTTCCGGAAGAAGCAGCCCTTCACGCACTTCCTGTCGTTCCCCCTGAATGATTCGAAAATCCAAGAAGGATTCCTGAAATTCAAAGATGAGGTGCTGGAGCAGTGTTCGCAGGTACAGTGAGGGGTTTGTGGGTGACCCTGTCTTGTATTGTCCCATAAATAAATTGCGTGCTCACAATTCGTCCTTGTCTCGTGTGTAGGATCACGGAGTAGAAGGAAGCATCTTTCAGAATCCCGCAAAGCTTCACCTGACCGTCGGCACCATGGCTCTACTGAACGACACGGAAGTGAGACAAGCGTGTGAACACCTCCAAGAGTGTCAGAACTTCATCAGGTAGGGGCCAAACGTGATTGTCAACGGTAGTGAAAGAACAAAACAAAACGATACTCAGTGCGTCCAACGATACACATGAGATTTGTGCTTTTCTTATTGTTGGCAAAGCCCATGAAAAACAACAAACTGATCTATAACCTATTAGTTTTGTATTATAACCAGTTAATCAATGAGCCACACAGGTGAACTGTTTTATTACAATAAACATTAGGCACTGTTTTTACATTCTTTCTCTTTTGAAATGCTTAAAATCAGTTGTATTTATTTCCTTGTCAATGCTGACAGGTGCTTGAACCTTATCCTGCTTAAAAGGATCCGGGGCTAACGTCTTGATTCCTTGTAAAGTTCCATGTCAGTGGTGCTCCAGCTCCCCGGCTGTCCATGTCATATGAAAGATAACGAGAAACATTCCTCCGTTGCTCTGCGGTCCAGTTCTGTTGCTCACACGCCAGTTGTAGGTGCTTTCAACAGGGGACGGGGGTCAAGAAGGACACCTTAATGTAACAAGCGGTACAGGCACAGTGTGTTCTGACAACTTTTTATCAGGATCGACTTTAATTTTTTTCCAGTAAGCTGTCAGATTGGACCATACGGGCCAGACTTCGCTCCTCACATGCGTCAGTGCGCCCGTGATTCATCGCTTTTCCTTTCCTTGTACCACTTTTTATAAGTACTGGCCGCTCGCTGACCAAGTACTGACTGGGAACACCCCAGCAGAGCTGTAGTTTTGGAAATGGCCTGAGTCATTCAGCCATCGCAATTTATTTCATTCCTGTTGCTCATATCCTTCTAATCTGCCATCTGTCCCAATTATAACTTCTAATGTTGCTCACTTACTGCCTAATACCCGAATCAGAATCAGCTTTATTGTCCAAGTATGTGTGCACATACAAGGAATTTGACTCTGGTAACTGTTGCTCTATTGTACAAAAACACAGAACTTAAATAAGCTTAAAAAATAAATCACATCAAATGAAAAAACTGAAAAATAAAAGATAAGAGCAGATATATACAACGAAAAATGAGGATCATGTCACAAATTTGCGTGTCACGATAAAGAGGTCATCAGTGTTATCCACTTCATTCGTCAGTGGTCATATTGTTATGGCTGCAGTACGTCATGTTGCTTAATCTCGTAACGTCTTTCGATATAAAAACACAACATACTTTTCGTGTTGCATCTGCTTTGTGTCGTCTTTCTCCAGGGACATCACCGAAGGAAAACCTCTGCCCCTGGAGGTGACGGGTATAGAGTACATGAACGATGACCCGGCCGCGGTGGACGTGTTGTACGCCAAAGTCGACGTGAAAGACCGCTCCGACAAGTATGTACATCACCGAGCAAATGCGGTTTCGAAAGCGGACCCCCTCGCTGCTTCGAGAATCGTGCCCGAAATCTCCGTTTCTGAATTATTTCCACACTTTAGGTTGCAGGTGATTGCGGACCGGCTGGTGGAACATTTTGTCTCTGCGGGGCTTATGGTGAGAGAGTGGGACAGAGTGAAGCTGCACGGCACTGTGATGAACACACTGTTCAGAAAGGACTCCACAGGTAAAGACATTACATTCTGGCACGAAATCAAGGAAGTTATTGACCTGCTGGGATCATACTGGTTGCTGCTGCTGCTGCTGCTGCTGCTGCTGCTAGCGTCAACCTATTTGCCAATGTCCCCTCATTATCTTTCTGGCTCGGACCGGAGCTGCGGTGACGACAAAGCCCGAGTCTCGAACAATTACAACAACAAATTTGTGCTGAGAGGAATCAGTGAGGTATTTCTGTGTTTGGCCGCGGCTATGTTTACGTGCGCCAAAGCGAATGTGTTTTCCAAGTACGCTGACAAAGGCTTCATTCATTTTGGACGTGGATCAAGTCCAGCAGCGGTTCTCAAATTTGTACCGGGCTGACCAACAGCACAGCACAAGCGAGGTCGGGGGGGGGGGACGTACCGCAGCTCACATGTGTTTACCACCATGTGGACAAGCCCTTTTTATAATTCTGTATATTCTCTCCTACTTAGTTCCCCGTTCCTTAAACGAATTGACCAACTGTCCGACCTAGATTCTCGCCGTACTGTCGCACCACAGCTGTAGCTCGTAAACATGTTGATGATTCGATCTCTGAGATAACTTATCTGTGTTTTTCCTTTACGTGTTACATTGTCTGACTTGTCTTTTTTACACTCTCGTTGGTGATTTTCCAGGTGAAGACACGGGCGGAGCAGGAAGACAGACGGGCGAAAGGGAGGCTTTTGACGCCAGAAGCATATTAAAGGTTAGAGGAAATTTACTCCAGCTGAACGCGTGACTCACCGTCGTAGACACACGTGAGATTAAACGTGATTTTTAAATAGTTTAGGACCATAATGACCTCTTTTAAGATGCACTGAATCTTTATAAGTGCAACCTAAAATGTAGAAAATATATAGAGGATCCTAATTGCACTATTCAGGCACCTGCAGCAGTATTGCACCATACAACCGGCGCAACACTCTACATACTCCATATGCTCCACTTTCCTGCTGTGGCTGACATTCCCACATTTGCATTCTGAGTCAGATGACAGCTTAGCAATGAACAGGTCTTTAAATAAAGGGTAAAACGGTACATAAGCACGCACAGAGCATAATCAGGCCAGTTATGGAGCCGTCACCTGCTTTCAATCGGTGTTTTGATAACGTTTCCCAGATTAGCCGAGAAATAAATGTTAAACCTCCTGATCTCCTTAGGTCACGGCAGTCGGATTTAAAATCCCAAACATGTTTATTTATGGCTTTATCTCCAGGCTGTCTCAACTAGTGGGAAGGAAAACACTTTGATTCGTTCCCGGTTGATAATGAACCTGTTCTGTAAATGTGTAACTATAATGGACCCTTGAGAATTTGCTCCAGTTCTGTTAAAGTGTTCCAGTAGGTCAGCATGTACAATACCTGGACCCTGGAACTGAAGCAACACTACTTTTTTTTATCTATTTTTTTTATTACTGTGGCTCGCTAAGTGTTCTATTGCGTTTGTTTTTTCGCATTATATTATATGTTAAGTGCTTGTAAATGGAATAGATTAGATTAAACTTTATTGTCGTTGAATATAGCACAGGTACATGCACAACAAAATGCAGTTCGGCATCTAACTAGAAGTGCAAATAGCAAAAAAGTGCAAACTTAACTCATTAATAATTTCGTTTGCCCTTTTCTATTACAATATAATAATGAACAATCCAATGTTCTGCTGGGAAACGTTTGGACCTGACCTGGCATTCATTCGTGTGGATGTTACTTAGACATGTAGCACCCACCTAGACCAGACAAGACCCCCCCACCCCATAGCAGTGGCACTCCTTGATGGCAGGATGCAGCCTGACACAGACACACACACACAAAAAAGCTTTAGGAACAACTCAAAAAAACATGAAGAACAGCACAAGGTGTTGACTTTGCCTCTGAATTCACTAGATCCCAAACTGATCAAGTATCTGTGGGATGATCCACAGAGGACCCTCCCCTCAAAGGCCCCCCCACTAACAACATCCTGTTCCCAGACACCACAGGACACCCTCAGAAGGCCCATGTCCATTCTCTGATGACTCACGACTGTTCTGGAGGCACAAGGGAGACCTACACAATATTAGGAAGGTGGTCATAATGTTATGCCTGATCAGTGTACTTTGCTATATATAATACAAGCTGCAGAGTTGTTACCATAGTAGTTCTATAGTTCTGGTTACAACTGAGACCAATTACAAACTCCTTAGTTCGTGATGCTTTTCAATAACACAGAGAAATCATAATAATAATTATTCACACATTAAATTTAAAGCCTTCAATCAGAAACTACGATACGAGGACACGTCTAAATTCAAAGTGGGAAGAGCCGAATGAAAAATAAACATTTGTCAGAGGCAGGGAGGTATTCAAGTGGTTCTTTTAGGTTTTGTTTTGAGCGACATCTGAAATGCCACTCCAGACCAAAGTGACACTTGAGATGAAACAGCTCTGAAATTCACCTTCATCTCCTCTCCTGCGGCAGAGGAGGCCTTTGTTGGAATAACAATATTGTTGTCGGTTGTCGGCTCGTCTCTTGAAAATGACAAAAAGGTGCCGAGCAGATGCTCTGTGGCCCGTTGCCATGGCGCTACGGTAACCGCAGCTTCTTTTCTTTGTGCTGTATCACAAGTAAGGTCGACTTCTTTAGCACTGTGCAGACTTTTACATTGTTGTTTGGAGGGTGCATTGAAGACAAATGACCTACCGGATTTATTTCTGTTGCAGAAATTTGGTGCCTATTCTTTTGGAGAGTTTGAGCTGAATACGGTCCTGCTGTCCCAGAGATATTCGACAGATTGCACAGGATACTACACCTCTGCAGGGAGCATCAACTTCTCCTGAGCCTCAGCAGTGCTGAGCTCATTCTGAGGTGGGACATTTGAAGACATTTTTCTCTTAGTCTTGATAGTTGTGTCCAGTAGGTGGCAGCATAGTTGTTTCTTTTAAAAATTAAAATGACTCCTGAGCCAGTTTCTGAACCTTATTCACTGCCTTTCTAAAAAAAATAACCCTTAGGAACATTTAATACGAAAAAATAAAATGATCAGAGCGCCGAATGTTTTGAAATTTCAGTCTGAAGCTCCCTCGAAAGATGAAACGTGCATGCAAATCATTCCTGTGATGCTCTCGGGCGGTCAGATTTCTTTTTCTGTACTTTTAGTCTTCTGACAGTTTGATTCCCTTCGGGGGATTTTGAGTCAAGCAGCATCAAAGTAAGTGACAAAATGCATTTTAATGGGATAGGCAATCAAAAGAAGGAAAAAAGCTGAAATTTCTATTGAAAGATTCGACGACTGCGGCTGCTGTGCTCATAAATACTTTTGTCCTGATCTTGAAAATAGAATGGGTTTACTCTTGAAAGCTCGCGGGGTTTGATGCTGACACTGGAGCGACGGGGAATCACAGTCGATTAATTTGCGGAGGAAGACAAAATTAACATTGGGTCATTTTAATATCAGGGTTAAATGTTTGTTTTTGTAGAGCTGCAGCATCACATATAAATAAATAAAAGCCATTATGTCTAATGCATTCACTCAGATAGTTTTCTCCTCCATGTAATTTGATTTATTACCTCATTAATGCTAATTTAGGTCAAATACACTGCATTTAATTGCGTGACATTTACATTTTGCGGGCAGTGCTTCTGTGATTATCTTAATTAACATTTTGGAAACAGGAGATGTGCGTGTCCTGCTTCTCTTACTCTGGTCTGAGTGGTGCCTTTGCTGCTTATCAAAGCCATCAAAAGGCACACTGTCAAAAAAAGAAATGTATTGAAAATCATCTTTCCTCCCCTGAGCGTCCCATTCTTGTGAGGCGGTCGGCCGATGCATCTCATAAATCTTCAGGGCGCTCACACAAACGTCAGCGATGTGCTTAATAATTCAAGGAGCCTTTCCTGCACTCTCACCTGCCAGCCAGACCCGTTCTTTCGCCACGCTGAGCCGCTCTACTTCGGTGAAATAAGACTTCTTCGACTGGGAGATTGTGTGACTTTAACATTACATGATTTAGCGAATGCGAAGTTCGCGGCCCTGACAAATCTTCCTTCCGAGCTTTGGAAGCTGTTGGAGGAACTCTGGCTGCGCTTCACGCTGCTCTAGCCTCATCCTCGCACTGCTGGACGTCATAGCCAAGTCTTACACCATTTCCTTTCATCTCGCTGCCTCATGAATGTGTTAATGCATCACTGACATGATTTATTACACCAGCCTGGAGTTTTTTCTCCCCCCCACCCCTCCATCTTTTTTATTGGTGCCCTTCCCACAGGGACCACAGCCTCGTTCCCACTCCCAACTGTCCAGTGCGTCAACGAATACAGACATCGGACACACAGCCTGGTCACTTGCTCTGCTTGCCATCAGAGCTTCTTCTTCTTCTTTTTTTTTTTTTCGTCAGCCCTCCCCTCAGCTGACCGCTCTCTGTTTGGCATTCAGCAGGGCGATCGCCAAGCGGCCAAAAGTTACACTGATGGAAACTGAGGGAGCTTTTTGTTCGTCGGCTCTGCCATCCTGCGCTATCCCATCCTCCCATCTCAGCACTGGCGTGACTTTCATTTATTTTATTTCCCCCCCTCCCTGTTATCCTCGAGCTTTTGTCCACAGGCACCATTAGACAGGGGCACATGCAAATGCTGTTCCTGGAAAACGGCTCGCCAGCTGAGCTGTCCACACATTGAAACGTTAGCGGGCAGCATGCTTGTTAGTGGGTCAGGAGCACAAATACGACATAACACCACTCTCAAGGTAATAGATACAGCGAGGAGTCTGGGAATTGCCGGGGCTTACTATCTGAAGAGAGGCAGACTATTTGCGGTTTAATTAAATTCATAGAGACTGTGCATCATTGTTTAGTTTGGCAGGGACGTGATTAAGGATGTGGTGCGCAGGTGTCCTCGGTAATGATCGCACTGAGAACACATGAAGGAACATAAGTCATCCACCGACATGGACACTGAAGACAGATTCAGTTTGTCAAGAGACTATATGTTTATTTAAACGGCCATATGTCTGCGTCTATCAGGGACGTACTGGATTAAGGCTGCTACAGACATTTACTTTTCAGCATTTGTCAGTCATAGGATAACTTTTAAACCTATGAAAACATTCATATCAATAATAATACAGTTCTGTTTATACCAATTTGGTATTTTATTTTTGAATGTATACTATATATAACTGCAAAACCACGGGACGCAACATAAAATGTGGCTGAAACAAGCGCACGAGTGTGTCTTTAAATCACACAGTCATATCATAACCTATGTTCAGTCCTTTGCACACATTATTCTGCCTTTTATAATCCCCCTAACTCATACTCTGTTAGTCTGTTTATTACTCGGCGCTGCCCTCTGTCTTTTTTATAAGTGCATTGTCACCCAAGTGTGTTGTACTGTCTGTACTGTATTGTTTGTCTTTGCACTGCACCATTTGCACTGTTTTGTACTGTCTGCAAAAGCTTGGACATGTGCACTTTATGCTCACTTTCTTGCATTGTCCTATGTCTTCATGTAGCTCTGTGGTCTTGGAGAAACCTCCTCTTATCTCACTATCTACTGCACCTGCTTAATACGGTCAAAGGTGACACTAAAAACCTCTTTGACCTCTTTGAATTGGCAACCAAAACCATTGTACATGAGAGGGTAACCATAGGTTGATCCCTTAAAGGGGAACAACTGTTTTTTTACAACCTGGACCTTATTTCTGGCATAAAATACAATCGTTTACTCACCCATATAACTTTGGTGTCATTTGTAGTCGTTCGGGAGATATTTAGATCTGCGTATATCCATATAGTGGGAGTGACTGGGGCACCGAAAATCAGCCTCTAAATAACGCATTATCTGCTGCAAAACTCGTTCGTTTCACCAATATTTTGTTATGATACGCTAATGCTATTCCCCGTTGAGTCCGGAGTTACCTGTTATTATCATCTGGAGTCTGTAGATTGACCTACAGGCCCAGGATGAAGTCTTCTGATCTGAGCACACTCAGAATCTGAAAAATATTCAGCCATGTTGCAAAAAACTAGCAGTAGCAAATTACAGGCAACTTTTATGCCAGAAATAAGGTCCAGGTTGTAAAAAAGGTTGTAAAAAACAGTAGTTCCCCTTTAAGGTTTTGAAGCTTGGTTCCATCTTTGCTAACCCAAACTCCAGCTAACTTGTGCCTTATTCAAAAACGGTAAATAAGTGGAGGATGAGTGGAGCTTATGCAGAACTTTAAGCCTTGATATAATTATAGAAACTGAAAACAGTTTGTGCACTGTGCTGTAAACACGTAAACTTTTGTCATTTTAACATGGAAGTCAATGGAAACGGACTCACTTTTGGAGACAGCCTCAAGTGGCCACTCAAGGAACTGCATCTTGTCTTTTCCTCTTGATAATCTCATCTACACTGGACACAACTATGTATTTATTACACCCTGATGAGTTTAAAAACCCCAGTGCCTGTTTATTTCACTGCCAAGTTTTATACACATCTGAGCCAAGACGTTAGCAGCAGTTCCTTTAAGTCCCGTAAGCTCAGACTTGGAGCTGCCTCGAAGGCTTGTTCTTCCACTACGTTGAAGGCTCAGTAGGTAATCACTGCTGACTGGGAGCATCCCACAAGCCTGCTGCTGTTTTGGAGATGCTCCAACTCACTTTGGCCATAACAAGATGTCTCTTGTCAAAGTTGCTCCGGTCTTTACATTTCCCCCTTTTCCCCTTACATTTAACAAACCGACTAGAAAAACCAACTTCTCATACACGCCAAACCTCGACATGCTACAAAATAATCAGCTCTGTTTGCTTCATCTGTGAGCAGTCATTATATTTTGACTCTGATTTTTATGACAAAGTCATGTTGCTATGCATGTCTGCGTGGGTGAGCTTGCTTTCGCACTGCCCGACATACTGATTTTTTATTTATTTATTTATTTATTTTTTCCCTGTCTCTGCCACATCTCCTACCCTAATTAGTCATCTCTGTGCTTCCTGCCGAGCCTGATAAATGAGGCCCCCGTGTGTGTTTGTGTTGTCGCCGATCTATTTCCTCTTTGGATCCCTATTCCTGAAGATCTAACAAGACAGAGGAGCTGGATTTTAATTAAAATGTTAAAACACTTCGGTTGCCTGCGCAGGCATGCGTGCGTGCGCTTGTTTACATGCACTGATGAGTCCAATAGGCTTTGCGTTTAGAAGGGCGATAGACTACGCCCACTGAAAGCGTTGCCTGTGCAAAGTAAATCCAGCTGATAAAAAAAAAAGACTTATTTTCCAATCCATTTCTTCTGTGTTAAAAGTATAGAAAGAAGAAAGTTATTTTGCAAGAACTGAAAGCAAACTTGGATGAGCACAGAACCCTCTAGAAACTTGCACTGAACCCTTCGGTAATGAGAATTCCTATCATGTTTGGTAACGGAAGTCTTGCGTTATCTCCGCCGCGTATTGTTTAGGCCTCCACCCTATTTGCATATTTAATTTCATTTTTCAAAGTAGCCCTTTTTTTATGCAAAGGCTGTTTGAAATGGGCTTTGCTTGATCAATGTCAGTCTTTTTCAGCCCAGTTTTGAGGGTTTTGATATTCAGAGCCACGCCGTGCAATTTTTCATAGTGTAATTAGAAATTAAGCTTTCTTTCTTGGCATTAAACATCTGCCGGGGAAAAATAGATGGTGTTTGACGGACGTGACCTTTTTAATACAGCAGATTTGCTTGATTTGCATGCTCGGACTAAGTAATAACATGCATGAAACCGATTAAGTGCCTAATTACTTTTTAAGGTCAGCGTAGGTTTTACTCAAGTGTACCTTTAAAGCTTGAATGTGGATGAGGCTCATTTAACACGGCGATGTATCCAATATTAAAGGCAGGTGTAGTTAATTGATGGAAAACAGATCATTTGTCAACAGGAAAGCAAAAGGTGCCCTGTTAGCTGGGAATTTAAAGGGGAATTACTGTTTTTCACGACGTGGACCTTATTACTGGCGATCGTTTACTCACCCATATAACTTTGGTGTCATTTGAAGTCATGCGGACGGTATTTAGATCCAGTGGAGCGCTGCGTATATCCATATAGTGGGAGTGATTGGGGCACCCGACAGGTAACACCGGCCTCAACAGGGAATAGCACTAGCGACTCCAAATGACACCAAAGTTATATGGGTGAGTAAACGATCGTATTTTATGCTAGAAATAAGGTCCCGGTTGTAAAAAAAACAGTTTAAAAGCTGCTCTATAGTTGTGAAACAAATATAATCTGTCTACCTGGATGTAGTTTATGGAGAAACACGACAGCCCAGCTTTTGTAAATCGCTCTCTTAAGTTGGCGTGTGCGTGTCACCACCGTTTCCGTCTCGCACTAATCACGGCCGTCACTAACGGGCATAACCGGCCTCGATGCACACCGAGGACTGGAGTATTTGAAAATGTCTAATCTGGCGTCTCCGGCGAGAAGACAGGTGATCCCTGCAGCAGAAGCAGCAGCAGCTCTTTATCATTCAGAGTGCTGAGTCTGGAGGCTGCCTGCAGCTGTCCACGTCTGTTTACTGCTGGAGGCATTCACGCAGGGAGGAGAGGCACAAAGCCGAGTGTGTTTGAACAGCGAGAGGTGATTCAGAGCTGCTGTTTACTTTATGTACACTTTGCACAAGAAGAGCTTAAAATTAGGAAGCAAGAAATTCATATTGACAGGTGGTCTGTGTTGCTTTATTGATCATTGTGTGAAATATCAAAATGTGCAGAAAAACCTCACAGAGATGTCCTCAAAGGGGGTCAAACTGGCAAATACAAAAACCCTCATGTATTCAATTGACTGTGATATAAACCAGGAAAGCAACACATTGTTGAGAAGCAGGAGCTGGGGAATGTTTTTGATCTTAGGACGCCAACCGGTCGTTTCACAGCTGTTGAAATCCCTTTACAAGTCTATTTATGTTTTAATTTAATGCAGTCGAGACTTTAATCGATTCTTAGCAAGTTTCTGCAGCAGAACCAGCTGTAAAGACAAACACCTCAGAGTGATATTACACTTAGATAGACCACAAGGGAAACTGCTTGATCACAGTAGCTCAGATGCACATAAAAACTCTTGAAAACCACTAGTAAAAGAAAAATAGGTATAAATAAATAAATAAAAATAAAAAAATAATAAGGAAATAAAAAAAATACAATAGTATAAGCATAAAATATATGAGATTTTCAAATTGAACAAATGTAAATATACACTACATACATAAGAAGAGTGTTAAGGCTCATTTAAAGGAGAATTACCATTTTTTTTACAACCTGGACCTTATTTCTGGCATAAAATAAGATCGTTTAGTCACCCATATAACTTTGGTGTCATTTGGAGTCATTGATGATATTCAGATCAAGCAGAGCGCCGCGTATATCCATATAATGGGAGTGAATGGGGCACCGAAACGCAGCCTCTAAATAACGCATTATCTGCCGTGAAACTTGTTCATTCCACTGATATTTTGTTATGATACGCTAGTGCTATTCCCGTTACCGTAACCTACGTACGTAGCCTACTCCGGTCATTCAGTCTGTCTCGCTCTGTAAAAACGCTACCCAAAGGCTAGTCGGCGGTGTGTCTTTTTTGCCAGTCGGGTTAATTATTGTTTCTACTTCCTGCTTCACTTTCAACAATGGCGACTGAAACTTTCGGCGAAATTTTGCCAAAGACAAGTCATACAAAAGTTTGTATCTCCGAACCTCCTCAGTTCACCTCTCCTCCATGTGTTCCATCTTTATTGATTCAAAACAATCGATTTGAAAATTGCGCAGATGGAGAAGCAGCCGGAAATACTAAAGCGGAAACACGCTACTACCAAGCGGACCAATCACAGCTCACGCGGTCTGCTTTCTGGGGAGGTGCATGTCAGGCTTCAGCGTCAGGGTCTCCGTAGGGTCTGGGCTGTTGCCGTAGCTACGGCGTCAAATTGATGCAGAAGCCTAAACCGGTTATTAGTCTTTATAACTTCTGAGGGAAATATTGTCTTAATTTTAATCCACTTTGTCCACCAGCTAGTTGTTAACGTTGTCAGCTGTTTGATGCTTTACAGGTGATGTGCAGGCCATGTGATAAAAATAAAATAAATACAATCGTGTTAAATTGAATGCATGTTGCACTTGGCAGCAACACAGGTGAAAGCAGCCGTAGTGAATCAAAAAGTTTCAGGTGCTAAAACCAAATCTAAGCCTCCAGGGCCGTCTGCCAAAAAAAAGGCTTTTTAACAGGTGGTTAACGATGTGAAACGGTCTGATTTAATCCCAATATATATATATATTTTTTTTTTAATCTAACCAAACTGCAACTGACTGCTGAAAGTCCTGTCAAAGGCCTGTGTTTGATCCTTTCGTCCACCTCAACCTCCTATTTTAAAAGGGAGGTTTATACTCCTGCAGCGGGAGGTGTAGGTGGCTACGCTTGATGTAAAAGCATTTGTACTAATGCTAAAACGCTAGTTGTCGGCTGATCAGCCTGTGTTGGGGTTTCGTTGTGTACTTCAAACAGCGGCGACTGGAACTGAGTGGCTTACGTTGGAGTTGTAGCTAATAAATGTGACAGTTACCATTACAGAAATCACTGCAACGCGGAAAAGAGGGAAGATGTAGGAGGCAGGAGGAGGGCGAATTTTCTGTGCTTGTCCGACCACTGAGAGACCTAAAACGAGGAAACACAAACATAAAACAAACTAAAATCTGTAAATTTAAAAAGAAATAACCCTGTTTGACCCGTTTCTACTCCTGCGTCAGATCTGCACTTTGTGATTTCGCCGCTAAAATGCTAGTCGGCAAACTTCCGCCAAACCTCGCGTAACTTGAGAGGGTGCCGATAATTTCGTATAATTAGTGTAGTACAAAGTAAAACAGGCTGATGATGATCAATACTCGCTTCTCCGCTGGTCAACTTCAGAACTAAAGATGCAGGATGCCGACTCCGTGATCAATCGGGGTTAATCTGCAACCTCTCTCTGATCAGAAGCTATACATCTTCTAAAATCCTCATCCTCTCTCATTATTTAAATTATTTATAATGTATTTGTGCTGACGTGCGAAATCCTGACTGATGGGATTAGTCATTTATACTGTAGTGGCTGGTATAAGCCTCATAATGTGCACTAAAAATAACTCATCTCCTGAGACTGAGCGTGTCAAGAGTCCCCAGTGTTAGCCGGATTCGCTGTATTGTGTACATTTAATTGAAAAAAGGGCGCCGCGCTCTCTTCCGCCCCTGCTGCTGCTGCTGCTGCTGCTGCTGCTGCAGCCGCCTGCAGTGCAAAACATCAGCTTCAGTAGTCGCCGAGCGAAGGCAAACTACCGTCAGACTGCTCTCAACTAACTTTGCACTTTTAATAGCTGTGTGACCCAGTTTGAATCCTATTGAATTAAATCTATACACATTTATAGCAGTTCCATTTACAGCTGTAAATCGCTTGAGATTACTTATTAAATGCCTCCCCATGCGTGTGTTTTTTTTTCCTCCACCTGTAAAATAACCTCTTTTGATGGGATATCCTGTCCAGGATCTTTCTTTCAGGCTGTGCTGTGTTCTCCTCATGCATACTTAACAGTGTTTAGGAGCCTTTAACAGGACGTAACTGCCGTGCAAACAATCATCTGTGGCAGCTTTTATAGGAAATATGTTCTACTGTCATTATTTTTTTATGCTTTAATGTCGTTTCCCTTTAAGCCCCTCTTTTTCCTGCTTTTTTTTATTGATTCAAAACTTAACATAAATGCATATGCGCATGTTTAAGTAGGTTTAGTGCCAAAATCGTAAAATCACGGTGCAGCAAGTCTCTCCTTTCCAACATCTTTCACCTTTCTCTGACATTTTATGGATTGTTAATCAAAGAATAATCAGCATGCTAATCGTAGATTAATAAAATGATAATTAGCCGCAGCCCCAGGGTGCATTAGCATAAAATATTGATCGCTGATTATGTGTTGCAGGTCTTTGATGAACATGGCAGCGGGATGGAAAAGCGTTCCCTGACGAAGAAACTCTCCGCCGACAGATTTGAGCGTGAATGGATTTGAAGTGAAATGCTGCAGCATCTTTTTTTCTGACGTGCGTCACCTCCTCAGCTTTCAGTTTTAATTCATCTGGAATAAAGAAACATGTAACGCATCCGCCCATGGACGTTTGCAATTAACGGTTGTGTGGTGGGAATTCCTGCAGCGACCCTTACGGACTTGTTGCATCATGTGCCAATATGTACAGCTGTGATAAGCAGAGGTGCGCGTGTTGTGCATCCTGAGCGGTTTGCAAAACAGAAAAGGGATGTGTTGTTTACATTTGTTGTGCACGGCAAATATTTCCTGATAAGAAAGCCTTTTAATTTTTGCTGCACGTCTTGTCTGATGTTATTCAAATGAAGCTTTCCTCTCCTCTGCTCCTTTTGTGTAAACTGATTATGCTTACTGAAGGATAGATAAGCTTCATCAACATCTGTGTACTGAGGAGAAGGAGCAACCGATGGCATCAGTTAATCCCTTTACAATTAAAGGCACTCTTCCAGAACGTAACTCTGATATGTAGATGTTAGTGCGGGGCTGCTTTCGTGTTTAAAATACGAGAGGCGGCGTCAAGTTTTGGCCAAAGGAACTCATTCATTGAGAATTTGTTATGTAGAAATTGTAAAAATTCAAGGAACACTTCAAATAAAACACATCAGATCTCAACGGAGGAGGAAAATCATGCTGGATATTTATGAGGTATGGAATGGGTAATGTGTCGGATACGAAAGGATGCCACATCATTTGATAGAAGTGGAAATTATCAACCTACAGAGGGCTGAATTCAAACACCTTGAAAGTCAAAGTGATAAAATGAAGCTGCAGGCTGGTTTGTTTTGCTGAAAATTCATTGCAATAAGTCAAAATAGTACCTCCTGGACAGTCTCAAGTGCAACCTGGTGGCGTCGGATGGACCAAAACAGCGTGGGGGCCAGTCAGTGGTATCAATTCCTTCATCCTCCAGGAACTTCCTGCATACTCTCGCCTCATGAGGCCTGGGCATTGCCGTGCACCAGGAAGAACCCAGGACCCACTGCACCAGAGTAGGTTCTGACAGTAGGTCCAAGGATTTCATCCTGATACCGAATGGCAGTCATGGTGACATGGTTGTCTACCCTGTAGAGGTCTGTGCATCGCTCTATCACTGACCCAATTCCAAATCGGTTGTGCTGAACGTTGTTACTGGCAGCATAACGTTCTCCACAGCTCCTCCAGACCCTTTCACAACGTTCATATGTGCTCAGGGTGAACCTGCTCTTATCTGTGAACAGCTCAGGACACCAGTGGTGGACTCATCGAGCTCAGGGCACCAGTGGTGGACTCATCGAGCTCCACGGTGTCAGGCAGTGAGGACAGGGCCCACTGTAGGATGTCGGCCTCTCAGGCCACTCTCGTGAAGTCTGTTTCTGATCGTTTGGTCGGAGACATTAACACCAGTGGCCTGCTTTAGGTCATTTTGCAGGGCTCTGGCAGTGCTTACCCTGTCGCTCCTTGCACAAAGGAACAGATACTGGTCCTGCTGAAGGGTTGAGGACCTTCTACGGTCCTGTCCAGCTCTCCTTGAGTAACTGCCTGTCTCCTGGAACCTCCTCTGTGCTCTTGAGACTTTGCTGGGAGGCACAACAAACCTTAGGCATGTATTGATGTGCCATCCTGGAGAAGTGGGGCGTGCTTGCTCACAGCAAGAAGGTTCCCGGCTGAATCTAGGCGAATTGGGGCCTTTCTGTGTGTGTGGAGTTTGCACACTCCGGGTACTCCAGCTTCCTCCCACCGTCCAAAGACATGCTCGTTAGGTTCATTGGTGATTCTAAGCCCTGTGGTAGACTGGAGACTTGTCCAGGGTGTATCCCACCTCTCGCCCAATGACAGCTGGGATAGGCTCCAGCCCCTTCAGAGGACAAGCAGTTACAGAAGAATGAATGAATCCTGGAGAACTTGGACTGCCTGTGCAATCTCTGTAGGGTCCAGGTTTCGCCTCATGCTACCAGTAGTGACACTGACCTTAGCCTAATGTGAAACTAGTGAAAAAACAAGGAGGGGAAAATGTCAGTGGCCATTCCTGTTTTGGGGCTTGTTTCATTGTTTCCCCTCTAGTGCACCTGTTAATTTCATTAACACCAAAGCAGCTGAAACTGATTAACAACCCCGTCTGCTACTGACCTGACCAGATCAATATCTCAGAAGTTTAATAGACTTGATGCTTTTTTTAGGTAGTGTATATCGTGGCAATATGTTCCCACACTGAAAAGCATTAACTTCAGTGTGAATTGTGTTTGCTCAAAGGTTGTAAAATCAGGAATTATGATTAAAATAGCTGTCAGATGAAGCCAGGCTGCTGGGTTCCACATCTCTGACTCGTTCAGTGATTCAGCCTGGTGTAGTTCTCGCTATTGGTTGTTACTACAAGTTGCAGAAGCGGTCGATCAATCGGCGGGAGTCTTCCTACACCCTTGAAAAATGGTGGCAGAAGGTGGCAACAAGAGTAGCCGTGATTGATGCATCTGCACAAGCTGGTGTTCACTTACATGAATAACAGCTCAGGCTCTATTGGTCTGGAAAGCGTCAAGACGGACAGGAAGCGGGGGAAGAGGGAGGGGGGAGGGAATGAGCCGCAACGGAGGTCGTCGGCTGCGGATCGAAGCGGAAAATCTGCGGAAACGGTCACGGTGTTGGGGTGAAATAAGTGAAACATGATTTATAGATTAATATGGATCAAACCTGCAGCGATTTATTCAGATGCAAAATCTTTTTCACGACCATGTTTGAATACTTTATCCACTTCTCAAAGAGTTTTAGGTGAAGACGCGCCATGAGTATATTTTTTTGTTATGAGTTAACTTCTCACATACACTGATCAGCCACAACATTATGACCTCTGACAGGAGAAGTAAATAACATCAACCATCTTGTGACAATGTCCTGCTGGGAAACTTTTGGACCTGGCATTCATTCATGTGGATGTTACTTAGATATGTAGCACCCACCTAGACCAGACCAGGCACCCCCACCCCATAGCCATGACACTCCTTGATGGCAGCAGCCATCCCCAGCAGGATACAGCCTGACACAGGCACACACATAAAAATGCTTTAGGAACAATTCAAAAACAAAAGAAAAAACATGAAGAACAGCACAAGGTGTTGACCTGGCCTCCAAATTCACTAGATCCCAAACTGATCAAGCATCTGTGGGATGATCCACAGAGGCCCCTTCCCCTCAACCCATAGCATCCCCTTTGCTGAAGACGTTTCTTGTCGTTGACCTGCAGCAGAACAAATCTGAAGGGGATCAACACGTTACACGAGTTCTGGATCAGGGATTGGACAATTTATCTAGTGCCTTTGTACTGTAAATATGAAACTGTTCTAACCAGAATGTCCCAATTAAATAAAACAAACAAACAGGAAGCAGTCGTACTGTTTGATGCACCGGTCGTCCACACAAACACTTAAATCTTTTACAGGCCTAGCTGGGGAAAGAAAGTCTGCACTGGAAGCAAATAAAAAGCTGAAACTTTGCACTTTCTCTCCTAAGATGAATCTTAGATTTACTGCACCCGTTGGCAAGAAAATCTGAGCGTCTCATCATTTTAACAAATGCACGTTTACTCACCGTCGGAGCCTCACAGGAGCACGACACCTGAGTTTAAGCAACACACTGATATATATATATGTGTCGAAATGTGGCTCAAGTTTCACAGAATCTGAGGTTATTCATCATCAGGATTGTCCTTTGGCGGCACCGTTGTTACAGCTGAAATCTTTAATTTGATGAAAAGAGCTTTCTGAGGTTTCAGTATTAATGGGTAAAAATACACTCCTGGTCACTGTGCTGCCACTTCAGACACTGATGAAGCAGCCACCCGCTCCGTCCCCTGAGGCCCTGAAACATACTATCTGAAGTGATGAACAGCTCAGAGAGTCTCATCAACATGCTTTCTATTTGCTTTTGCTGTTCTTGCACATGTACGATTCCCTCTGGAGACTTTATCTTCGCCACTAACAGCTCAACTCTCTCCAAAAAAAAATCTTTAAAAGCTAATGGTGCAAAGCAGAACACGGTCCTTAAATGCTTCTAAGTGACCCAGTTCAGCTGCACGACCATTAATCTACCGCACATTCATCCTGAACCATGACGTGACTAATGAGGACCTCTTGATTAACACATCCTGTCCAGCACCTCCTGACGTGCACAGCTGGCTGTCGCTGTGGGACGTTTCTCCCGTTGCCCTTGCTTCACAGTTCTGGAGCTCTGCAGAGCCTCGCGACTGCCACGTCAACCGAGGCAATGTCGGAGTCAGTTCGGCGAGCTAAGCAGCATCACAGAAATGTGATCCTGCCCCCGGCTACTCAGCCTCAGCCGAGTGTTGGTAACCTTAAACTTAAATGAATCTGAGCAGAGGGCTGGATTAAGTTTATCTTCACGGGGATGAAATACAGAGGGGAGGAAGCGAGAGAGAGGGGGCACGGAGAGTTTAAGAAGCAGCAGGAATAACGTGGGCAGACTTAAAATGATGTGCAGGTACAGCCGAGCTCAGGGTAATAGACTGTGGAGAGAGTGTAACACATTTTCAAACCCATTCCGTCCACCCCTGCATTTCTACGACATTATTTTGTGCAGAGAATCATTGTTCGGGACAAAGACAAACTGTTTTGCTTTGTAGTCTCAAGGTTTCATTATCAAATCGACTTGTCATGCTGATTTGCACAAATCCTGAATGAAACCTGCAGTTTTCATTTAATGCCAAGTTAAAAGTGATAGCAAGTTATAACTTCACATCAGTGAAATGATTAGCTTTCCTACTCCTTTTAGAGAAATTAACATATCTTCCATGACAATATGAAAGATTTCATCAAGATAAGGCAGTCACCACTTGTATACACCAATCAAGCATAACATTATGACCACTGACAGGAGAGGTGAATAACATTGACCATCTTGTGTCAATTCAGTGTTCTGCTGGGAAACTTTTCGACCTGGCACCCACTTCGACCAGACCAGGCACCCCCACCCCATAGCAATGACACTCCTTGATGGCAGCAGCCATCCCCAGCAGGACACACACAAAAACACTTTAGGAACAACTCAAAAAAACATGAAGAACAGCACAAGGTGTTGACCTGGCCTCCCAATTCACTAGATCCCAAACTGATCAAGTATCTGTGGGATGATCCACAGAGGCTCCTCCCCTCAAAGGCCCGTCCCACTAACAACATCCTGTTGCCAGACACCACAGGACACCCTCAGAAGGCCCATGTCCATTTCCCTGATGAGTCACAACTGTTTTGGAGGCACAAGGGAGACCTACACAATATTAGGAAAGTGGTCATAATGTTATGCCTGTTTATGTATGTGCACTGTCCTAGATGGATCCCTGTCTGATCATCAGGATCTCAATATAATATTAAGAAACAGTATTATAAAAATATGCCACCCTTGAGTCTGTCCATTAATTATGCAGCCTGTAGCAGCTTAGCTTAGCTTAGCTTAGCTTAGCATAGGTACCGGAAATTTAGAGAAGCTGCTAACTTGGCACAGTCCAAAGTTGCCCAGCCTACTTATGCACTTGTGTGTCGACACTGTTCTGTAATTGCGCTTCAAAACATTTCAGGGGAGGTCCACGTCAGGCTACGGTACGACCTCTGACGTTAGCTAAAACCTAACTTTACCCAACGCCTTGTGCAAGATCCTTGAAAACATCTTCTCCGGCATTAGGAAACAGTACAAGCTATTCGTCGACTCTAGAAAATAACCAAATTTACAAAATGAAACCCATTGCTCCTCGATACAGTCTGCACACCTCTTAGATTATTTCTAAGTCCTTGTACGTCTCAGGAAGAGTCGTACTTTGCCGTAATACACCTCTGATGAGTCACTCTCTCTTTCTGGGCTTCTAATGAACAAATGAAGGAGGACATTTGGCTAATCTTCAGCCAAATTGAGCCTCATTTGCCCTCGGGCCTCTTGGGAGTCTCAGAGCGACCGTTATAGCAACCCGGGGGTTCGGATTCCTTATTGTATTAACTCGATAGCAGCAATTTTCCTGATACACTTCATCTTACACTGAGTCGCCCCCTCCCCTCCTGCCCTCCTCCCCTCCCTTCAGAGCTCAATTCAGCCTTGAAGGCGTAAAATATTAAACAAGAAGCGGCACTTTTCTCCACCCCTCCCTGGAACAAAAACAAAACAAAACAAAACATTTGAACACAACGAATTAAATGTGACTGATCATCAGGACAACAATGAGCATCTGTTCCACTTGTATGATTCATTTGCAGTGTGACTGTCGGGATTTCTGAGTGTGTGTTTGTGTTTGTGTGTGCGTGCGTGGGCTGATAAAAAGAAAACAGAGAAACAGAAGAAAAACATAAATCAATTTGGGAGGAATAAATGATTAGTGCATGATCTAATATCTCCTTTAACTCTCCTTCTCCCTCTCTCTCTCTCTCTCTCCTCCCTCTCCCTCTCTCTGATTTCCATTCAGTCTGTTGAGGCAGCAGCAGCAGCAGCAGCAGTCTTGTTTGTGGATCACTGGCTAGAGGACAGCAGCAGCAGCAGCAGGAACAGGAACAGGAGGATACATCCCGGACCCAAACTGCCCGAGCAACATGGTCGCTGTGAGAATCGTGGCTTGCCTGTGTCTGCTGGCGGGCGTCTCGCTCCAGGTGGACGTGAAAAGTGGCAAGGAGGCAGGGAAAGCCGGGAATTTCATGGAAGACGAGCAATGGCTGTCAACCATCTCCCAGTACAGCCGGAAGATCAAGCACTGGAATCGCTTCAGAGACGTGAGTGGTGTGGTGTGGTGTGAAACCGTGCGAGCTTTGCTGTTGTGTTGTGTCAGTGCCGGTGCATCTCAGGTGGATTTTTAATTTTGCGCACAGTTAACTGTCACCCTGAAGTGTGCACATAAGCGCGATTTTATCAGTTTGAAGCCAAAAAGAAAATACTTAAAAAGATGGAAACAGTACGGGAGATCTTAAGATTACAGGTGGTGCGTGTGCGCGTACCCGTGCGTCATGGACGATTGATAAATGAATCTTTCGTTTTTGGCATAAGGTGCCTCCTTCACGATATTTCATTCATTCATATGCGTGGTTAAAATTGACTCTTTTATCTGTGGACCATCTTATGAAAGTGAATGCAGTGCAACTCAAAGGAAATCTGTGGCATTAAGTCTCAAAAGCTGTTTCCAAGCTCCCTCTGGGTATATTCCCATACCCTGTATTCATCAGTGCTTATTGATCTGCCATACTGCACATAAAATGTAGGGTCCACAATCAGTTTCTTGGCGTTCAAAGGAGAAGAGACACTGCAAGACATCAGTTGTGTGTTTCCCAAAATCATCATAAAGACATAAATTATCAAGCATAGGCTTTTGTTAGTCTCGTCTGAGCTCCGTTTATTCTGTCAGGTCATGCAAGTGTGGGGGCATTCACTAGAAATGGACAGAAATTCATCGTAGGAATCCTCATCTGAACACCTGCGTTTATTTATTGTAGCTGAAATGATTTGATTAGTCTACAGAGAATAAGAAAAAAGGATTTGGCAATAACATTTTCAAGAAAAAGGCCAACATTTGCAAATTGCACGATGTCACGGTTCAATTAAAATTGTAAATGATGTACAAAATAATCGGCTGACCAAGGATGTAACGAGCCGATGAACTTAAAATCGAATAAATCCCAGCGTCAAGGCCTGATTGCATTCTTTAAGTGATGAATTGTAGATATAGTTAAATGCTGCAAAAACCAAGGACATTTTATGATGTTCAACCAACCAGGTGACAAATGGTTGGTATGACTAAAATGTGACACAGTGACGGTAGATGTTCAGGAAGTCCTGTTGTGAAAACATTTAAAGATTAAATCAAACAATTACGTGGGAGTCTTTTAATCCAACAAATCATGCGCATGTTAAATCAAGGCTATTCATCAAAGCGGCGCAGGTTCCTGTAAATCTAATTAAACCGAGCGGTTCTGCTCATTGTCACTTGCACCGTTGCCCACAAAGATACTGATAGAAACAGCGCGATTAGAGGAGCACCTCGGTTCAAACTGTGTACCAAAGCAGTGAGGATTTGTTCGTGGCGCCAAACATTCAAGAGCTCAAGATAAGAGTAAATTTTCCATGTAAGTGTTGGTGAGGATGGAGAAAAATGGCGTACTGGGTTGGATGTAAACGCGGTTTATGTCACACTATCGCTAATGTTTGCTATCTTATGCTAGCTTGCGCGAAGAGTTTTTTTGTGGTGCAACTGGCTACGAGACATATTGGAAATTGGAGTTCTTCTGTGAAGTCCGCCATGTTACACTGTCATGTTTCTACAGAAGCCCAGAATGATGGACAAACCAACCACTGACTTTAGCTACGCGTTTGAAAGGGGTGTGGTGAGATATTAAGTCAGTTGCATTCTGCAGCGTCACCACTAGATGTCACTAATTAATACACGGGGGTCCTTTAAATCTTACCTCAGTTATGTTGTTAAAGTCAGCTCTGTCGTCATTTTAAGGGCTGCTGTTGAATTGTGTTAAACTAAGAGGTGTTTATAAATATTATGTCCACCCTCATATATGAATGGGATGATTTTACAGTAAAGCAACCAACCAGGTTTATGTCTGTGAATGCTTGGATGCTGGGTCTTCCACATTGCTACTGACAGCTCCATGCTACTAAAAGACAGAACACATGGCATCAGGATGCAAGAACTCCCTGGGGAGGAGTTGGTTAGCAACGCTCAGATCCAAGCCTCTACCTTGACAACCGGACAGTTGTTTGATCTCACTGCTGAGAAATATCACCTCAGACAGATAGTCTTATCAGTGTCAGCCAGAGAGGAGCCTTTGACCGCGTTTGGTGGCGTGCAGGAATGTGTCCGACGGTCCCGGAGCCCCCGGGAGAATTAGTAACTGAATTGCAAATTTGTGCTGTGGTGGAAATTGGAACATTTTTGCTGTTGTTTTGGTGGGGTTCGCCTCACCTGTCTGATTGGATCAGTGTTTGACTGACAGAGGGGTTAAACAGAGTGGGACGGGGCTTCTCTCTGGGGGACTTAAGCAGCATCTTTACACACAGTGTCGGACGTTTTATCATATTTTCTTTTTTCCTTTTAGAATTTGGGTAGAGATACATCTTCAGTCCATCTTGGTTGCATTTGGATTCTGAATTCAAAACATCTTGAGGGACAAAAAGTGATGATTGAAGGGACCTGCTGGTAAAGAAAAACAAAGCGACTAACTGATTACTAGGTTAACATTGTGGAACATTGTGAAGAAGACCTGTGAAATTTGAGCTTAAAGCCAAAAGATATTGAATTTACACATCCTCTAATTTGAGAAGCTAAGACCTGCAAATATTTGACCTTAAACAAATTATTGATTGTAAGTTGCTTTGACTGTGCTTAAACTGTGACTCATTAATCAGCTGATCATTATCAAAGCAGTGGGCTCTCGGTGGATTTGTTTGGGCTTTTGTGCACAATTGAATTCTGAGAAACTGTTTTAAATGTCAAAGCACAAAACGAATCTGTTGATCAACTTCATTAAATTTTAATGGGTGATTTAATGGGTGCTGTGATTTAAGGAGATTAAAAGATGTGAAAGTTGGCGAGTTGGACAGATTTTAATAACAACTGTGCATGCAGTCAGATGTGTGTTTAGTGAACAGTATATGTATGTACATAGCCAAACCCCCTTTCATATCACATAAGATTTCTGAACATGAGTTTTAAAGCTCAGTGTCGGGCACTGCCATCTTGTCAGAGCCCCCACAGCTTATTCAAAAAGCAGACATGTGACGCAGAGGCAGAGAGCAAGCAACCCACCTGTCATTTAAAGTACCCACGCCCCTAATTGTGCATAACTTTAAACGTGTGAGTTATATACATTCATTCCCCTATAACGACCAAAATTAAGTGTTTGTACCAGTTTATTTCTGCTGTAAAGTTTGAGATTTTAACATGGGGTCTATACTCGCTTTTGGAGCCTCAAGTGGTCATTTTAGGAACTGTAGTTTTTGCCACCTGCGTGCTGACTTCATTATTCTGCCCTGTAGGTTTGTGTTTGGCAGTGACATGTAGTCGAGACCTCTCCTTCTAGCTAAATACTTTAAGGAGAATTACCGTTTTTTACAACCTGGACCTTATTTCTGCCATAAAATACGATCATTTACTCAGCGGGCAATAGCACTAGCGTATCATAACAAAATATTGGTGAAATGAACGAGTTTCGCGGCAGATAATGCGTTATTTAGAGGCTGCGTTTTGGTGCCCCAGTCACTCCCACTATATGGATATACGCAGATCTAAATATCGTCCGAACGACTCCAAATGACACCAAAGTTATATGGGTGAGTAAACTATCATATTTTATGCCAGAAATAAGATCAAGGTTGTAAAAAAAGGTAATGCCCCTTGAACATACAGACACAAGTGATCACATGTGCTTGTATAGATTTGGTCCCCCCTCCATCAGAATGTTTTGGATGTCAGTGTACTAGCATAAGAAAGCTACCCTTGCTTATTCATACCTCTTCTTATGAGTCTATACAGGCACCCGTCTAGGTGGGAATGTGCTGAACCACAGCATGAGGAGATGTGATACTGATACAGCCGAACTGACTCTTGGTTCTGCTCAGATAGGAATATTTCCATGCTGTACCGGGCAGCAAGCTGCACCATCTGAAATGTGAAGGGGTTGTATTTGTTTACTAGCTATCTTGGCTAACAGGAGGTGTGAAGACAGCAAACGGGAATATTGATACAGCAACTAAATGATTAAAGCATGTGTGATTTATAAACACAGTGGTGGGAGTGTGATTGATATGGCTGGAACTTAAATTGGACCGGTGTGCAGCAGTGTACATATGATTATCTGACATGGAGACATAATGAGGAAATGTTGAGAAGAAGAACAATAAGAGCAACAGCTGCAGAGGCAGGAGGTGCCAGTGGAATCCACAGCGTGTTACACAAGCTCCATTAAGACAGACATCAATGCTGAAGCTGTAATAATGACACGCTGCAAATATCAAGACATCAAGTCAACCAGTGAAGATTACCTTTTCACTGAATTCACCCACACAAAGCGGGTTAAAAATGCACGGTCCACAAACTAAGCATGGCTGTAATTAGCTGATTGCATCCATTAGGAAAAAAAAAGTCTTTGACCACTTGATGTGTTTATTTGTCGCAACACGAGTCCCACTTTGCATTCTGCTGCGTTGGGGTGAATCTGCTCAGTGGGAGCTCAGGCCACCGTTCATGTGAACAATACTCTGCTGTTCATTCCCGGCCGGATTCTCCCATCCCTCTGAGCTGTGCAGAGAGGGACCTCATTAAGGAGCCGTGCAGCTTTTCAGCCAACCACACAGAGCTGCTTAAGGATTGCACCTGCTCCAGAGCCAGCTACGGTTTTAATGAGGGAAAATTGCGACATGTTTTTCAGGTAAATGGCTCCTCGTTTTTTTCTTTTTGGTTGCTGAGATCTCCACGGTGAGGCAAAATTCAAGTAATCATTAAACCCTTCTGGTGGCTACAAATTAATTCGATTTTAGGACAGTGATAAATGCAATAATTAGATAACAATGAGTGGTTCCTTAAATTTTACCCAAGCCTCTCAGCGTGTTTAAATCTACTCCCTCAATATTCATGACGCCATGTCTGCGAAAAGGGAGCATGAGAAAAAAAGTTTAAAAGTCAGGTGCACGGCTGCAAAAAAAATCTATATATTATTTATAACTTTTAAAAAATGCAGAAAAAAGTGACAAAATGCCCAACCTAATGTCTTTAAATGTACTATCCACATATTAGTTGATTGACAAACTAATTATAGAGCAATTATTCTGAATAATAGTATAAATAATAGTTTAAACTTTTCACTTGTGATCAATTTATGTAAACTAAACGTTTTTTGGGGTTTTTGACAGTTGGCCAGACAAAATAAGACATATTGGTTATGTTATAAACCAAAAAATAAATTGATTAATTTGTGAATTTAGAAAATCTTATGCAAAAGTATCTACAGTCAAACTAAGTGTGTCTAAGCTTTGTGAGGCTGTGGGCTTCATTTACACAAAGCAGTGCTGTTAGCTAAAGGCTATCATTAGCATGTTTAAACGCTTAAAATTACAATGCTAACATGACAATAGATATGTTTACTCAAGTCACTTTAGCGTGCTAGCATGCTAACATTTGCTAATTTCGAAAGAAAATATAATGTACACCTGAGAAGCAACATTTTTGAGATGTTTGCTATGCACGTTAGCATGATGTTAGCACAAAGTACAGCTTTAGGCGCCAAAGCTTTGAAGCTAAAGGCTAACATTATGATGCTAATATGCTCAAAAAGATAATGCTGCCATGCTGAAAGATGTTGTGTTTGCCCTTGTCACTATATTGTGTTAGCATACTTGTGGATAAATATAAGGTACAGCTGAAAACCTTAATTTCTGAGATGTTTGTGTTTGTGACATGTTAGCATGGCGATAGCATTACGTACATTATTGGCTATTAGCTTTAAGATGATGTCTTTAAATTGTGCGTTTTGTCTAAAAAGTTCAGTTTTATTGCAGTTTGTTTTACTTCAGTGAATAGTTTAATAAATGAAGACAGACATTTTATTACCTTACATTTAATTAAGCCTACTGTTGATGGACCGAAGACAGGTTTAACATATATATAGGATGTTTAAACAGACAGATTATTAACCTATTTCCCTAATGTTTTTCATCACCGTTATTTAAACTAATAACCTAAAGTTTGTTATAGTGACTCTTTTTTATTACTAATTTCCCTTTGTTAATATGGTATTTTATCAGTGCATGTACAGCTTTACCTGCTCTATACTCTACTAAGAATAAACCTTAAATATTTTTATCTAGAGTGTTTTGTTTGAAGCTGCTTTAAACACTGCCTGGCCAAAAAAAAAAAAGTCACCACCTGGATTTAACTAAGCAAATAGATATGAGCCTCCTATTGGATAATTACTGCATGGGTGATTATCTTTCAGCTGACAAGTTATTTAACCCCAACTGATGCAATGAGTAGCTTCTCATTTCTTCAACAACCATGTCTAAAGACGCGTCCTGTGGTTGTGGAAAAGATGTTAGTCTGTTTGAGAAGGGTCAAATCACTGGCATGCATCAAGCAGAGAAAACATCTAAGGAGATTGAAGAAACTACTAAAACTGGGTTAAGAACTGTCCAACACATTATTAAAAACTGGAAGGATAGTGGGGAACCATCACATCAGGGTAAGAAGAGAGGCAGAAGTGATGCACCCATCATGCCTAGGTTCTACTGTACAAGCCTGTGGGGGCAGTGCTATGATCTGGGGTTGCTGCAGTTGCTCAGGTCTAGGTTCAGCAACATTATGTTGCCCAAAGAATGAGGTCAGCTGACTACCTGAATATACTGAATGACCAGTTTATTCCATCAATGGATTTTTTTTCTTCCCTGATGTTCACGGGCATATTCCAAGATGACAGTGTCAGGATTCATGGGGCTCAGATTGGGAAAGAGTGGTTCAGGGAGCATGAGACATCATGTTCACACATGGATTGGCCACCACAGAGTCCAGACCTTAACCCCATTGAGAATCTTTGGGATGTGCTGGAGAAGGCTTTGTGCAGTGGTCAGACTCTCCCATCATCAATACAAGATCTTGGTGGAAAATGAATGCAACACTGGATGGAAATAAATCTTGTGACATTGCAGAAGCTTATCAAAACAAAGCCATAGTGAATATGTGCTGTAATCAAAGCTAAAGGCGTATTAAACTGAAATAACCATTCACCTTTACAAAGGAAGCAACGTCGGATGACACAGACATAATTTTTATGCATTTTAAGTGTAATGTTTTCCTTTTATTGATATGGATACATGCATTTTATTGCCAAGATGTTTACTCGCAATCAATAGCGTATGTTCTTCTTCTTTAGAAGACTGAAACTAAGTAGTGGACCTTTACAAGCACTCAGAGTACTACAGAATATCTCATAATAACAGGATATTCACTGTAAGACATTGGTTTGACAGAGCCACAATAGTGATTTAAAAAAAAAAAACAGAAGGTAAAATCATTAGTAGCTTAATGGATTTGATGCGGCCGCAGCTTATAATTACAAGCAGTTACCACAAGCTATTCTCATACAATGTTTAGGCCAAAGGACACAATAATAGATCTTTTTTTTTTTTTAAATAAACATTTTAACATTTAGATCATCTCCCTGTGACCAGCTTATAGCGGCCAACGTTATCCCACTAATGTGCTGTGTAGGCCACAAATTGACCACTTATTGAGCTCTAATAAGCAACCCGATCCTTCATCCATCCATGAATTAGAGTCATTATGTATGTGACAATGACCCGGTAAACTGATCCTACGTCAACACCGCTCCTGAGTGAGGACTCTTTGATGGATGCAAGACCCCGGGTTCACCTTGTTTTTTTTTTGTGTGTGTGTTTTTTTTCTCCTGCAGATGAACAGCAAACACGAAGCTCCTTCGCTTAGCTCAAAGACACACCACCAGCTGTGGGTTTCTCTGCTCCTCTCATCAACCTCAGCCATTTATTAGCCTCCCACAGGATTCATGCTCCGCCGCTAACAGCCAGTGTAATTACGGATATGAAAAATTAGAGTAAGAAGACGGCACGCAGTCGTAGAAAATATGATAATGAGGCCTATTTCCAGTTTTAAAGGGAGTGATCGGCGAGCCGGTTGAAACCATAACAGTTAAATGAGCTAATAGTTATCACTCCTGTGAATCGGGAGATCCGTCTACCAGACCAGCCATTGGTAGGATTTTGCACACTAATGAGATCTAGAAGTAGTTGTTGTCTTATTGTTGGCATGCACCTATTTTCGGAGAGCACTGTGTTGGGGCTACGATTCTCTTAGAAAAAGAAAGGAGATCCCGTTGTCTTCCAAACACAAGCGGGGGTGACTCTTAATTGAGTGGAAAGACGTCTTTCTCCTGTGGAGAAGCTCTCCTTGTCAGATTGAGAATTTGCACAAAAAATAATAATAAAAAAAGAATCAAAGGAAACACTGAGGGAAGCTCAACAGCTGCTCAGAATAGCTTTTTCATAAGTCTATTCCACAGCCCACAGATTGCCCAAAAAATACAAAATCTCATTCCTGCCTCCCCTCGTGCCGCAGTACGAGGAAGCTCCTTCTTGTTGTGATAGGACAGTACATGTAGATTAATGCTTTTCATAATGGAGTCTGGCTGCGCCTACTACATCAGCGTGTTAACACACACACACACCGGGAGCAGCAGTGACGGCCCGAGTTCAATCTTTTTTAACTTCTCTGTGAGTTGCTGAAATGTCGGCCTGAATAATTAGCCGTTCCAAGGTTCTTCTTCTGGCTCTATTGTTCATGCATTATTTATAGTGGCATCTGCCTGAGAGTCGTCTCTGCGCCGGTGAAGCTCCTCTGTACGCCTTGCTGCAGGCTCCACACGATAGATGCGCGCCCCGTCTTCGCTCGCGGCTGGCAAGGAGGCGCACCCGACGTTCAATCCAGATTTTATTTTTGACAACATCATCGAGTCTGTATTGGTCTGGATTGATCCATCCCGATAATCGGAAGTGTCGAAACACTTCTCTCAAAATCCCAAATTCAATCTCACCATGTGGCCGAAAGAAAAGTCTAGGAATCCTAAAGGAGCTCCACCTTTACAACTTTATAACTTATTAAAATTCAGAAAATCAGCAGACCATCCCAAACATGTCAAGGTATTTCAGTCATTAAAATCCCTGCAGCCATGCTGGGAGCCAGGCTAAAGCAGCCGAAGTAAAAGGAAAAAGATAAATTAAAATGGAAGAAATGAATAATCATTTATATTATTTCTTTTAGGGTATACTTATTTTTTTGTCCTTCATATTTGAGGTGGGAGCATTTAACAGGTGCAAGTCTGAAGGATTTCTGTACAGGCCTCAATATTTATGCGAGATCTACACTCATTAAAACCCATGGATTTGATTGATGTTTGCACGGAGTATCCCAGTTACAATCTGGTTTTATGTTGTGCTCATGTAAATTCCAGTTTTAAGAAACCAGAATTTTGCTTTTACACTAAAAAGGAAATGAGATATTGTTGTCATCTCATTCAGGTTTATCTGGATCTGGTGTTTGTCTGCGTGTTCCATTTAAATGTCCTGAGCACGATCAGAAACGTGATATGGCTCGTAACCGCCATGCATTCCATTAAAGTAAAAAAAAAAAAAACACTCATTGTGGCTGAAGTGTATTTTACAGGTTGGTGAAATAAAATAAAATATACGTCACTGCAGACAAGCGCCTGCATTTATCGTCTCCTGGAAATTCGTCTCCTGCTCGACCACAATGAGATCACTATCTTGTTTTTCTGCATCGACCTTTATTGTTGTCGCCCACGAACGTGAGGCAGAAGTTTACCCTTCACGGGGTAAACACTTTAGCAGATGCTTCACCTGCGATTACGGTGCCGCCATGGGACCTGTTATTTCAGTAGGAATGATTAAACCTGATAAAAAAAAAAAAAGCCTGCAAACGTAGCTGTGAATGTACTGTTCAGGTGGAAATGTTACCAGGAAAAGAGCTGCGCTGAATACATTTCCGCCTTAGGTGTTTTTGATATTTTTTGATAGATGTGTGTTTGGGACCACCGTTATTGTTTGGAATTGTTCGGGGCCGAGCTCCGCTAAACGCATGAGCCGAGCGAAGGCAGGCGTATCTCTTATGTTCGGTAACAATAGGTGTTATAATGCAAGGTGCTCGGGTTCAACCTGGCATTGATAGATTCCTCGCTTCGGGCCACGAATCACTCACTGTTGAAACAGCAGGGCAAGCACTGTACAATTAGGCCAGGCGGCTGCAGAAACTTTGAGGACATGCTCTTGCCTTGGGGAGAATCGGGCTCTTTTATTGTCTTCTGTGTGTTTGATTTTCGTGTCGGACGAGACGGGCTCGACTGTCCCCGAGGTGCGTATGGAGGAGCAGGCAGGGAAAACCGAGCCTCCTCTCTATCTATACTAACAGAGCACGAGGGAGGTGTCAAGGACATGCTTTGAAAGGACTGCGATCCTGTCTGCAGGAACAAGCTGAGTTGAGTATGTGTGGCATGTGGTGGATATATTTGTTTGTGTATATGTGTGTGTGTGTGGGAGAGCGACAGAGACGGGGACTGTTAATTTGCCGCGCTGGCAGGGTAATGGATACACACTACAAAGTCATATTGAAATGACCTTAATCAAGCAAATCATAAAGCAGGGATAGGGCGGCGAGCTAAAGCGCTAATAGCTTTTTTTTCTCAGTTGAAAGAACCCAGCAGAATCTCATTTATGCGTGATGTAGTCCTTCCAAAGCCATAACGTGACATCTCAATGTGCCTCCCAGTTTTACTGTAATATCCCACTGACACTGCAGGAGATTAGAATTATCAGCAGCCACAACAACCCAATTTGTTCTCATCGCCACGGCAGACGGGGGGAATTAAATGTAATCAGCCAGCTAGCATATTTAACTTAGCTACCCCTGCAGATCCCTGCAGCACTTTGACTGGGATGCTTATCATCATTATCTTCTCCTAGCCACGCTGCTGCTTCCCAAAACTTGTGTCTGACAGTTGTAAAAGAGCTCTGGACTTGTCACCGGAATCCTAATTAATTGCTAAGCAGCAGGCACGGTGGTTAAAACATTTGGAAATAATAATCGCATGCACAGAGAGGCGGTGGTTTTAATCATAATTTTGGGGCTTTGCCGAACACGCGTGTTCAAACAGTTGCGCAGCTGATCAGTACAGCAAACGTTTTACACTCACCCTGTCTGTGGGTTTCACCTCCAAATCCATTGGTTCCTTCTTTTAACAACTCTCTGTTATGCTGCAAAACAGCTGGGCACTGTAGTTTATAATGAACATAACTCAAACAGGAGTTCACGGTGTTTGTTGGGGACTATTTTCAGCTGCACATTAATACACATTTGGCACGCCAGTGAGAATTTACAGCTGCAGGATGGTGCATGTTAACCTTAATCAGACCTCTGAAAATACTTGGAGTTTGTGGAGTTTGCACGTTTTCCCCGTGTGGGTTTTCTCCAGGGGATGCAGCTTCCTCCCCAAGTCCAATTAGACCAATTAGGTGATTCGGAATTGGCCGCAGGCATGCATGTGAGTGTCGATGACGGACTGGCAACCTGTCCAAGGTGTAACCTACTGCCAGTCGGGATTGGCTCCAGATGCACGCAACCTTCTACAGGACAAGCGGTTACAGACGATGGATCGCCAGCTTTTTCCAACTCATTTTAAATACTGTATGTCCAGTTTTGTCATGGTTGTTGGTAAAGGCTCTGACACAACAAGTGGACAGTCAGCCGTTTGCCAGCGTTGGCCAGTTGGTGAGCATCTGCGGCCAAGTTTTTGCACCTTTACCGCTACTTGATCCCCTGTCTGTGGTGTTTGGACACTCAATTGACTCTTCAGCTTAGGGAACCAGTGAAGAGAAATGGAAGTGCTGAAAGTCGGGGTTACACAACTTCAGGTTTTTCTGAAGTCAACTCTTATGTGATGAAAGTGAAGTCGACTCCGACTACTCTCTGATGACGTCACTGATAAAAGCACGGTATAAAGTAATGCTTTGCAATAATAGAAATCTATATTCTTGACCTGAATACATACAGTATGCTGAGAACAAACAGCTCATGTGCTACATACTGTGAGCTGCAGATATGTATAGCCTGTATAAAAACAGGCAGCACCTCAGCACCATCAATAGCATTTAATAGTACTCAACAGCGGGATATAAGATGGGATAGTGTAGCTGGGTTAAATAAAAGTGCGCTGTATTTCTCTGAAGACTAAACAGACTACTGCCACCTGCTGGTAAGAAGAGTAGTTTCCGAATTCATATACAGATCATATACGCCAGCTGGTAGTCGGCTGCAGCCTTTGCAGTGTGTTCAAGTACAAGGTTTTGGTCCTGACATGGGCAAAGAGGTGACGTCACAGTTGACCTTTATTGCCAGTATTGTTGCCTGTGTCCAGCACAGTTGAGCAACAAGATATTTGTAGGTAGGGTTTACCTACATGGATAGCTAGACACTTTGCAACATCCGGGAAAAACAGAATCCGAAAAAGGGGTCTCATTCTTTATGGATCAGACAAGAAAAATTAGAAGGCAGCCTTACACACATCAACATTTAGTTGAATTTGGGACTCCAAAGGTCCACATAATCCCTGCAAACGTACCGGGTGTAACAGCACATTCATGTGGATAACTTGCATTTTAATTAGAAAAAACCTGCAGGGGTTGTTTTTTCTCTTGGCAAAAAAAAAAAAGTCAATTTGTCAGAGTTTATTGGAGTGGAATTTATTTTCTTAGCCTCCCCCACATTGGATATTGATTTAAATTCCCTCGGTGAGGTTAGTGTGCCAACACCAAACAAGATTTAAGCTCATTCATCTATTTATGTATGCTGATAACTTTTTTTTTTTGTGTGTTTGCAGATCGATAGTGATGAGTCTAGCTACTCCAAAGTGAAAATAGCACACTGGCTTTAGATATTTTTGTTCCCGTGGAGCCACATGCTTCGGTTTTGTCTTGTTATGAGGTTTTCTGCTAATATTGTATGCAGAAGCAGAACGGCTCGGCACAGTAAAGACGGCCCTGCATAAGCTGCAAGCTCCCTGGGGCATCTGTGTGGAGCTCAACCTGAAGGCTCTCCTCCTTTTGCTTCTTTGTTTTGCAAATGGGGGCGGAGGGGGGGGGGGAGCGGCAAGATGCTGCAGAGTCTCTGTCGTTCCAGGGTTCTGCTTGGCTCAGCAGTGGGGTCCAACAGAATCCATTTTTCTGCATCTGCGCCGTCCGCCTCCCCTCCAATTACTGCGTCTCTCGGAGCATGCAACGCCTTGATTCGACCGTGGACTGGAGCAAAGTGAGCCTGGCCGCTGTTTGATGTGTCACTTAGTCAGTTATTGGAGACCACAGCTGAAGGGCTCCTGAGAAGAAAAGGTTTATTTTCTGTGACGCAACCTCCCCGAAATCTGGCCTTATTAGCCGACGGCAGCTGGAAAAACATCTCGTCAGAAGGTCTTAATGTTTTAAGACTCTCGATTCAGGTTGAAATAAGCCTCTTTTATCTCAACTTCAAATAAACCAGCCTGTGCCATCGTAAAAAAAAAAAAATAAATCTGTAAAATGATCTGCCTTCGTCTGCAAGGGCTGATCTCCTCAGTCAGCCCGATTACTTCTGCGTTTCAGCACGATGCAAATGTCTCAGATGGATGCACGCTTGGCAGTTGGCTTCTTCGTGGCTCAGGGAAAAGAGACGTGCCCTTCAGTGTGCAGGGATGGCTGCAGATTGCGCTGCCTCCGTACTGTACTGCATTGCAGGCAGGCGTCTTACCTTGTGAAACAACATGCGTCCTTCGCCTCCAGGCCCCCCGAGCACTCCAGCTCAGATGATCAATTTGATCCAGCTCTCTGCTGCTGGGCTGCGACTTAATCCCATAATGCTCTGGTGTTTTGTTGCAATCGAGACACCCCCACCATTTTTCTCTGTGGATTTCTTATTTTGTCTTTGGGGTGTGATGAAAAATCTCACGTTGCTTTTCGCATACATGGTATGTAATCACAACCGGGCTGTAATACCACCATAGATCACATCAGCGTCCGCCGGAGTGAGTGCGGTGTAGAAATCTGTGACCCTGTCACGCTTCGGTAAAACTAAACTGAGTCATTTTTACCACGCCACTGTAGAAACCACATGAGTTAGGGTCAGAGGAGATGTGGAAATAGCCGTTACTGTGTGATTTCTGCCTCACGTTGAAGCGACAATACAATGTTTTCCCCCACTCCAAAGCCAGTGGGTTCGGGGGCCAAAAGACACACGGCGTCGTTTTGGAACACTCTAATGCATTTCTAAGTGTTTTCAATCTGCGGTGGGTCTGCGCCATTAGTGTCTCTCCCATTCTCCGGCGTTTTCAAAGACGGCAGGGTACAAACAGAACGAGACATTACCTCCACCACTTAGGCCCCAGCACGCTGAATTGAGGCGCCATAATGACACGGCAAAGGCAAGATGCTCTCCCGCTGCTCCCCGGTAACTACAGAGACACAGGGTGGAATGTGGATTCACGACAGCCTCCGCCGCCCGTGTGGCCTTTCGCGGGGATTTAAAGGAGGCAGAGAGACGTACCTAATTCGGCCGCATTAATCAGGGAGAGCACATTACCGTGCAAATGACGGGCTGGAGGAATGATGAGCTGACAACGTCCCGCCAGTCAGACAGGCAGACACACCTCAGTGATCTGATAGGATGACACAGCCTCAGCTCGGAGTGGAGCAATCAGCTGAGGAAAGCCTCTCGCAAGGTCTCCGTTCATTACAGACATGACCCGGACCACCAGTCCATCCATCAGCCTGTGTTTATCCAGTCAGCGGCAGAGTAAATGACTCCGTGAAGCTGGATAAATGACAACTGGAGGAAATGCAAAACGTCCAGATCATCATTTAACCTCTAACTCATATCCCGCCGCTTAAGTGATGTCTTCACTGCAAATACCGTCTTCAGAATATCAATAAGGAATATTGCAGAGGATGAAGCACGCAGTTATTGCCCTGAGAGTGAGGGATTTCATCTGAAGAGCAGAGTTCCTTAACTGAACTTCACTGAAATGTGTGTGTGAATGACGATGGTGTGTGAGCCTGTAGGAATATGCCAGCAAATCTTTATCAAAATAAATATTATACACCGATCAGGCATAACATTATGACCACTGATAGGAGATGTGAGTGACATTGACCGTCTTGTGACAATTCAGTGTTCTGCTGGGAAACTTTTGGACCTGGCATTCGTTCGTGTGGATGTTACTTAGACATGTAGCACCCACCTAGACCAGACCAGGTACCCGCACCCCATAGCAATGACACTCCTTGATGGCAGCAGCCATCCCCAGCAGGACACACACAAAAAACGCTTTAGGAACAACTCAAAAAACATGAAGAACAGCACAAGGTGTCGACCTGGACTCCAAATTCACTAGATCCCAAACTGATCGAGTATCTGTGGGAGGATCCACAGAGGCCCCTCCCCTCAAAGGCCCCCCCACTAACAACATCCTGTTGCCAGACACCACAGGACACCCTCAGAAGACCCATGTCCATTCTCTGATGAGTCCCAACTGTTTTGGAGGCACAAGGGAGACCTACACAATATTAGGAAGGTGGCCATAATGTTATGCCCAATCGGTGTACATAAGCACGCTAATTGGTGGATTGCAGTCACGGTTCTTAGAAAACACACTGGATCTAAGATGATTATGCCTCTGATGATTATGTCATCACTGAGTTATGGATATTTTAACTAATCGTGTTTCTGTTACGCCGCATAAAAGCTAATCAAATTTTCAGGATCAGCTGGATTTGGCGCTTGTCATCATCGTCTAGTTGCAGGTTGCCAGGTTAATTTGTCAAATAGGCCGTACAAGTCTGGATGGCGTTTCTGTTTCAGATGGCCAATCCAAGTCAAGTAGGAAGTGGTAGGAGAGAAAGTATAAATGTATGTAATTAGGTTGATTAAACTTGAAGCAAAGGATTAAAAAACAGTGGCTCCTGTGGCTCCATATTTGGGCCCTTCAACGAACAGCTTTTGGATCTTGGTCTTCATCATATTTGTTCAGATTTCAGTAAAATCTGCATTTTACGGCGCTTGAATCCTTTTGTTTTTTCGCACACTTTAAACCACTGAGACCTAATGTCTGAATTAGTTGACTTTACAGGAGGAAATAGATATTGTCAAGAAGCATGTTTAAAGGAGCAGCGTGACATTTTGTTGCAATTACAGAAAATGAGTACCGGTCTCGTATCTGTGCACCAGATATAATTCTCCTGACAGCGGTGTAACACGTGGTCCTAATGTCAGGATTCGGTTCGTCCTTTACAACTAAACTGTACCAGCCGTGTCACATTACGGGGACAGATGAGCTGCGGGGATGGAGCAAGCAGGTGGCATGCACGTGATGGATCATTGCAGCAGGGCGAGGAGATGCAAATTTCCTGCCCGTGAGCAGCATTTCTCTGCTCAGAGCTTCTCGTCTCGCTTTCTCTTTCGGAGACGGATTCTCCCTTCGTTTTTAAACCGCTGCTCGTTTTGTGTCAAAGGTGTCAATGCTGCAGGGCATCGTCTGTAAATAGCTCTTGACCTCTAACACCGGAACAATGGATAAACTCGTGCAAACATTACAGATGGCTCAAAACTGCCTCTTAAGATACCAGTCACCAAACACTTGAGTATCTGTTAATACTGATACTAATCCTTCACGGGTCTTAAAACTATACTCTGCCAAAGACGGCCACTTAAAATCCCAAAATATACAAATCCTATAAGTGAAGGCTCATAGCGTGACTCAGAACTTCTATTTTCAATGCAAAAAAATGCAAAAAATGACGTTGTTTGTTCATTTTTAAGGTGGATAAATGTTGATTTGATTCAGAACATGGTTCCTATGGTTCTCTCAGCTGATTAGACTTTCTTTCTTGCTTCGTTGGGATTTTCCACCATTTTCACACCTTTAGTTTTGTTCCAGCAAAACCTTTCTTCTGAGCGATTACAGCTTGCTCATGTTTTATGTTAGTGGTTACGCTGCTTTTGTCATTTAGCCATAAAGGGTAATTACTGTTTTTACAACCTGGACCTTATTTGGTGTCATTTGGAGTCGTTCAGACGATATTTAGATCTGCGTATATCCGTATAATGGGAGTGAATGGGGCACCGAAACGCAGCCTCTGAATAACGCATTATCTGCAGTGAAACTCGTTCATTTCACCAATATTTTGTTATGATACGCTAGTGCTATTCCCCGTTGAGTCCAGAGTAACCTGTTATCATCATCTGGGGTCTGTAGATTGACCTACTAACCTCTAACCTGGATGATGTCATCTCTGAGCGCCGCGCTCACCCGCGATGGTCGGGTTGTTTACCTGTAAGTTGCTACTGGTAGTTTTTTGCAACACGGCTGAATATTTTTCCGATTCTGAGGTTGTGGACGACGACTTTGTTTATGATGGACGTCCTTACCGTTTTGAGCCAGAGTATACGGATGAGGAGCTCGTTGAAAGGAGGATGTGGAGGCAGAGAGAGGAACAGCTGGCCAAAGAACAACAAACTGCTGCACGTCCGCGAATAGATAACAAGTAACTCCGGACTCAGTGGGGAATAACACTAGTGTATCATAACAAAATATTGGTGAAATGAACAAGTTTCACGGCAGATAATGCGTTATTTAGAGGCGGCGTTTCGGTGCCCCAGTCACTCCCACTATATAGATATACGCAGATCTAAATATCTCCCGAACGACTCCAAATGACACCAAAGTTATATGGGTGAGTAAATGAGTAAATGAGTAAATTTTATGCCAGAAATAAGGTCCAGGTTGTAAAAAAACGGTAATTCCTCTTTAACAGTTCACATTGTCATATTGTTCAGTGGCAGTGTTAAGTTTCAGTACAGAAAGTGGTGCATTCTTTACGTAGGAGGAGAGTTGCGAGAGGCAGGAGATGGGCGGTTGAATGAATATGTGATGTGTGTAATGGGGGAGATAATCAATGCTCACTTCAACCCGATCATACTTTAACAGGCTTTCCCCAACCTAATCCATACTGTAGATATTGTTGCAGGCTCTGATTTTAAAACCCAGTCAATGTTCATAATATCAGATTCAAAATACTTCAATAATCCTTCAAGGAAATGGTATTGTTGCAGTTGCTCCCATAAACAGTTGACAGTTGATGACAGTATGACAGTTGCAAGGAGTAAAATACTGCAAAAAGTATTTACAATTTGCAGAGGACCGTTACATTAAATTATAGCAGAGTCTAAATAACTCACTGTTTATACTAGCATCAATACTAAGTGTTGGACTGGAGCATTTACGCGCCTTCTCACACACAAAACATCAGAGTAATTTCCTGGCAAACAAACAGACATGCGGTTAATTGGTGTAAAAATCCAAATTTCGGCTTAGCCCTGCCATTGTCATACACAGTTGGGACGTGCATGAACATCCCTGTGTCAGCGCCCCGTGCTCTGGACAGGTGTGTTACAGTAAGTGACGTCGGGGTTGGGTGGTTCAGGGTTTTCTCTGGTGTTTGTGCCCCCCCCAGCGCAGGGGGCTTAGGCGAGGTGAGGTAGACGTTAACTCAGAAAAGCGCAGTCAGGCTTGCCGCCGAACGCTGTCAGCCTAATGCCAGCGAGCGGCCCGGGAGGAGCGGCCGCTGCATCTGGATAGTCAAGCTCCATTAGCCTCCTGGCTCTGTTTTACACCGGCTGCATTACGGCCTTGTTGACAAATGGCAAAGAGGCGGCGTGTGTGATATGAATCACATAACTCAGGGGAGCGCCACCATGAATATCATACCCCTCCCTGCTCCCTGCTCCCTGATCTCCCCCCTCCCTCCTTCTTGTCTGGGCTTGTTGTGAAGTGTAGCAGCGGCCTGGCTGGGATTCAGCGGGGCAGCATTAGCTCCCAACCTTGGTGAAGGACTAAATGCGGCCTCAGCTTGGTGTCCTTGCTGTCACACTGCTGCTGGGAGGAGATAAGCACACCAGTCTGTAGGACATGCTGTTGGGCTCCCATTGGTCCCGGCTGCACTGTGAGACTTGGTAATTGCAGAAGCTCTGCAAATAATTAAATAAGTAAGTAGTCGCTACAGTACATCTGATGCACGACGTGCTCTGACAGTCTTTGATGAGGAGGGGCGCTCGTTTTTGCGCTTTTTAGCAGAAGCAGAAGATTCTCTGCTCTGATTTAAGGGCTTTGGCAATTATTTTTGCTCTCTTTAAGCTGAAGTGTCGACCCGAAACCTCAGCTGCAACCTTTAAAATGCCACGTGGAGACGCAGATGCGAACGAAAAGGACGAGGAGTCATTATATTTATATGGCCGTGGAGGTTTGCGTTTAATATGTTAAAAGATTTTCCTCCGTATGACTCATTGCAGAAATCCCGTCAATTTAGAGCGTAAAAAAAACTGGGAAATTGCCTCTCGTATATATATGTTGCACCCGAAAGTGTTCACTGCTGCAGGGGGAAAAATATTTACCTCTAAGAAACCGTCTCCGAGGTGAAGTCCTGCTGCGGCCTCCGTGATGAATTCTCACCTCCGTCTTTTAAGACCTTTCCCTTTCTTCTCGGCTCGTCCTTGTGAGGCCTGCAAATCATCCGCAGTGATATATTAGGATGCTGTCACGGCGCCGTTAAGCAGACAGGTACGTACGCGTAGGCGGAGAGAATTAGTTGTATTTGCTGAGTTGGGTTGCCAAAATAAACCGTGCGGTGCTATATTTCTCTGGCTGAATGATGAAGCACACACGCGGGGAGAGGTTGCGGTGGGTATTGATGTGTAATGCCCTTGGACCAAAGCCAAGACGGTGAATTGGAATGAAAGGAAAGCAGTCAAGCCCCCCTGTTAACTCAAGGTTGTACTTTACAGACGCTATATCTGTCTGTGTTGTCAGTGCTGCGCTTAGTAAATGTGTGCCTATGTGTGCGCCGCGGCTATAAAAAGCCCCCCATCTAAATCACATCTGTTGACTTTGACGATTCCCAACTGTACATTTTTTTATTTCATACATTTTTTTTTTGTCTCTCAAGGCTGATGCGGCGGTATGTCACGGCTTATCCGCAACTTCTGAGCTGGCAGGAAGCTGGCGTTTGGCACTGGCTTGTAAACACAGCCAGAGAATGGGCGCCCCCTTAGTGATCGGGACCCCTGCCAGCTCGCAGAAGTGGCAGCTGATCATCCTCGCTTAATAGGCGCTCATAATCCTCTGTGAATGTCTTATGTTGTCCCCCCGAGAGGAGCGAGACTAAGGCATGTATTTGCAATCAGTGCGCATTAAGGGCTGACAGTTTAACTGCTGCCGTAAATGTAATAAACCAGCCCACTCTTTGCAGGGCTGAATGAAGGCAAAAGGAAAACTGTAAAGTGTTTTTTTTTTTTTTTTTTTAATCTCTAACAATGCCTCTCTCTTTTCTTTCTCTCCCTCGCTGCCGCTTGTCATTGCAACAGGAAGTAGAGGTTAGTGTCTCTTTTGTGAATTTGCACAATGCACTGTCTGTTTTTGCTCATGACGTTTCTTTTAGGCCGTCTGTGTCACCTGCTCCGGGATTAAGAGCTCACCGTGGTTAAAGCACGAATTATATAACCATTGTCTGGAAATCTGTGTTTGACATAAAATCTCCTTCCCGAATACAAACTGCTGCCTTGGACACAATTATCTGAAGTATCACTAATAATATCTGCAGCGTAAATAGATCACAAATAGAAAACTACCCCTTTAAACTTCTCGGCCTGTGCACAGTGTTTAAGCCGCCTTCAGCTATACTTGTTCAGCTTGACTTGAGAGCTCAGTCTTCGCGTCCCCTGAGCAGAATAAGACCGAGCTAAACTGAACAGACCTGATCCTCGGGGTCCTCTCTGGGCCTCGTGCCGAGTAGTAACCGCTTTATAGTTGATCCTCTCTGTCCTGACATAGAGAGAAATGGGTCAGAATGGATACAGCAAGGAGGGACGGGTGCGGGGGGTGGAGGGGGGCACAGAATTTTTTATTATCGTTCCAGCGCGACGCCGCGAGGGACGCACTCTAAAAAACAGAGTTAGCTTGCAAATATTCCCTCTGCAGCAGTACAGGAGCTCGGATAGTTCGGTTTTCCTTTTATGAGATATATTTAAGCTCTTTGAGTTTTGCTTTGTGGCGTTTACTTTGTGTTAGAAGCTACGACGGCCAGTGATTCATATGATTCGGGCGTCCGTGAAGAGCCTGGGATATGTTTGAAAGCTTCTCGTAATGGCGTCCCAACAGGATACCTTAAAGCGTCTCTGCAAAACTTTTTATCTCGCTTATGACATATTGTCCTTGCAAGTAGTCCCTCAGTTTTCCAAACAAAATCACTGGACAGCAACACGGGCTGCCAAACGAATTTGCATGCAATGGACATTAAGCTAATTAGGCTAATCCAGGTAAACCAGCAAATGATTGTTTGCTACAGCTGTAGAGAGAAGCAGCCATGGTGGTGATGATGGGACTTGGAGTATGGCGGAGAAACTAGAGTTACAAATATAACCAAGGTCCTGTGAAATTTGCAGTTTCTGATGATCAGGAAAATTTAGCAGCAAAATAGCATCTAGAAAAAAATGTATGGTGCTCACAATAAAAAAGAAACTCACAGGAAGGATTACAGTCCAATAAACGGAAACAATAAAAGTCAAATACAGATTTCCACTGGTGTGGCTTTTCCCTGTTATAGAATACTCTCATTAACCTCAGTGTTGGACAACAAACACAAAATTCCCATAGCTTTATGTTTGGGGCATCAGTTTTACTTATCTGCATGTGTCTGAATGCAACGTTCCCATTGGGAATCCAATCAGCGTAAGCAGATGTTTTCTTGACTAATTGCCCCTAATTTTACCTCTTCATGTGCAAACGTTTGCACCTCGGATATGATATGAACAGGTATGATTTATTTGATCTAGTAACGTCTTATCTACTGATTGCTCAACATGGTGAGTAACAGCTTCACGCTGATTGAAGTGGAATCTCTCTAACTGTGGTCACGTAACACTCCTTAATACTCCCACCACCACCACCACGACCACCCACACAACACGTATGACACAGAATTAAATTGTAATATAAAAATGTAGTGCCAATATTCAAATATCTTTAAATGTCAACATAGGTGTAAAATACAGCTAGTTTTGTCATAAACCCAGTCAGCCTGATCTCTTCGGGGCATTTTTCCACTACGTCTGGGGACCCCCGGAGCCAAAGTCAGACCTGGCAGCGCACTTAAATGCTGGCAGTTTAGTTATAGGAGTGTTATTATGATCAGGAACAGTTTTGAACTGAAGTAATTTTGCTTAAAACTAAAATCCAAAACAAAAGGAACACAAGAAAAAGGATATCCACATATTGGTTTGGTTCAACAATGGGAAGCAGAATTAAACTGGTTGTGTATGTTAGTATCTTAATCACAGAGCATCCTGGAATGATTTATCCATCTATCTCTTAAAATAATTTAGGATTTTATTTATAACATACAGTATAGTTGAGTATCATCAGCAAAAAAAGTGACATTCAACTAATTATTTGCACAATCCTGCATTATTTTTATGATTGTGAAAGAACTGGGTTGCATTTCTGTTTTCTAGTATCTAGTAATCCCAAAGGTGTGTTATGATAATCTGCTTCTGTCGCTCGAGAGACGATCTATTCAGAGTAAGGGCTGTGTAAATTAGAATTTCTAAACGCACGCACTCAGTTTTTAAAGTGCCATTCATGCCATCCATTTTGCTTTTCTCTTATCTTCCCTGATTATTTGCACTCTTCTGCATTTTAATCAAGCACCAGTTGCGTAACCTTTAATTGCTAAATCCATTAATGTGAATATGTTTTCTTTTCAGGATGACTACATCAAAAACACGGAGGAGAACACCGGGTCTGATGAAAGTAAGTTGGATGGATGTGTGGTTTCCATCGATGTCTTTTTCCATCCTTTAGATCCTAAATTTCTGGTATAGTTCCACAGGTCGGGCATTACATTATGACCACCTTCCTAATTTTGTGTAGGTCTCCCTTGTGCCTCCAAAACAGTTGTGACTCGTCAGAGAATGGACATGGTCCTTCTGAGGGTGTCCTGTGGTGTCTGGCAACAGGATGTTGTTAGTGGGGGGCCTCTGTGGATCATCCCACAGATACTTGATCAGTTTGGGATCTAGTGAATTTGGAGGCCAGGTCAACACCTTGTGCTGTTCCTCATGTTTTTTTTAGTTGTTCCTAAACTGTTTTTGTGTGTGTGCCTGTGTCAGGCTGCATCCTGCTGGGGATGGCTGCTGCCATCAAGGACTGTCATTGCTATGGGGTGGGGGTGCCTGGTCTGGTCTAGGTGGGTGCTACGTGTCTAAGTAACATCCACACCAATGAATGCCAGGTCCAAAAGTTTACCAGCAGAACAGTGAATTGTCACAAGATGGTCAATGTTGTTTACTTCTCCTGTCAGTGGTTTTAATGTTGTGGCTGATCGGTGTACAGAGATGGTTTCCACTGCGATTAAAAGCTAAGTGCTCGCCTTCATACGTCAGCTCTAGACGATGAAATGGCGTGACACACATTATCACAGTGCTGACTTCTCTTCGCGGCAGCAGTTGTCTGAGGTCATGCAGCTTGCGGTGAGCGCTGGGCCCCGGTGTCAATGCTCGTGGTGGCTGACAACACGGTTGCGATTCAGGGAAAGGAGAGGCTGAGTCTTCAGTCGGATCCATTAGTCGGAAAAGTCTGCAGTAATTGCTTTTGTTGCTGAGGGCTCAGCTCAGAACTCCCACCGGGCTTCATTTTCCTCCACGGGGTCTGTTCCTAGCTGAGAAAAAAACAACCTCTCTTTTAGAAACTCAGCTGCGGAGGAGGAACGAGACTATGTGAACACCGTGTTCAGTTCTGCAATATTTCAGTCAATTGCTGTTTTTGTATTCAACATAAATAAAATAAAGAGAAGAAGTACACATCTCTGCACACATTTCATACACAATCTTAATTTTCCCGTCCGAGTTACATGTCCAGACTAAGTTATTGTAAATTTAAGGTCATGGGAGGAAGTGCAACTGTAGGAATACCTGCCAGCCACATCTTTACAAAAACCTAATAACGATAAGAGCCTCCTTGTGCCGCTAGACCTGTCCGACCCGTTGAAGCGTAAACATGGGACCTCTGGGATGGTCCTGTGGTGTCTGGAATCGGGACATTGGCATTGGTGAGTCCTTGGGGTGCTGTGTGCTGCAGCGTGGGACCTCCATGGATCATTTGTTCCGGCCCATGCCGTGGATGGTTGATCGGATTGGGATCTGGGGAGTTTTTGAGGCCGGGTCAACACCTAGGGCTCTTTGTCGTGTCCCTTGAGCTGTTCCACGTGTCTCCGAGTTTTGTCCGAGTTGTGGCGGATGGAGCACGTTATACTGTGTGTGAAAGTAAGGTCCACATCAATGACAGGACCCAACATTTTCCAGCAGAATATTGTCAATGTTATTCAGTTGTTCACTAACAAGACCATGTTTTAACTAGCGCAGAGAAGTTTATTGGTAGACGGGACGTGAGGGAAATGGATGGAGGGATGAGAAGGGTCAAAGGGGATGGAATGAGATGAGTCAGAGGGGATAAATGAGAAGACTCGAGGGGGATGGGATGAAAAGAGTCGAGGGGATTGGATGGAATGGGTGGACGGGATGGGAAGGGTTGAGGGGATGCGATGGAAAAGTGTTGGAGGGGGTGGAATGGAAAGGGTTGGGGTGGTGGAATGGAAAGGGTTGAGGGGATGGGATGAAAAGGGTGGATGGGATGGGATGGGCAGGGTTGAGGGGAAGCGATGGAAAGGGTTGAGAGGATGGGATGGAAAGTGCTGGAGGGGGTGGGATGGAAAGGGTCAAAGGGGATGAATGAGAAGGCTTGGGGTGGTGGGATGGAAAGGGTTGAGGGGATGGGATTAGAAGTGTTGAAGGAAAGACATGAAGGAGACGAAATGTGTAGATGGATGATGATAGAGGAATCCATGGAGTGAGAGTCAGGGTGGGGGCACATCTCAGGAAGCACGGGACATAGAATAATAAGTGGCCGTGGTCTCGTTCTCGAACCTAAGTTATAATAACATGATTTAATGATTTTAATGCTGTGGCTAACTGCTTTAAGTGCATAATTTCCAATCCCCTTATCGAATGTTTTATAGGACAAATGACTCTATGACTTACCAAGTGATATAATTAGTTATATTAATCAGAAATTCAATCGCTCCATAAAAATTTATTCTCTTAATTATTTCCCAAGACATTACCTCAACGTCTTAAATAGGACGAACACTACAACCGCTTTCGATTTACTGAGAGAACAAGTGTTCAGTATCAAAGTTGATCATCCATCATGTTGCTATCTTGTAAGCTTCTTTCTTGGTGTGTCTTCTCTTGCTTTACTTCATGTGTTTTACCCCCTTTGATTGTTTGATTGGTTTCTCCTTGTCGTGCTCCGTCCTCATTAGTTTCAACTGTGTCTCGTCACCCCCTCTAAAGCCATGTGTGCATATATAGTCCTGCATTTCCCTTTGTCAAGTCGTCTGTGATGTTTCCTCGTCTTTCGGTTCTTGGGTTTTTGGCTACACTCCCTTCCCTGCAGCACATTTAGTTTCCTGCGTCCTGCGTTTGGGTCTCTCCATTCAACATGACCGAATATAACAGTTGCAGCTGTGTTTGTGGATTTCATCCCATTTTGTGTTCGGTTTAGCTGCCGTTAAGTTGTTCCTGAGCTTTTTTCAATTGAGAAATCCCACTCATCTTTGCATGCAGCTGTGGGCTAACCCTTGAAAGGTCAGGATAATGAAGTACAGCATGAATCATTTCGCATGCCGGGCTATATATGTACTATTCATACGCGTTGTAGCCAATTAGCAGACCCGTGTGTTCCCCCGGTTTCCGCTGCAAGGTGTGTGTGGGAGGTTGGGTGCAATGCCACGCCCACGCTGCCTCAAAGGAAGAAGATGTGAGAAGAGGCAGCGTTAGACGTTATCCCAGTCATCTGTTCTAACAACAGGGGGAATAACTAATGTAATCTCAAGAAAACGCCTGGCTTGCTGTAATGTGGGCGACGTTCATTTGAATACCATTGATTTCATCCCCATCACGGCTCCCTCTGGGAGTATCTCTGCAGACCTAATTGATCAGAGCTCTCTTCATCGCCAATTCGACAAGACAGCAGAGACTAGAAGCAAGATGTCTCTGAAAGGCCCCGGCTAGAACAAAAGACCTAACAGGAGAATTCAGACCCTCCGGTGGCTTATTAACAGAGCAGATTGAGACATCAGCCCGGGCTTTGCACACTCTGCTCAGGGCAAAACAATAAGGTTTTATCCTCTCACTTCACACCGGAGCGGCCATATTTGACCTTGACTTCCTTTATTTGTGCCAAAAGAGTGACTTTATAGAATAGAATATATTAGAATATCCTTTATTGTCATTGCAGAAAACAGGCAACTTTTGTTTTTAGCTCTGCAAGATAAGATAAGGAATAAACAATAAAAACAGTATTAAAAAAAACAAGAGGAAAAAGGAATGTAATGTAAATATGAGTACAAATAAAAAAATATATATATGTAAATGCAATAGAATAGAATTTGGCAATGGGATATACAGTTATATGTATACGATATGGATATACTGAAATCGTATCGAGTTATAAAAAGAGTTTGAAGTGAACTTGTGCGTTGCCAGTATAGTAAAGTAAATAATCTTAGCGCTGGAGTTGAGCAACCGCTGCAGACTGCTTCAATTCAACAACCCTCGATTAAATTTAAGCGCATAAAGAGTCTTGACAGTGAATGTAAATTTTGTAAAATGGGTCCGTCTCACTCATGCGTCAATAGATGTCCAGCGGGTGCTACGATTTCTGCAGATTTTATTTAGCCCAGAACTGCCTTTTACTTAAAAAATGTATGACTTTAAACTGATCATCCCTTCTAATCCATAGACTGTATATAAATATGGACAACGTGTCCCGACGTCCTCTCATTGACCAAACTGATGCTAATTTCCTGGGGATACGGGCTTCGCCATCTTGCGAGCTTGGAGCCGGAGTCTAATCAGTGCGGCCCGAGAGTGGAGCCACGCGGTCCCACAGTCCCACGGGACCGCATTATGGAGCAGTTGGCATGGCAACTAGTAGTCACATCCTGTTTCTATAGCGTCAAATAACTAACTAAAACGAAACTTATCCAAAGACTTGAAGAAACCATCCTGAAAAAACATTATTTGTCATGTATTTTAGTGTTTTAGTTTGGCCCAAGTCCCACCCACTAACATGGAGGGGGGTGGAGCTTATGAGCTATACTGCAGCCAGCCACCAGGGGGAGCTCTACTTGCTTTGACTTCACTTTTGAGGAGCTGTCGCGCCATCCATCTTTTTATACAGTCTATGGTCCAAACTCAAGAGGCTATATTCAGTAGAGCTGATCCTAGATGAAAAGGCAGCTATGTTCTGATATGATTCTGATCATTGTGTAATAATAATAATAATATTCTCAGAGACTGAACACAGGCTTAGTTCAGTAGCATCACTTTTGTTGTCTTGATTAGAGGAGGATTAAAAACCCATAATTGCTCTTGCACACACACACACACGAGCCCTGCGCTGAAATCTAAATGCGGCACAATGTAAACACAACCAGAAGAGCAGGTGAGGGGGGAAAACACACTTGATCTCTGATGCAAATTAAATCCTGTGTTTGGATTACATTTTTAGCATGTAGTGGGTGTATAAGAATACTGTATGAGGGACGTGTTTGATGTTAAGCTGCTGCTGATGCCGCGGCTGGCTGCTGCTTGGAGGAAGACTTGAAGGTGCTCATAAATACCGAACAAGGGAGCAACGAGGCTGCTCATCCCCATCTGAAAACTATACTCAGCTGTGTTTCTATGGGAACACACAGGCGAGCAATGCACTTCAGATTTAGTGAAAGGTCAGACCAAGGATCAATTAATGTAATTGTTCAAGGTTGGTACTTTTTTTTTTTTTTTTAAATGCACCTACAGCAGCAAATCACCGTTTATATATTTCTTCACACAAAGGAAATCAGTCAGCTACCTCAAAGCTGCTAGAATTGACAGTTTTACAGCAACAATGAACCTAATGACTATATATAGCCTATAATGTGAAAGTCGTATAGCTCTCATTAGTATTGTTTTCCCAGATGCTGCAGCAGCCGGCTGTTTCCGGATAAAAAGTCTTAACACGTCCTCTTTACTTTACCTGTGGGAGGTTGACGTTAGCAACTAGCTGGGGAACGTAGTGGAGCATTTAGCAGTCTGATATGAAAAGTCAGATATATATCCCTCACAAGTTGGTGGGGACCAAAACAGACCTAAAAGAAAAGTAAATGAAAACACAAATGCATTGATAATATACATACATATATATAGGTTTACAGCAGACAAGCGGAAAGCAAAGGCTGGAAAATGAAGCCAAATGCTGCAGTTCCTCAAATGGCCACTTGAGGCTGACTCCAAAAGTGAGTCAGTTCCCACAGAATACCCAACTTTACTGCCGTTTAAATAAACAGCCCTGCACAAAAAAAAAGTGAAACTGATCTCTATAACTGCTTTCCTCGTTAATTTCATGCATTATTTAGTAAGTGGCTGCTTTGAAAGACAGGTGGGTGCTCTCAGAGGTAACTCACTTTCTACCTCATTAGCTGCACACATGCTCTTTGCCCATTTTTTTTTTAAGTTAGCCCGGAGCTAGGCGAAGTTAGCCTCTGCCAAGCTAGTGCTGACCACACAGACCCTCAGGAACTCACATGGCACACAGTGTGTCCATCTTTATGCACCAATCAGCCGCAACATTAAAACCACTGACAGGAGAAGTAAATAACATTGACCATCTTGTGACAATTCAGTGTTCTGCTGGGAAACTTTTGGACCTGGCATTCATTCATTGGTGTGGATGTTACTTAGACATGTAGCACCCACCTAGACCAGACCAGACACCCCCACCCCATAGCAATGGCACTCCTTGATGTCAGCAGCCATCCCCAGCAGGACACACACAAAAACGCTTTAGGAACAACTAAAAAAAACAAAAAACAAAAAAACATGAAGAACAGCACAAGGTGTTGACCTGGCCTCCAAATTCACTAGATCCCAAACTGACCAAGTATCTGTGGGACGATCCACAGAGGCCCCTCCCCTCAAAGGCCCCCCCCACTAACAACATCCTGTTGCCAGACACCACAGGACACCCTCAGAAGGCCCATGTCCATTCTCTGATGAGTCACAACTGTTTTGGAGGCACAAGGGAGGCCTACACAATATTAGGAAAGTGGTCATAATGTTATGACTGATCGGTGCATGCAGCTAGTTTCTGTGGCCCCCAAAATACCAGATCTGATATTTTAGATATAATAAGGCTTTCCAACATTTAACTTTCTTACCAGTTTCTTCCACTATAGACTATTTATTGTCATATATTGTAGATTATATGGACGAAACTAACTTCTTTCCAAATGTCTTATAAAATATTATACTTTTTATTACAATATTATAGATTTAAAAAGTATTATTCGGTGGCCGTGAGTCTTTCTATTCTCTCTGCGTGAATTATTGAACCTACTCCGTAAAAAAAACAGCCTAGCAATGACTGTCTGTCACCGTGTGGTTTTTATCGCAGATCGGGGTTCACGTGCAGGTTAGAAATCTTTTATTATAAAAATAAAATGTGAAGAGGATTATTATGGAGCCTCGGCGAGGGTTCGCTCTCCGAGTGCTTTTCTGGTTTTATTTGATGCTTCCTCGTACAGCGCATTCAGCTGGTTCAGTGCACGGCTCGCTGCACAAGCTCATAGCTGTGGTTTGTGTGTGAGCGGACTGAAGGTACGACTACTCTGTGGCCAAAAAAAAAAAAAACATCAAATGCTGCACAAGACAGTGGAGATAGTTTAGGGCGTATTGCCTCCCTGAAATAACCCCCGTCTCCATGAAAGTTTATGATCCACGACTGGAAACCGTGTTAACAAAATGAAACGTTAAACCTCGTATTCTGATTGGAACCAAGAATGAAATGTACTGTCGGTGGAAAGATAAACCAGAGGAAAACCTGAAGGATGATTTCCGTTGAAGAGAGCTGGTGGGACACGTCGAGGCGTGCTGAAAATATTAGACGGCTGCACTTTCATTATTGGCAAGAAATACTCAAAATGATATATGGGAAGACAATTTTCTCTGAGGTTTTATGTTTTAAATCAAAAGAGAAGCAGGAGACACATGCACTATCTGAGTCTATATTTCAGCCGCTGGATTTAAATCACGACAAAATACCTAAAAGTCAAGTAGTCACAGAATCTTTTATGTGGAAAGTTTACGATCCATCAGAGCCAGGCTATCTGTCTTTGAGCTACTTGTTGAGCTGGAAGTACAATTGAGATAAATTGTACTGCTTGTTGCCTTTGATATGATACTAATACAGCTGAGGTCCTGCTCTACTTTGAAGTTAGCTTCTGTTTTATGAACCGCTGTTGCTCGAGGTAATTTTATACACCAGAGAATTTATTTACTCTGTGGTTCAGTCAAGATGAACTGCAGGATTTTCTACTCATATTGTTACTGTTGTTGTACTTGCAAATAAATGTTGGGCATTTTTGAACAAGATAAGTCAAACTGATATCTAATAAAATATTAATGAAGCTAGGAAGATCTCAAAAAACTGTAGCCTGATGATAGAAATTGCATCTGCATGTACTCCTATCAGCCACAACATTATGACCACTGACAGGCGATGTGAATAACATTATGATCATCTTGTGACAATTCAGTGTTCTGCTGGGAAACTTTTGGACCTGGCATTCATTGGTGTGGATGTTACTTAGACATGTAGCACCCACCTAGACCAGACAAGAACAGCACAAGGTGTTGACCTGGCCTCCAAATTCACTAGATCCCAAACTGATCAAGTATCTGTGGGATGATCCACACAGGCCCCTCCCCTCAAATGCCCCCACTAACAACACCACAGACACCCTCAGAAGGCCCATGACCATTCTCTGATGAGTCACAACAGTTTTGGAGGCACAAGGGAGACTTGCACAATATTAGGAAGGTGGTTGTAATGTTATGCCTGATCGGTGTATGTAGCTGGTGACAGCATACTATTTTCGCATCCTATGCAGTAACCATGTGGTACTAAAAAAATAAATAATTAGCTCATCCAAATAAGATACTGTAACTGACTAAATCTAATAATGAGTAGAATAAATTTATAGGAAGGACGGTAAAGAGACTTATTAGATTTAAGCGAAGGCAACCAAAACAAGCTGTAAACCGTTGACTGTACGTAAAGCTGGACGAACCCTCCGCGACATCACCCGTAGGACTCCCGAAGCTCAAGCTGGGGACACTTGATGTCGCCATCTTGGCTGTGCCGAACTCATAGACCTCACAGAGGCCAGCGCATCTATGTTCTTCCATCTGTCCCAACATGTGGATTTACTGTTTTAAAATCTACAAGATCTGCCCTAAAAACAAACCAACTTTTGGTCAGATTGAACTGAATTCAGAAAACTATTTTTTAAGCTACTCAGCCCAATGTGAAATCTTGTATATTAAAGGGGAATTACCGTTGTTTTTTTACAACCTGGACCTTATTTCTTGCATAAAATACGATCGTTTACTCATCCATATAACTTTGTTGCCATTTGGAGTCGTTTGGAAGATATTTAAATCCAGCAAAGCGCCGCGTATATCCATATAGTGGGAGTGAATGGGGCACCGAAACGCAGCCTCTAAATAACGCATTATCTGCCACCAAACTCGTTCATTTCACCAATATTTTGTTGTGATACACTAGTGCTATTCCCCCTTGAGTCTGGAGTTCCCCTTTAAACGGTTGGCGTCAAACGTTATTCTTGTTTGCTAGTTGCATGCACGTCTCACACAAGTTGAAACCGTTAACTAATCATGTGTCACGGCTTCCTCTGATCCGTTTGCTCTCATCGTTGTCATGCATACACTTACATCTTGTTTTGTAGCCTCCATGTTGTTCCCACATTCCGACCTAAAAGGCACACAAACTCACGGACGTCGGAAAAACAAGTTTCCCAACTCAGGAAATGAGACTTTCCATTTAAATGGGTCTAAGAGATACCCTGCTGTCCCAAACAGACGAGCCAACAGAACCAACCACAGATCCTGTGTAGCTAGATTAAAAGCTGCCAGACTCTTGCTCTTTATGACCTCCAGTCACCGCCAGCACGGACTCATACAGTATATGGTCTTATAGTACAAAAACACCACGAGCTCACAGTATTTCTTGACTCCCTCAGAGTGACTTTGTAATTTTTTTGATTCCGTAACAGTCCACTGCTCCCTCATGCTTCCTTCCTGTAGCATCAAAGTATCACCTAGTCGTCGGATTTGCAGGGATCTGGCTGGCAGCCGCCTCATCTGTTGACCGCGTTGACTACAAAGCAGCTGCTCAGAGCTGACTCAGGACTTCACAGCTTAAATATTTCTCTCAGCGACCGCTGCTTGCAGCTCACTCTTAAAATGTATCCCGCGGGTTTGCCGAGGTGTCCCCCCGGCTAAGGCGGTAAATGGACTGGGGACGGTGTGACATCCTCTTTCCGGATGGCATTGACCATCGGGCTTGAGGGAGTCGGAGGACGCGGTGCTATTTCCATCTCGAGTCTACGAGTGGGGGAAAAAGGAGGCTGGCATTGAACCATTCGACTCTGGAGACGGAGAGACACGCAAGGGAGGGCGGGTTAGAAAGAAAGGGCACATGTGAGACAGAGATGGAGTGTGTTTTTATTTCTGTGAGAGACAGAGAAGGCAAGCTGGGGAGGGGGAGTGAGATGTGACAAGCCCGGAGAAAGAGATGCTCAATCAGCGCTGTCAGGTTTTCTTGAAATCAGAAACGGACGTTGGAGACTCCAGGGCAGTACCGTTGACGATGGGTCGCCTGCATAATGACAGCTAGGCGTCCACGTTTTCAGCACTTTATAATAATCAATACACTCATTTGTGCACACGTCATGATTTTCATTCCTGTGTGAAAGATTGTCTTTTAATTCTGACTTGTTGGCACAGCAACGTATATTTGCAGGTTTCAGTCGCTATGTTTATCCGCGGGAGGCAACAAAAACAAAGAATTAGACCTAAAATACCTCAGGTGTGATTGACAGCGCTGCATTTTTGTTGTTGTTGTTTTGCAGACGTCGACACCACCAAGGACCCGTGCCAGAATGTGAAGTGCAGCCGCCATAAGGTGTGCGTCGCTCAGGGCTACCAGAGGGCCATGTGTGTCAATCGCAAGAAACTGGAGCACAGGTAGGAGGAGCTGCTTTTTTTTTTTTTTTCTTTTGCACGCAGACAGCATGGACACGTCTGGTTAATATTCCCTGCAATGAAATGGGCTGTCGGAGAGCTATTGATTAAAATCAGCGATGGGGCCAGAGAGAGCCGTAACGATGCAAAGATTAATCAGAGGAGTCATTTAGGGGCGCTTAATGTTAAAACACCACTGAGCACTTTATTTAACTACAATTTTTAGATCACATTAAGCTGTGCAAAGTCCAATTCCGCTGTGCAGCAGCTTTTAATTATTGAGCGCTTTTTATTATTGATTATCGCATCAGTTCAGATCAAGTAAAAATATTCCTCTCCCGTAAATTCAACGGATCTCGATTCGAAATTTAGTTTGCTCGAAGGATTCGCTCCTTCTTGCTCGTACAACAACCATGCTCCTGTCAGACGCGTGTTAGAGATGTTATTTTAATGGGTAACACTTAATGTCGAGGGTGCGCACCTCGTGATTAATTCATTCCCGGCTAATACGTGATTCACGGTGAGCTAATGCATGATGTATCAACGAACTCTTGTGGCTCAGTATCAATAAATGATGAGGCCACTCTTATTATTTTATTTTATTTTAAAACTAGAAATATCTTCATGTTCCGCTTGTTTCACGATGGGGCACAAATTAATTGCTCAAGTAGTGTGTAAAAACATGTCAGCGTTCATTCTAATATTTCGTTTTTACTGACTTGTAAGTAGCAGTGAATAACAAACTCTTCAGATGTTGCGTCCCCTTTGACCCTCCTACAACTCTGAAGTGCAGAAAACTCAATCTGTACTTTTAAATAATGGAAACAAGCATCCATGTTATTGTTCATCACTTAGCAACAGTGCTCTTACTGTACATCTCAGACCACTACAGTGCAGTGCAGGGCGTACTAGTGTACTCTACTGATATATGTTGGCAAATGGGCAGCTTTAGGAAACGTGGTGCATAAATGCGGGGAAGTGGAAGCAGAGGAGGAAGGCTTGGCTGCTGAAACCATGGCAACTGAAGCATATAGATAAATCTTTTACATTTTGGCCCGGCTAATCACGAACCACTGTGCTCAGAATTTAGATTTCAGACGCGGAATAGCTCCCGAAGCCTCGGCGAAAAGTGTTTATCTGCTCCCTCGCCCCGTTCGTTCCGCCGCGACTGAAAAACAAATGAGCAGGGGTTTCAGGCTGAAAAGAATTAATGGAGTGAATTATTACTACCTGCGAAGTCTATCTGCGGCGACAGGCGTTTATCTTTTTTCAATAAAGTGCTTCATTTACAGAGTCACTCCGCAGAGATGAGAGGAACGGTGTGGAATAATGGTTAATAAGCACGAACGCGAGCGTGCTAAACCATCCTAGCATCGTTAAGTAGTCTGATGCTCGTGCACCTCTCAATCAGCTCGCGGGGGGAGGAATGAGCGGGGCATCCGAAATATTGACATGCACGCTATGGTTTCCTCGCTGTTATGATCAAAAATGTCCAGTTTGGGTTTGTGGGTTGCAGGATGCATAAGATGAGACTTGAGTGTGTTGAAGGAGATTTGTAACTCTGATCTCTGAGCTGGTGAATATTAAAGGGTCGGTTCGTGCAAATTCCAAAATATATTTCTCCCCCCTCTGAAGATGAGGGAGTCTAACCGTGCAGAGCGCATTGTTTTTCATTTATTCAGGATGTTAGATATCTGCCTCCGAGGCCTGCGGGATGGAATTTAGTTTGTGTTGCTCGCAGCTTTTTAGAAATTAAAAAATTCAAGAGTTTCTTTTCCCAAACAACGTCCCGTTCCACTACACTTATTCAGGAGTTCCCTTTGTCCCAGACAACTTAACAGTAAGTGCTTTCAAGCTTGACGAGAACGAGATAGTAGTGGTGTCAAAAAATCTGGAAGTGCCTTGCTCTTAGATAAACACCTAAAAGCATGCTGAGTGCAACCTAGGGAGAGCACTTACATACTGTGTTTTTTTGTTTAACTCCCTGAGCATTTACTCAACGGTTTGGAATAAAATGCGGTGCACACATCGTCTAGTCCTCCTCAAGATGTTTTGAGATAGTATTGGTGATCATTTGGTATGCCATCAGGCGCTATCATTTGTTTAAAATTGAGTTTAGGGTTAATTATTTTCAAATTCCCCCAAAACATTTGGATGGAATATATTTGGTACAGACTGTATATAAATATGGACAATGCGGCCCCGATTCCTTGCATTGGCCAAACTGAAGCTATTTTCCTGGAGATATGGGCGCCATCTTGCGAGTTTAGAGTCAGAGTCTGATCAGTGCAGTCTGAGAGTGGAGCCACGTCGAGCCGTGGTATCGATGACCTGACCGAACTTCTTCCAGACTCCCTTGCATTTTTGTTTAATTAATACTACGCCCTGCTCTACCTCCACCAGTGACAAGGAAATGTTGGATTATACGATGTACTTACATATTTATTTACTTATTCCTACTCTCACGGTCCCACGGGATCAGTTTGGTGGTCGCCATTATGTCACATCCTGTTTCTATAGCGTCAAATAACTAATTAAAACGAAACTTATCCAAAATAATTGACACTTAAACGTGCATCAACATTATATTAACTACCTAAAATTACCTAAAATAATCCTTGCGAAAATTATTTGAAGTGTATTTTAGTGTTTTAGTCCCACCCACCAACATGGAGGAGGTGGAGCTTATGACCTATACTGCAGCCAGCCACCAGGGGGAGCTCTACTTGCTTTGGCTTCACCTTTGAGGAGCAGTTCCACCGTCCATCTTTATATACAGTCTATGGTGCAGACTTTCATATTTCCCTCAGGATGAACTGCAATCACTTTAGTGGTGACTGATTAAGGATTCAATAGTTGCAAAACTAATGACATTTCTGTTGACGTTTTTCAGATGCTAACATTGCAAACATTAAAACTCCTCCTAAAGATTAGAAAGTTCTGTGCTGCAAACACCACAAAATGAAACTCATTCACTTTTGTTGCATTTGGAGCGGCATCTCAGAGGCAGAAATCAGTGATAGAAATCTGTGATAATTAAAGTTTTTTGTGCTACAGACGTTTTAACTCATCTTTTATTCCTCCTCCCACATTCAGAGTCAAACAGTCAGGGCAGCCGGAGGCCCACGAAAACACCTGCAAGCCTTGTCCCGTGGTCGCCTCCTCACCTGTGTGCGGCTCTGATGGACACAACTATGCTTCCCAGGTAAAAGAGAATATCCTTAACCTGCATCTTCTCTTTAAAAGCACTCGCTTTACTTATTTTTCCCCCCTCTTTTGCTGTATTACTGAATTAAAAAACAAAAAACTGAAAGTAACAGAAAGTGCCCGTGTCACCTCGTTAAATAATGAGAGGAGTCCAGTCAAATGCTGTTTCCTGCCGCGCTGACATATACGTGGGCGCAGCAGGGCAGCGCAGTTCATCACTGCTCGCGGGAGGACAAGTGCAAAAAAGGCTCGATGTGGCCGTGTGATTAATGACTGACGTGGGTTTTGAGCGGCATCGCCGTAGACCGGCCGCTGCCAGGGCTCCTTATTGATTTATGTACAGTTTTTAATTTTGACCTTGCCTCAGACGGCGGCGGAAAATGACAGCTCATTCTTGCTGGCTTCCTCTAAGTGCAGTGTCTCATCTGAATGAGCAATCTCTTTTTCCTGCGGTCACCCCCATAAATATTTTAACTGCATCCTTGCCTTTCTCTCTCTCTCTCTTCTTACAGTGTAAGCTGGAGCAGCAGGCTTGCCTCACAGGCAAAGAGTTGAGCATCATGTGTTCTGGATTTTGCCCCTGCGCCACGGCCTCCGTTAGCGTCACGAACGCCGACACAAAACGTGGCAAGTGACTGTTTCCTTCACCTCTTTCGCATTCGTGCGTCTCCGTTTTTTATTTTTTTTTGGGATTCAAATCTCTGCCTGCCTCACTGTCATCACATTTCATGAGTCAAGCTTTCAAAAACGGAAAGCTGTGACGCACTGGTGGCCACACGCGGCATGCCGTCTGTCCGTGCATCGGGACTCTAGTATCCTCGCAGAACCGATCGAGCCAGCGCTCGCTTTGGGATCAATACTTGCCAATTTCAGAGATTACTGTTAGCCAAATATCCCCCATGTGGTCAAGCTGCTCTTTCAATCATGTAGTAATTAATTATTTAGAGTGTACACTATCTATCATTGCAGCCAAACAGTATTGATTGTCCGGGCTCTCGGCCACGTGAAAATGCCAATTGATCAGACGGATGAAATGATACTCCTGTTTTTCATCCGGCGCCTGGAATTAGTGCTTAGCCACAGACTTAATTGTGAAATGATGTTTTCTATGATTAGGAGATCATTCTCTTAAATAAACATATACAACAGCCCAGATGTCATGAGCTCAGTCTACGTCAGTAAGAGCAGTGTAAAGCAGCACTGAGTCTGTGTCTGCCTTTAAGGGAAGTGAGTCGGGTTGCTGTCGAGCCTCTGGCAGAGCTTTGAATTTGTGGGATTCCCTCTTTTTCTTTTGCCCCCTTAGAGAGCTGCACTGGCCAGGACCTGGCAGACCTGGGAGACCGCCTGAGAGACTGGTTCCAACTCCTTCATGGAAACGCGAAGCAGAATAACTCCGGCAAGCCTGGAGCTGGCACCGCTTCAGGTCAGAAGCCCAACAAATTCCTTCCCTCCAACCTTACAGCTCAATTGTCTTAACCAAACTACGCTGTTATTGCTGACAGTTTTGGACAAGAGCCTGGTAGCTAGCTGCAAGGACTCCATTGGGTGGATGTTCTCGAAGCTGGACACCAACAACGACCTGTATCTGGACCAGGCCGAGCTGGCTGCCATCAACCTGGACAAGTACGAGGTCTGCATCCGACCCTTCTTCAACTCCTGCGACAGCTACAAGGACGGGATGGTCTCCACGGCAGAGTGGTGCCTCTGCTTCTGGAGAGAAAGTGAGTGAAGAGGCAGCAGCGCGCCGGCAGGGAGCTGCCGAGTCTATTTTGAGTCAAATCTCTAAATGGGTGAAAGAAACGCAGGTACGCATTGACGCTGGTTGATTCCACCTGCACTTCCCGGCGCTGAGTGGCAGAACAGACTGGTTGTGATTGCTAAGAAATGCTAAGAATTAGTGTTATGTACCTAACAATCACAATCGGGGGAAGGGAAGGTAAATTTCACAGTGCGGAGCTGGAGTCGGGAGGCAATTAGCTCGGGATAAAGGTGGAAACGACTAGGTTGGAACTGTCCGAATTTAAAAAATACACCTAGCTGCACCTCTAAAACCAAGTTAAACTGAATGCCTCCTAAAACCACAAACATTTTTTCCAAACTCATTTTAGTTCGGGGTAAATTAGTTCGCAGTTTGGGCACATTGCTGTCTCCTGTTTAGTCCTGGGTCTCAGTGTTGTGTTCTGTCCACTTCTCTCTCTAAAACAGTGGACAAATTAGGAATAGCAGTTGTATATTTGCAAATTCACACTGCGGGCCAGATTAGACCCTCTGGCGGGCCGTTTTTTGGCCCGCGGACCGCATGTTTGACACCTGCGTTTTAAATCTATAGCTTCTTTCTTCTCGAAACTTTTGCCATCCAAAAATCCATGCATCATTACATCCAGGTCTCACAGTATTCCCAGCATGATTATCCGTTATCCTCCTGCGCAATCAGTTCTCGGCCTCTCTTATCTGAGAATCCCTCTCTCCGGTCAATTGACAGTCCCGTCTTAACGGCCTCCCTGAACTCTGCACACCGCCGAGCCTTTGTATCTCCGCCGTGCTGCGGAAAATGCAGTCCTCACCTGATTTAGGGCGATCTAACAAATCCCCCAAAGCCTCCTCCTTCAGCCTGACAGCGTCTTTCTTTCCGATTTCCTTGAGTTGCCACTGCGACGGGAACCACTGTAAACAGCTTTCTCTTACAACAGAGGCTTTGAACGACACAAACTCTTTGTCTTTACCAGGATGTAGGACAAGTTTGCAAATCGTATCCCGTTCTCTGAGGAAGAAGGTTCGAATGTTGCAGCTGTCACCGCGGTGTGATTATTTTTGGCTTCGTTTTCGGTTCAGTTTCCAACTGTACAGTAGTCGAAAGCTGATTACCGGTGACGAGAGACAGACATCAGCCAAAATGATCATGGAATTAATCTAAAAATACCCGGTGGAGCCATTTTCCTGCATATTTATCATGTTGTAAAATATCCAGCCCCTCTATGGAGAGTATTTAATCTCACATTTCAGCTGTGCCACATCTGCACCATCTGACCTTTGCTAAATAAATGCAGGATATTCTGGAAGTAACCTGATTTGCGTGCTGATTATCCCATTGATCGGGCATTAAACCTACATGCAAGAGATTACACAAGCTCCACAATCAATGTCTGATCTCTAGATATTAATATTTAGAGACTGCTGCACACTAAGCCATTCGTTAGTAATGCTTTTACATCCATTTAGCTGTTATTTTATCATAGATTCTTATTTTAAAAGGCTTGAATTCATCAGATTTAAGCAAACAATCTGCACAATAGCAACACTGTACAACTGAGAAGACACGGAAATATTTTTGTGAAGATCCACAAAGAGAAAGTTTACTGCCTTGGGGGTCAATACAAAGTGTCTTTCTCTTCTTTGTTTCTATTTCTATCCGTTCTAGAGGTTCAGCTCATTTTCTTGTCACTCTCAGAATATATCCATATGCTCTTTCACCTAAGCTCTTCGCAATCGATCATGCTCCGGGGAATGAAATATAAGACGTCTTGGGAGAAATCGATGCCGACAAAAAAGTGTAATTACAAAGAGCATTGATTGAGATAAAGTTTGAGGGGGGGCTGTTTTAGGTATCGCCTGTCATCACTTTTCTTGTCTGATCCTCGCAGAGCCGCCGTGCCTCGCCGAGCTGGAGAGGATCCAAGTGCAGGAGGCGGCCAAGAAGAAGCCTGGTAAATGCATTTTTCATCACAATACAGCGTAGTTCACACATGCGTTTAAAGTTGTTTTTTTTAATGCCTTATTTAAGCAGAAACAGCCTCCGGACAAGAACTTGCCGCTCACTCACCTCAGATCTCTTCAAAGCCACGCCTCTACAGTCGCCTCGCGGACTGCTCCGTCTAACTGGCGTTTGCCCTCGCTCTCGCTCCGGGCCTCTGGGTGAACTTATGTAACAAAGCGCCTGGAGCAGCAAGCGAGAAGCTGGAGGAGGCTCATTAAAGAGATCACAAGCACAAGGCTGGGATTAGGCCCTAATCAGGCTGGTGGGGGATTAAGGGGCAGCGCTGGCTTTGCGAAAGAGCAAGGCTAACGGAGCCGCTTGGCCCCCCGAGAAACCACACTCTACAGCATCCACCCAGCGTGCTCAGCGCGCTGTACAGCTGCAGCTTTCTGTCTTCAAGTCCAAACGCAGAGATCTGTTCGTCCTTACTTCCTTGAAATCCGCTCATATCGGTTCTTGTGTTTTCTCTTGTTTTCTCAGCGGTGGGGTTGGGGAGGGTTTGTGCTTGTTAGAGAACTTTGCTTTCGGGTTTGACAAGAGTGTCCTGAGGGAGGCTGAAGCGGCGGAGTTCTGTCACAGAGGCTGTCACTACATTTTTTTTACTTGCCACTCTCGTGACATAAGGAGACGCACCATGCCAGCGCGCTGTGTAAAATCACATCCCCCAGCATATGCATGCTCATGTAAAACAAACAGGGGAAGCTGTTTCTGTCTCCGTGGCACTTTCTGCCAAAAAAAGCTGCCTCTCTATCCCGACTGATGGTCTTATCGCACGTTCGCTGAGGTTTGCAGGCATTCTCGTTCGCCCCGCTCATCTGGAGCGCGAGGCAAGATGTGTGTGCCGCTGGTGTGGACGTTCAGGAAATGGGCATGTGCACTTCTTTGCAGGGATGTACATTCCCAGCTGTGATGAGGACGGCTACTACAGGAAAGTGCAGTGTGACCAGAGCCGAGGGGAGTGCTGGTGCGTCGACCAGCATGGTGGAGAGATGATGGGCACCAGAATCCATGGCAACCCCGACTGCGGTAAGAGGGCAGACAGATATTACTCACATGGGACGCCGAAGGACATTCTCAAAGCAGTTTGTTTGTCTGTGATTCAATCCTTGGAGGCTTTTTTCAGCTCTACAATCATCCATTAGTGTTACATCAACAGCTTTTTAACGCAAATCAGCTAATGTTTCAAGTGTTTAAAGGGGAATTACCGTTTTTTACAACCTGGACCTTATTTCTGGCATAAAATACGATTGTTTACTCACCCATATAACTTTGGTGTCATTTGGAGGCATTCGGAAGATATTTAGATCCAGTGGAGAGCCGCATATAGTGGGAGTGTCTGGGGCACCGAAACGCAGCTTCTAAATAACGCATTATGTACCGTAAAACAAGTTCATTTCACCAACATTTTGTTATGATACGCTAGTGCTATTCCCCGTTGAGTCCGGAGTTACCTGTTATCATCATTCGTGGTCTGTAGATTGACCTACTAAATTCTGACCTGGATGATGTCATCTCTGAGCGCCGCGACGATCAGCTTGTTTACCTGTAGTTTGCTACTGCGAGTGTTTTGCAACATGGCTGAATGTTTTTCCGATTCTGAGGTTGTGGACGACGACTTTGTTTATGATGGCAGATAATACGTTATTTAAAGGCTGCGTTTCGGTGCCCCAGTCACTTCCACTATATGGATACACATGGCACTCTGCTTGATCTAAATATCTTCCGAACGACTCAAAATGACACCAAAGTTATATCGGTGAGTAAACGATCGTATTTTATGGCAGAAATAAGGTCCAGGTTGTAAAAAATGGTAATTCCCCTTTAAGGTTGGAAAGTTTTAGAATTGTATTTTATCTACATTTGCAAGTTTGTTTTAGCAGTTTTTTGAAGAATAGACCATACCGACTGAAAATCCAGCGTAGATGTTAGAGTCTGAAATAGAGCTGCAACAACATTGTTTTCATTATTAATCATGTTATTATCTTTATAAATTATGTCCGTAAAACGTCGGAAATTGGTGGAAATTGCCCAACAAACATCCTCCCTAGATTCCATGTTCAGTATTTTGTCTGATCACTTGTCAAAACCCAAACAAAATTAACTATTTACAAGAGGGCGGCTGTTTGAAAAACCAAAACCAGTGAATTTCTGGCAAAAACAACATGATTTCCCTCATATATATTTATCCATTTCCAGATGAAGTTGCCGGCTACTCTGGAGATTTTGGGAGTGGAGTCGGATGGGAAGATGAGGAGGAGGAGGAGGAGAAGGAGGCGGAGGACAATGGGGAGGAGGCGGAAGAGGAGGAAGAGGAGGAGGCTGAGGCAGACGATGGAGGATACATCTGGTAGAACTGTCTGACCCACACACAGAGAGCACAGCTGCTGACCTGCAAATCTACAGGGATGGCTCTCTCCTTAAGGCAAAAGATTTTGGGATCGGACTGGGGAGGCATGGGATTGTCCTGGTGGGATATGTAGTGCTGGGCAGGTCCAGTGTTGAGGTGATGACCAGTTTATTTTTTTTTTGTCTTAGATATGTGTAATTGCTTCATTCTACTCTCTGTTTTTTGAGCAACAGAGCTTTTTGTTTTGCTGTCCTGAAAAGCGGGACCCACTGATTACTGCGCCATAGGTAGCTAAAGTCCATCAGAGTTCCTATCTTGTCCGACCGCCATCTATGCATATAGAGATTACCAGTAATTTTGTATTTGTGTGAACAGTTGCTTGAGTATTAGAGCTTCCCTCCCACTGGAATAACAAGAAATCAGAGTTTAAACAAACTGTTTGACATTTTGGTAAATAAGTTTATTTGCTTTCTTACAGAGAAAGCTGGGGAATGGTTAGCTTAGCTTAGCTTAACTGAAATTGGGGTAACAGTTGCATTGATATGTCTGAAACAAAAGAAATCTGACCTTCCAAAACTTCCAAACATCTGTTCAGAAACCATAACCAACTTGAATTACCACCTTTGTATGTCTCCAGCAACTAGTTTTTTTACATTTCTATCTGTTCAGACATGTTTTGTGACCTTTGATCCACCAAATTCTAATCAGTTCACCGTTGTGACCAAGTGAAAGTTTGTGCCAAATCTGAAGAAGATCCCTCAAGGCGTCCCTGAGATATCACATTAAACAGTTGAATTGTGGCCAAAAAGCATGTCTTGAGAGGTTACAGTGACCTTGACCTTTTAACCTTGGGCCACCAAATTCTAATCACATCGCCTGTGAGTTGATATGAGTCTTTGTGCCAAATCTGAAGAAAGTCCACCGTAGCGTTCCTGAGGTAGCGGAAGCGTACGTATGGGATGGAGACAAGGTCACACGCTTGGTTCACCAAATTGTAGTCCGTTCATCTGAGTCAAGGTCGATTTTTTGAGCCAAATTAAAAAAAAAAAAAAAAAAAGTCTCATTAGGTGTTACTGAAATATTGCAAAAATGGGCTGGACAGATGTATGTAGATCTGCAGCAGAACAAATGCGGAAGCGCCAAACACTGCAGTTCCTCAAATGGCCACTTGAGGCTGACTCCAAAAGCGAGTCAATCCACACGGACCTCCAGGAACAAACATGTCTTAATTTCCCTCATTCATGACAACTGTGCAGATAGTGAATTCTTACAAAATGAACCGTGTCTAAATTATATCAGAGCTTAAAATGTTATGCATAATTAAGATAGATTCAAAACCACGCTCAAAAACATAATAATACCTGTCGCCTGCCTCCTTAAAGGGGAAGTACCGTTTTTTACAACCTGGACCTTATTTCTGGCATAAAATACAATATATAACTTTGGTGTCATTTGGAGTCGTTCTGAAGATTTTTAGATCCAGTGGAGCGCCGCGTATATCCATATAGTGGGAGTGACTGGGGCACCGGAACACAGCTTCTAAATAATGCATTATCTGCCGCGAAACTCATTCATTTCACCAATATTTTGTCATGATACGCGAGTGCTATTCCTTGTTGAATCTGGAGTTACCTGTTATCATCATCCGGGATCTGTAGATTGGTCCAGGTTGTAAAAAAACGGTAATTCCCCTTTAACTGCTGACTTTAAGGAGATCACGTTAACTGGATGTTGTTACCTTTGCAAATATCTAAGCTAGCTCATTCCCCTTTCTTTCAGTGTTTAAACTGGGACATTATCGTGATAACATCCCTTTGCGTGGCTTTACAGCTGCTTGATAGTGATTTTAGGTCAGTGCAGCACCTGAATAGCAGACGCTACCACATCAGCACCAAAACAGCAGCCAGACCGTTAGCATCAAGCTAGTGATGGAGTTGGTGGAGACCAAATCTTAGCTAAAAGAGAGTAAATACGAATGATAATGGAACTGCTGTTCACTCCTACCTAATATCCGTGGCATAAAAAAAAGCCTTTCTATGGTTAGAGCAAATAGGTGTATTTGCCAAAATGTCGAACTACTCCTTTAAAGCAGATTAGTTAAATGTGGTTATGTATTTCAAAAGCGATCGTGTATATAAATACATTGTAAATGACCTGCCAAGCAAACTTAGAGGATTTCTGGTTGCTATGGTTTTAAAGCCACATTTATGATAAACGTCCACCACAGCTCTTAGCAGTTTTTAAATTGTACATGTTTAAATGAACTTACTTTTATGGAAAAACCTGTAGAATGTACTTTAACGACCACAGACCGCACCCACTAGTCGCTATCCTCTGCTAACTCGGAAATCATGTCAAAGAATGTGCCACAAATATGTTTTTGTTTTTGTTTTCCTGAGTTTGCAACTTGAAATACTGTATTTTGTGTTTATTAAAAAAAAAGAAGAAAAGTGTGTGCATTACTTGAAGTTCTGTGTGTATACTTGAATTCACACTGTAATTTTTTTCTATGAGAATATCGTTGCCATATCTTCATTCATGCTATTGGTAGGCCAGACGTTTGTTTGTTTTTTTTGTTTTTAGTATTGCATGTTCGTAAATAAGAATGTACTTCTAGGCTGAGCACTTTACTAATAAAGGCACTGGAGCCAAGCTGTGTGTTGACTGTTTTCCAGATATTTCAGGGATAATTTAGACTGGGATCATGGCTACTGTGGCACAGAGTACCACATTATCTCACTCTCTCTCTCTCTCTCTCTCTCTCTCTCTCTCTCTCTCTCTCTCTCTCTCTCTCTCTCTCTCTCTCTCTCTCTCTCTCTATATATATATATATATATATATATATATATATATATATATATATATATATATATATATATATATATATATATATATATATATATATATATATATACACCGATCAGGCATGACATTATGACCACATTCCTAACATTGTGTAGGCCTCCCTTGTGCTTCCAAAACAGTTGTGACTCATTAGAGAATGGACATGGGCCTTCTGAGGGTGTCCTGTGGTGTCTGTGGATCATCCCACAGATACTTCAGTTCGGGATCTAGTGAATTTGGAGGCCAGGTCAACACCTTGTGCTGTTCTTCGTGTTTTTTGTTTTTTTTAGTTGTTCCTAAAGCGTTTATGTGTGCATCCTGCTGGGGATGTCTGCTGCCATCAAGGAGTGTCATTGCTATGGAGTGGGGGTGCCTGGTCTGGTCTAGGTGGGTGCTACATGTCTAAGTAACATCCACACGAATGAATGTCAGGTCCAAAAGTTTCCCAGCAGAACATTGTATTGTCACAAGACGGTCGATGTTATTCACTTCTCCCGTCAGTGGTCATAATGTTGTGGCTGACACCTCAGAAGATCCATGTGCGTCATCACAAGTACGGTTTGAGGAGATATTAAAAATATACAAAATCACGATTAGCTCTGAAAGCTGCAGTCTGCATCTCACTGGCAGATGGGGATATTTGCGGGGGTATTTTGGTGCTCAGCTGCCACCTCATGCTTGAAGAACAAATTACAGCATTTGGCTACCAGATGGCATATCACTCATTGTCTGAAGTGAAAGACAACACTGTCAGAGGTCATATAGATGATAAAACTGGCAAAGAATAGATCTATACCTGTTTCAATACAATCTCTCAACGCTGTGAATGCAAGCAAGAGTTAACGTGGTCACTTCTCTTGGAGAATGGCAGGAACACTCCAACTGCTGATATTAACAATGAGGAGTAACCACGATAATTAAGTCAGGGAATAAAACCATCAAAGCCTTTTTAAATGTCTGAGAGTGAAAAGAAGATTTTTCAGCTATGTGCTTTAGCTGAACAAAAACTAAAAAAAAAAAAAAAATGCTAATGACTGGTCTGAAACCAAAATTACTACAAATTACAGCCTTGTGACTTCTCGGTGGACTCCACATAAGATAAAGACAGTGACTGTGCTGATTAGGACTAACATTAAGTAATTTTGATGTAATTTGGATATTTCTACTTTAATGTTAAAAACAAATTGGTTTAAAAGGAAGTATTTAGGAAGCGGCTTTACCACATTACAGCATTGAGCTCTGCGATTTTACCCACATTCTTATATAATTGCACTATATTTGTTCTATAATTGGCATATTGTAGGACTGTAAAACAATATTTTCAGTTGTGTTATTTTTAAGGCTAAGGAGATGAATATTCTTCATAGCTTTTGTCATAAATACTGTTTATGTACTGCATAATTCTGCACATAAATACTGTTTGAAGGGGAATAATAAGAGACCCAAAATAGAGCCTTGAGGGACACCACAAAAGATTGGCTTGCTAGAGGAAGAGGCTCCTCCTACCACAATAATGAAGGAACTAATTAAAAAAAGGTCACTGTGACAAGGTCTACCTGCGACAAGCATATAAGAACGACATATGATATAAATATATACCACCTTAGCACAGTTTCTATCAACCCATAGGGGAAAGAAAAAACTAGAATGCTCTATAATAAGAAGACTAAAAAAAAGACAGCCCGTTTGCTTCTATAAAAGGCTGGTTCTATTAAACTTATTTATTAAACTGAGCAAAGAGTCACTGTCGTATAGGTTGCACAGATAATTGCTGAAAATATGAATTCAAGTAATGCACAGTTATAAATAACTATTTTTTTTTTTAGTGTCAACTCAAGGGCAGTTACTGTACAAGCATTTACATCTGTATTATACATCATTTACAGGAGTTCAGGAGACTGGTACAGAACACTTTAAAGGAAAAGCAGTTTGTTTACATGCAAACTATATTTGAACAAACTCCAGACTCCCTGTATAAAATCTGTTTTCACACATATATCTACTTATCTTGGTCACAGACGTCCCTGCAATGTTACCCTGTAAATAAATGACGCAGGAAACACTCAATAAGGTAGAAAGATTGCATGCTTCTCGTCCTGATGATCCACTTCGAGCTTCTTTTAAAGATGGAGCGAATTTAAAAATCTAAGCACGTCTGCATGCATGGACTGGAATAAAACATGAACGTTAATGTTCATTTCAGCGTATTAGTGTTTGCAAGTGCACTCTCCTATCTTTTCACAGACAGTCAAAAAGTACATCCCTTGCAGCACTTAAACCTTGCTAGTGCAGTACAGCGTACATGCTGACATCGTATGACATCACGGCAATATATGGCTCAGAATCTGTTAGAAACTAACGAATAACTAAAAAGAAACTTTAATTTTAGTGTTTTAAATATTGCCACTTCAAACTGAACTTCAATCCGTGCTCGATTCGAGACCAGACACTGTATTTTGTGCAGTGCTGGTTATTATAGCTCTCTGTAAACAGGCTCTGAACTACATCCTTTTAACTGAAATATGATGAAGTAAGGTCGTCTCTGCCACACTCTAGCTATACTTTATTGCCTCTTGACATTTGTGGGGCAATTCATTCTCACTGCCTTCACGAAACAATAAAGCGAGGGAGGCCGTACAAAGTTCTGTACGAACACTTCATGGTATTTATCCCAAAGTCAAAGATAATAAAGACGTCTTTCAGCCCCGACTAACACACTTCCAAGTAGCTGCCTTCAACGCCAGCTCGGGCTATGATGCGATTCTCCAAAATAAACAAGACAATTTCATCAAGATACCGAACGTGAGCAGCGCATTAATCACGGCACACTCATCAGTGAGCTGTTTAATTTGACTCAATTCAATCCATCATCTTTGCCTCTGTTTGACTTCTCTCCATTTGTTTTTCTTTTTGGTTCCTAAAGGGGATTTGACGTTATTTTGGCTCGGCGCTCAGTCTTTTGTCGGAGATTCTCTCTCCGTGCTAAATCTGCGGAGTCATTAGCATACATTTTTGGCTTTACGTTTTAAAAGGCAGATGCCGCGTCTCGACAGATAGACTAAAATTAATCTTCTCTACTTCGTTATTTGTCTTCTTAATCACTTTAAAATCTAAACCGTACCATTTTAATTTGAGACAAGCGTTAAGCTACACACAATCCTCATCACTCACTTACTAATATAATCCAAAGCAGTCGGCCTGTTAGATGATAAACAACACTGAAGCGTACGCGTCTATATTATTAGATAAAGTATGGCTGCTCATGTGTCGCATCAGGTATGGGATAGCCTAAAAATAACATGCCGTACCATCCAGCTCGGTTAACTCTCAGATTAATAACACATTTAGGACAATTCATTAGTCACCACTTTTAAAAGTTTGCATAGAAAAATGTTAAGAATTAAACGGGGTATGATTCAGGCTGGTCGACACCGACACAGGGACAAACTCTTTGTCGTGTTTCTTGAAAACGTGTCAGTTAAATCATGACTCCTGGTCGAGCATGACTCCTGCGTGTCAGTCGATGTACTGCGATAACCATCTGAAGCCTTCCCCGTACCCTTGTTTTTTCAACACGCTGCACATGAAAATCTCCAGCGGCCGAACGTTCAGCTCCTTCAAAGAGACATTTCCCTGTTGGAGACAATAAGGGTGGAGAATGATGAAAGGGAATGTGCACACAGATACTGTTTCACTTCATTAAAAGACATTTCTCGTAACGTGCCTACCTTTCCAGTAACTTGACCATCAAGAGCAAAAGCTCCTCTTAGTCCTCCTTCACTGATCGCCTCGGGACGGTCAATTTTATTGCCCAACACCAACACCGGTACGTTGACTATGGTCTCATCTGCTAGGAGAGCCTGAAAAGATGACAAGGACAGATGAATCATTATTAAAGCAGAGAAAGACAGTAGTCGACGGTGCAATGAAAACAACTCTCACATCAAGTTCGGTCTTGGATTCTGTGAGTCTGTCGTGATCTGCGCAGTCTACAAGAAACACAACTCCGTTCACAGCCGGCAGGTAATTCTTCCAAACTCTTCGTGCTGAGAAGAAAAGAAAAGCAGTGTGTGAATAAACTGTCCCTGCAGCACTTCGACATCATTTGAAATTCTCTTTTAGGTTGTAATGCAGCTGTTTAACTATGAACTAGTACGATTTTAATTGTGCCTTTACCATGTGCTGTGTGTACAGTCATGATCAATCTTTAATATATGTGGTTCACGGGTCCTCATGTCTTAGTCTGAGGCAGAGTTTTAATTAATACACCGTGTTTCAGTCTATCAGCCAATGAGATCTCTAACCAGGGTTAATCTGGTTTGGAGAAATACTGGGAAGTTACCAAACTATATGCTGTTACCTCAACCCCTAATCTGGCAAAATTAGTAGATTTGGAGATTTTTCACCAAGAGATTCTGAAAACACCATATTGTATAACATTTTATTAGATTGGATAAATTATTTCATTCTTCATGTTCATCTTTAGCAGCCTCTTCCTATCAGCACACGGTGCCTTTCCATTTTCTGCTCAGATGTCTACAATATATTAGTCTCAGAAACTCAATCTGAGGAACCACCCGAAAGGATTTGCTCCCAATTAAAATGGAAAATTACACATAAACATCCCAGATCAGCACAGTGGGGCCTACAGCGACACCATGTGGCAGCCAGGAGAACTGTGAATTCTCAACTTGTCTGTTTTCTCACACGTTTCTGACAAGTTTCAAGACAGCAGCCTACAATGAAGACAACACGAAGTCAGTTGACAATTGACAGCAACTGTATTTTGTGATCTAGTAAACTACTATCCCTTTCCTCCCTGCAAATGTTGCACAAAATAATTTAAATAATTTCAAGTCTGTGAGTAAAAACGGTCCTTGAAGGCTGTACAAAGCATCCACATAATGTTAAGACAGTTCTAAGACACCTAAAGTGGGTAACTTTTAGAAAACTGAGAGGATTTTTTTGTTTTACAAACTGATAAATGCAAATTTATTAGTGTGGCAGCAGAAAACAAACAAGTCACAACTACTTCTCTAGTGTTTTATTGCCAGAAGAAATGGAGAATGACCTCACCTTGCACATGTCCTCCCAGATCAAATGTAGTAAATGTCATTCCACCAATTGTCAGCTCCTCAGAAGCTTTGGGAGAAAAGAAAACACAACTGCTTTTATACCTGTGATTGTTTGACCTGCACAGTGAGAACAAGGAACCACATACTGTAACTCTCAGCTATGATATAAGTTATATAACTGTAAATCACACTACTCTCAGAATCTCTCCTTACTTGGATGCAGCGTTGGCACATGCTGTCCGAGCCTGTCATCTTTCAGCATGTGTAGGAGCGTTGTTTTGCCGGCATTGTCCAGACCGAGGAAAACCAGCTTCCCAGACTTTTTGTACAAACCTGGAAGGAATCACAAACGACAGGACTGTTGCATATATTATTCCACCAGTTCAGGAATATTTTTACTTGGCAGTCTGTTTCACTTTTACAACTCTGCAGCAGCACTTTACGACTTTATTTTGACCTTGCAATACGTGAACCACATGCAACAACATTTGAATACAGCGAAGCAGCTAAGATATTAAAAAAAAAATGTATAGTGTGCACCTGGACTTTTCTACCACTGATTAAATCCTTGCAGGACAGCAGGCAGTACTCACCTAAGAACTGTAAAACACTACTAAACCCCCTGTAGATCCAGTCGAATATAAATGACATGTTGATGGTGTCTGCCTGAAACGAGAAAAAAGATCGGTTACAACGCAGGTGTCAAACATACGGCCCGCGGGCCAAAAAGCGGCCCACCAGGGGGTCTAATCTGGCCCGCAGCATGAATTTGGAAATTGCAAAAATAACTGCTATTCCTAATTTGTCCTCTGTTTTAGAAAGAGAAGTGGACGGACCACAACACTGAGACCCAGGACTAAAACAGGAGACAGCAATGTGCACAAATTGCACTTATTTTTCTTAAGAAATTTCTTTTTTTCTTTTTGTAAAAATGATATTCTATTAAAGGAACCGTATGTAGGATTGTGGCCAAAACTGGTACTGCAATCACTTTCAAAATCCCCTCAGCCTCCCCCCTGACTCGAGGTTGCCAGCTAAGCTGCAGGATCCAGCAGGAACGTAGGCTGCTACAAGGAGCTTCCAATGGCAAGTGACGAGTCCTACACAGTAAGTTTTTTTTTCTGTTAATAAAGTTTATGCTTCATGAGAGATGTTTTGCGAAGTAATTATGTATCGCAAAAATTTACTAATGGCGATTAGCCAAATATTTCGTAAAGATGTACTGTAATACCACATTTCAGTCGGAACATAGATTGTTTTCATACCCTGCTAGTGGTGCGATGTAAAGCTTTTTATGAACGCATTTAGCACGGGCGACCATGGAAAATCCACCGTCTATATGTACGGAAGCACGGGGCTTTTAGCCTGTACCAACAAACATGGTAGAATATAGCATCCAAAAGTCGAGGGTCAATTCCACGCCATTCCGGACTTTGTCACGACGTATTTCGGATTCATAACGAGGTCTTTTAGGTTTAGTAACGTTATACGTGTTTTATCCGACACGTTCGTAGCTGCAGCTGCGGTAACTAGAGCAGAGCTGGCAACCCGGATGACGAAACTCTACTGACTTTGTGATTAGTAGATAGGTGGAGGGTGGCGCCTCAGGCCAAAACACAACATGACAACATCAACATCAGTTGAGGGCTGCAACTATCACTTTTAAATGACAATATCCAGGCCGGACCACTGTTGTCAGTGATATAAGTATTTGAAATGAACATGATTTCTTCATGTCTAGTGACATATCATTGCCATTTTATGATTAATTGAAATACATTTCTTACATACGGTTCCTTTAAATGTAAACATTCTCCTAATTTACCTTTTCTTCTTTGCACTAAAACAAATGGAAAAAGTCTGAAGTTATTGTTACTTATAGGTTATTATTCTATTATGCTACTGGTCCGGCCTGCTTTGAGATCAATTTGGGTTGAAACTAGAATGTGTCTGACATCCCGGGCTTACAACATAATACTGCAATGAGTGGCCAGAAACTGAGACATGTCTACTTTTACGTCATAGAGTTTGGACATACGTAGTTTAGCATTAGATCCTAGTTTATTGTGAGTTGTTTCAACTGTTTAACACCCATCCAGTACAGAAAACTGGATCAACACAAGGAGGCATGTTGCTGTTTTAAAACAACGTTATATATGTGTTGTTGTATGCATTATTTGCAGATCAATAGCCCTTTTTTTAACAGAGGCCATTTTGGCTCTTCGTGGCAGAAAGGGCACAGGTGTAACTGATGACATTAGAAGGACTTTGGTTCATTGCACATGCCTATTGCTGCTCCAGCTGAAAAAGAGCACAGGTCTGCACATTACACGATCTCATATAAGTGTTTCTGGTCTCGATATCTGTGACATAAGACTATTAACTTCCACTCACATGTGTAGAAGGCGTCTACAAACCTTCGCCTATTATGTCATCTATTTGCCATACTGTGAAAAAAGCAATCAGGAGCATTTGTGACCAAGCAACTGCTGGTATTTATCTTATTTCGAAAAGGGTCCTAATTAAAGCCACATAACGGTAGCTACATTACGCCGGTTTGCTAGCTAGCATTAACATGTAAGCCAGCGTCAACCCGTCTAGACTCAGGACATCATGTCAGCGCGAGACAAAACAACTGAACATGAGCAAACTTGTTACCGAGACGTTTTTAATATCGGAACGCGTGGGTGTATTTTAATTCTGCGCAGAAATCACCCTCCTAAGTTTATCTCTCTTACCTACTGCATTGACACGCAGCCCAGTTCTTGGTAGTATCAGTGGTCTCCTTGGAAACAGTCAATCAGAAGGCCTCCTTTTCTTCTTCGTGCGTCGGAACGAGGCGCCCTGCACCGCGCAGTGTGTTGCTTCAGCGCCCCCTGTCGATCACTGGTGGTCAATGAGAGATGACGGCTACACCCAAGTGTGGTAGAAGTGGGAGCGTCTCTGAAGCTCTTATCAATTGATTTAGTAGCTGGGAGAAAGACTGTTGTACTATTTTAAACATTTCTATTTCCACGTTGTCCTATTTTATACTTATATACTTATATTAGACAAGCGAAATATCGTACATTTTACCACTACATAAAGCCTATCTGACACTTACTGTAACTCCTTGTTTTTAAGATAGTCTATGCATTAATATTATTATTTCTTTGCTTTCCTGATGCTTTTACTTGACTAAAGGTTTTGAGAATTTCCTCTGTAACTCCCACCTCTTGCCCACCAATAAATTAAAAGTAATGTTCTCCCTGTAATTTAGTCAGGGTAATGTTATCATTTATTATTTCCAAATAGGAAATGATTGCATGTAATTATTAGTAGTCCACATACAGAGAAGTAGTGGAACAACGACATTATTAGACCTGTCATGTGTCAGAATTAGATTTTCCTCCTCTCTGAACAATTGCAATCTTCAATTTATTGTAAAAAAAATGTACATTTCAGATCATTTCTTTCATATTTGCAAGTTATGCTGCAGGTATTATCCCATTTTCTGTATAAGAAACCTTTTCGGTTGTTGTTTCTGTTGTTTCTTACCATGCTGCAAGCCCTGCAGTTCTTATTGGTACTTACAGTTCAGTCTGCAGGAGCTTCCCGTGGTGCTAAAGACTTTAACAAGAAGTAATTTGTACATTTCGGTAGCTATTACATTTCAGGAACACAAAATACATCGCTTATGGGAATTGCCATCATTGCAGGCAATAGTGCAATTTGTTACACGCCCAAATGAATGATCAAACTTATGAAATCGGGACATAATCGTCCACTTTAGATGCGCATTTCGTCGGTGATGATTACAACAGTGGCAATGAAATACAATACACGACACACTGGGATTCATTGTGTTTTTTATTGTAGTGCTCTGTCAAGCTAGATTAAGATCTATTGTCCAGTAAGATAGATAACAAAACACAGTGAGGGTGCTTTCAGGTGGGTCTGAATCAGGAAATAATCACACAACATGTTGCTTTGACAACCAAAAAGCAGCCGTGCGAGTGTTAAAATAAAGTATAAAATATGCATCCAGTCTGTTCATGAGCAGATAAAACGAGGACGGAAGAGGAATGGATGTCTTCATCTTCCCTTCTCTTCTCACTTCTCATAGTAGAACCATTTGTCAACTGCAAGCAAAAATGTGTGATTTCCACAGAGAAACAACATACAAAGCAACTGCAATGAACAAAAAGATGAATGCACAAACACCCACCTGCACTTGGAATGGGATCTTCAGCTCCAAAATCACACGCCTGTAAGTGTTAGTGAAATGATTAAAATCAGGTTATTTTTGCCGCCGTTGCAGTTCATGAGAAATGCACGTGTTTAGCTCGGCTATTTAAGTCTGATTAAATACTTTCCTTTCACTTCCTTCTGTTTGATCTAAAAACCAACACTCTTTCGCTGCCGAGTGAATCAGCTGGAGCGAAATGAAAGAAACCACCTTTAGCATTTCTGTGTCCCCAGCTACTTAGCTAATGACGCTCGCCTTTTGTCTCGGGGCCTTGTGCGTTGCCAGGTTATCGTCTCTGCTCTCATTAAGCGAGGGGTAGGTCATAGATTGTTAAGCTGCACATATGAATATGAAGATAAAATTGACTTACAGACTTAACCACGGCCTCTGCATCCCCAGCAGAGCAGCAGAAAGGACTGTCGGAGACACTGGTGTTCATGCTGGTTGGAAAAAAATGTCAGAGCTTGTATTTAAATGTATTTAAAACACAATATGTTCTATGTGCATAAATGAACATTAGATGAATACTAAATAGAAGCCGCTGACCAGTTTAACTCTCCGGCGTTGGTGTTTTTAGATATCAAGGCCTTCCAAAACTCGTGAGTCTCCTTCACAGTCTTAATGGCAAAGTCCTGAAACAGACAACACATACACCTCATTTCCCTTTCTTCATGCAAGAGTCAATATGCAGGGAAAAAATAGAAATGTGTGTAGGTGGAGGCTGAGAAGATGCTTTATTGCAGCAATGAAATAAAGTTTTCCTCTTTGAAAGTTTAATATCGCAGGTCTAAGATCTGCACGAGACAACATCTCAGAATAAAATCAGTACCCTGCCCTTGAACTCTCCATTGAAAGCAAACTGGTTTTCAGGTTTCCCGTCTGGAACTTTGTATCTTCGGAACCAGTCCACGCTTGCCTCCAGATATCCGGGCTTGAGTCGCCTCACATCCTCAATATCTGCAACGAAAAAATTCGTGTGTAACCTTGGCATATTTTCCAGCAGCACAAGCAACATCTATTCCAGGCTTGTCCCCCCGGCACCCCCTACCGTTGAAGTCGGCAGCTTCTGGGTCCTCAGTATTGATCACGATGACCTTCCAGTCTGTTTCACCCTCATCGATCAAAGCCAGAGTTCCCAGCACCTTCACTTTTATTATTTCTCCCCGAGAGCACACCTGAGAATTAAACACACAGTCCTGAAAAAGGCTGCACACAGGTGAATTTAAAAAAAAAAAGCCTCTTCTGTACCTTATTTCCTATGTCACATATATCAATCGGGTCATTGTCTCCACAGCATCCTGTGTCGCTGTCCTTGTGGTTAGGATCTTCCCAAGTCTGTTAAAAGGCAGAATGTTTATGATTAATCCAACAGATACTGTACATATTATACTGGGGTTCGTGTAGTCTGAGCAGGACCTGCCTGTGGAATAGCTCCGTAGTTCCAGATGTAACCTTTGTGGGGAAACACGTTGGCTACGTAACGAAGATTCCCCTTCTTCACGTCTTGTTTCAGCGGATTGAGAGGATCTTTGGTGGCGATCTGAGAAGCAGAGGCACAAAGTTATATAGAAGAGGAAGCACTAACTCACGCTGGCGCCACTGATGTTGTAAAATAAAATGCAAGGAAGATGGTTTGTGTAAAAACGAGTAAAAATGAGTAAAAAGACGTACCTCCATCTTTGCATTCGTCCATCTTGGAACTTCCACGACAGCGTGAAAGATGTTCTGCAGAATTACAATAATATGCATTTTAGTGCTGCATGTTTTTGTTTTAATAAATCATATATAACCTATCAAATACAGCTACTATAAAGTAAAAGACGAGCAAGCACTCCTCAAACTCTAAACCCTGCTAATGTGTGCTGTAAACTTTACGTGCCTCTAGGGAAGCAGACATCCATTTGGAAACTGAATAAATGCAAAAGTGAAAGTTACAAAGATAATTAATGCACCGGGAATATACTGCGGTGCTTTAAAAAACAGAGGAATGGCAGCTGTGCACTGCTTCGGTTTAATCTTTTTTCCCCCAATGAAGGCCCCATGTAGAAGTAGTTGTAGTCTGACCTAAAGGTTAACCAAGGTGAAGAGGAAAATGAATCTGTGGACCACTCCAGAGAAACACTGGCTCATCTATCTAAACAGAAAGCAAAACTAAAAAAAGAATGCTAATCTAATTGTCGAGCTAAATGCTTAATCCAGCACCGTCCTTTTTTTTTTGTAAAAAAATCTGTGCTCACAACAAATACACACAATGCTCACCTCTGCTTCATTTGCATAGATGGGTATATCATGAAAGGGGGAGATGTATTTGCCCTCAGAGTTTTCTACAAGAAATACAAGCAATGCGTTTTAGTTTGTAGCTTCATAAGAGACCGTAAAGTGTGACATCTCTTGCACCAAATCACAAAACTAGTTCACCCAGAGAGGTGGTCTTACTGAAAAACACTCTGTAGTCCAGGGTGTTGGGCCTGCCCCTCTCCTCGATGCAGAAGCTCATGTCTGTTGCTGGTTTCTCCCCCCGTGGTCCGTGCACTAGATTCCCCAGGGCTACGAAGCTCTAGACTGACAGACAGTCAAAGAGGCAGAGGAAAAGGCATGCGCACTGCCTAAGCCGAGGGTTAGAAAGCTGGCCACCGCCTGCCTGTGACAACAGGTTCTGCTGCTTCAAGAGGCCTTGATGAGAGAAAGAGAGAGAGAGAGAGATACATTGTGGCTCCTGCATGTTCCTGTATCCCGTTCACATCCAATCTTGGCATCTGTAGCCAACAAGGGTAAACAAACCTCAGCGTTGCTCAGAATAGTGATCAGCAGCTTATCCTTCCTCGGTGCGACTCCTCCACGGCTGCCACATGCGTTCGGCAGCGTGGATGTGAAGTTTTTCCACCTTCTTTACGTGTCAAGTGATTTGTTTTCCATCAGCCTCCCTTGTAGGCTGAGGCCCCTGAGAGCTCTTTTCACGGTGGAACAGATGGGGCTGGCTGGCGTTAGCTGTAAACCAATTAACAAGTGAGGATTAGGTGGCGTGCCCGTGTTGTGACTTATTGCCTCTCAAGATTCACAGTAGCTGTTTGATAATGTACTTATGCGCCTATTTTTGGATGCGTTCTCAGCATTTAGCGTGTGTTTGGTTTTCTTGAACAACATTTTACGGTGCTTACTAAAAAGTCTCTGCATCATCTGGACTGTATGCCTGTTACATTTCATTTTGATCTCCTGCAGAAATCTTGTAAATATTGGAAAAAAAAAAATGATTCACTTGACTTTTTACAGGTGTAGGCTACAAATAAGAAGCATCCAAAGGGGGGAAAAACACACTAAATAGTTTTAATGTGTGGAAAGTACCCATCTTATGCCACTGTTGCACTTGAAGCCGTTATCGCTGATAATGTCAAGTTAAATTAACATTTATTTGTTTATTAAAACACAAAAACAGTGAAGCGGTTCGGTTCCACGCGGTGAACAGATGTTCATTAGACGGCGCCAGCATAAAAATAAAGAATTATCCAACATCTGTGTACTTAACAGTCTAGTTTGCACAAAAAAATATCCTCTTTCTGCAAATGTGTTTAAACTGCATGCGGCCAAATGAGCTAAGCTGCAAACTGTAGTTTTTAAAGCGAGATAAATAAAGCTCAGTGTTTCAGAGGGCAGCATGATGGTGCACAATGCAAGGTCGCTGTCTGGACGGCAGAGGAGACACGTGATGCTGTAAGCTTGGTAAATATCTCTCTTGGCCAGAGGCTCTTTTGGCTGACAGCCTATCCAGCCTACACAAAACAGAAATTTTAAATCCCTTTTAATGTGGACAGAAAACAGTTTGCTTAGTAGTGAATGAAATACACTGCCTGGATTTAACTAAGCAAATAGGTCCGAGCCTCCTATTGGATAATTACTGCATGGGTGATTATCTTTCAGCTGGCAACAAGTTATTTAACCCCAACTGATGCAATGAGTAGCTTCTCATTTCTTTCCTGTGGTCGTGGAAAAGATGTTAGTCTGTTTGAGAAGGGTCAAATTGTTGGCATGCATCAAGCAGAGAAAACATCTAAGGAGATTGTAGAAACTACTAAAACTGGGTTAAGAACTGTCCAACGCATTATTAAAAACTGGAAGGATAGTGGAGAACCATCAGGGTAAGAAGAGAGGCAGATGAAGTGATGCACCCATCATGCCTAGTGTCTACTGTACAAGCCTGTGGGGGCAGTGCTATGATCTGGGGTTGCTGCAGTTGCTCAGGTCTAGGTTCAGCAACATTATGTGCCCATCAATACAAGATCTTGGTGGAAAATGAATGCGACACTGGATGGAAATAAATCTTGTGACATTGCAGTAGCTTATCGAAACAATGCCACAGAGAATGCGTGCTGTAATCAAAGCTAAAGGCGGTCCAACAAAATATTAGAGTGTGAGACCTTTTTTTTTTTGGCCAGGCAGTGTATAAGGCTGCATCCGTATTTTTGATCTTCTGTTAATTTTCCACAACAAATCTAAACTATTAACCTCAAACATGTGAGCCTAGGTGATCCAGAGTCAGCAGTGTTGCTATTTAAAGAGTTCTTGAGTAAAATACCTTGAGTCACTCTTCTGCAGCGCCGCTGGGGAGCTTGACCAAAATATGTGCAGTTAACTGTACCTGTGGTCTTACCTTAATCTCCCTAAATCACGTCTCTGTGCTGTATCCAGCTTGCAGCTAGTGACCACAAAGTTTCAGGACATTTTGCACGTCGCTTCAGGAGAGTTCGTGGTTATGATTGTGAGCCTGATGCTCAACTACAGGAAAACATGCAGAACTGTTTTAATTATATCTGTCTACAAAATAAATGGGATCTGTGTCCACTTTGTTATCTTCTATATTTGAACAGTCATGTTTGTCTTTTATGACTGTGACGTCTGCAACTAATTGTCTCTAGACAACCTAAATTAGTTCAGAGACAGTAAATGAGTCAGCAACTTTTTAATAACCACGTTATCATTTGCGAAATGTGCACCGACTTCTGCTTCCAAGATATTTTGAAGTCAAATCCTTCTGCCAAGTTTTATTTAATATCCCATATTTGCCTCAGGGGCTTCACAGTCTGTGCAGACTACTACATGCTCTATTCTTAGACACTTGAGTCAGACAAGAGAAACCTCAACAAAGGGGTAAGAAGATAGTTATATAATATTACAGAATAGTTTTTTTTTTGTTCAATTGAAAACATAAAACAATCCTTAAGTGGCAATCCTGTGCACAAAAGTATAATCGAACGTTGACTGTACTTGTGCAACATCTGGCACAGATTCATCCACTGAAGAGTAATGACACAATATTGCTTAATTTTCACAGCCTTTTTTTATTTATTATACTATCAAAAGTAATAAATAAGCCACCATAAATACATAATTGGAGATAAAAGTCTAACAATGGAGGCCACAGTGTGCGTTTGACAGAAGGAGGGACAGCATTTTTCGCACACACTCTGTTTTACCTGATTGTCGTGCAGCCTTGCATGTCTTCAAGTATCTTCTTCTCATCTCTCAGGCACATGAAGGCATGTAATTTAAGTAATTAAGGCACACAGCATGCAGTCTATGGGAGGATGAATTAAATACTGCATTATGGCATATTTTAGGACTCTGCTGTCGACAAAACGTCAAACTGGTGTGGGGATTGCAGAGCGGACCGGGTGTTCGAGTCCAAAGGGTTTGACTTCACATTCAGCCACTTGAGCGCCGGCATGGCGGACAGCTTCTCCACTGGGATTTCTGTGGAGCAACGTGGGAAATGAAAGAATAAGCATGTTTAAATCCACAACCCTTTCTTTCGTACTGACTGGATGTATTCACATATTATTATTATTACCGGTAATGCTGTTCCCCTCCAGGTTAATCCTCTCGAGAGTGGCTATTTCCGTGAGCTTATCAGGGAAGGTGGAAAAGTTGTTGTTAGCCAGATTGATGCTGATCAAATGCTCCATTTCTCCCACGGTGTCGGGCAGCTTGGTGAGGACATTTCCTTGCAGGTCCAGTTCTGCAAGGTATTTCAAGACACAATTAAATCCAGGGTGTGGCTCATCTGTTCTTCCGTCACAGCATAAAGACATTCTGTTAACATTTGTGAGGTGAACAGCACGTGAGATCAACAAAAAATAAATTGAATTGAATTAATTCCTGAAGACTGAATTCACGAGTCGAAAAGCTGCGTGGTAAATTCACATCCACTACCTCTGAGCTGAGTGAAAGTTGTAAAGAGCTTGCTAGAGACGGCCTTCATCTCATTGTTGGCCAGCGTGATAACGCGGATGTTTTCTGAGACGCTCCTCAAGACCTTGAACACACCATCCGGGAAGGAAATCAGCTTGCAGTTTGACAGGTCTGCAAAGAAAAAGAACATTATCACAACAGAAAAATACCAATAGTTGACAAATCTGGGGTTAATAAAGTTACGGCCACTGGAGCAATCAAATTTAAGCCTCTGTCACCCCCTGCTGGCAAACTCTGAGATTACAAACAAATCAGAGTTCATTCATTCATTCATTCATTCATTCATCCGCATGCTTTGAAACTGTAGGAAAAAAAAAGAGAGGCAAATGAGGCAAGACAGAGAAATATGTGTGTAAAGCGTATCTTACCCAGACTGTCTTTCCCCTCCTCTACAGTGGCATTAATCCTCCGGGCAACGTTTGCAACCGCCTCTGCCATTTTTCTGCTGTAATTGTTCCTGAGGGAGGTAACGCAACATTACGCTTAGACATACTTTTCACAGAAGCTGCAAGACAGTCGAATAATAATTATAGGAGATAACTGTGCGCTCTCACTGGAGGCTCTTCACTGTGCTGGCTAATGAGGTCTGCATAACACAGTCACTGCACGTTTTCAGCCAAATGCTAAAAATGGGACTCTGTAAAACTACATCTAAAGCAAAGACACTTTAGTAGGTGGTTGTCTGAGAACTGTACGATCACTTTGGTGCTGTTAAACTGGACTGAAACACAAAATAGTTTTATGTTATTTAGTCTTGCCCAGGGAGTAAAATGGGGATGTAAAACAAATTAAAAATACGTCTGTTCAACTCAATACAATTTAAAGGTACTAAAAAAAAACATCCAAAACACAGCTAAATCAACAACTTTGTTATTTTAAATGACTGTATATTGTAATTTAGTATTAGAAATGACATGTCTGTTATTACATTAGACTTTAGACTTTAGACATTACATGCAATACTAAATGTTTGGGTCAATATTAAGTCCTCTGGTAATATTATATCACATGATCCTACTGAAAAGCAAGTGAGGGGATACTGAAGTCAGATTTACTGACTTTAATGTGTACAGTCATGTTTATTATAGTGTTGTGGTGCACTGAAAATAACTGTGATTGCCATTTTTGTAGTCAAATTACCTAAAAGTGGACATAATTATATCAAATATTGCAATAACTGGTATCTGTAGTAAAGTAATGGTAAAGACAGCCCCTCAGTACTAAAATGTACTTCACAATAGGCAGAAACAGTTGCTTTCTACTACTAGTAGTTAGCCATATAGGGTTAAAAGCAATGTGAGACTTTAGCTAGCTACACCAGTGGAGCTGGTTGCTATTTAAACGGGCCAAAAAAGCTCCTGGCCTACCAAAACCTACACTTTCCTGACTGATACGTATTAAAGTTGACACACAGATTGCAATTATCTGATTAGTGTTTTCACTGAAGCCACGCAAGAAGCCACTTACCCAAACCAGAGGCTAGCTAAGTGTCACAGAGCCAGGCCAGGAGGGGCAGCTGCTGCCGGTGTTAGCTTAACGTTAGCTACAGCACAGCCTAGCCTAGCCACAGTTAAATTTGGTGAGTGTGTATTTTTAGCCGGGGGCGGTTTGGTTCACATACATGTTGTGCTATTCCTTAGGAACAAGCTGGACTCATTAGCGACAACTTCGTGTTCGCGTTTATTTAAACAAACTCCGCGAAATTAAAAAGTCGTTGTTGCTTAGCGACAGTTAGCAACACGGGAGCTAACGTTAGCCTTCCTTGTAGCTAAGAGTCGTTCAAGAGTGTCACTGTTGCGCTTTGGTGTTGCAGACAATGTCGCTTAATTCAACTTTACTAGACAAATAAAATATGTAGTAAAGGAAATAACTTCACATATTAAGTACTACATAAACAATAAGTTATTTTGGCCGTGTGTTTTGTATGGTGTGACTATATATATATATACATTTATTAACGTATTTTTACATTTTGCAACTGAAAACAGACTATTAATCAACACAAAAACGGTGATTTGTCATATTTCATGGCTATTTTTGGATATTTTGTCAAAATATGTTTCTTAATATCACGTAAATTAAAGTAAAAGCAGCAAACTGTCACATTTGAGAAACATAAACCATCAAATTGGCCTTTTTTGCTTTATAAAATGACTCACCTGATATATCACCTACACTAATCGTTGCAGATCTGATGCATTTTGAATTACAATTACAATAATTTTATCCATATTTGCCAGCAGTTGACATTACAAAGTTAAATGCTGTCTTACCTCCGAGTCCTGGTCGACTATTCCCAGTCTGTCTGACCACTGCCATGCCCAGGACTCTGGTAAATTCCTGGTTAGTCAGTGGATTTTCAAAGGGTTTCAACACAATGAGCTCTCTGCCCTCAGGAGAATGGTTTAGCATTGTTCCAAACTAAATGCCACTTTACAGTATTTGCTAGATATACCACTGCTATTCAGTGCTTTATTTCGAAGCTATGACTCACGGAATCATTGCAAAACTAGAAATGTCTATTTGTGTGTTGGGTGTTTTGTGACGCACAGGAGTTTCACGTGGGCCAGTGATTTGTGCAGGGATGTGTAGCCTGCTGTGTGTTGCATTTGTTCTCTGATCATATAAACTGAACCAGGCAACTCAGAGAAAGATAGTACAGAATGATAACTGAAAACCACCGATATGAGAAGTAAATAACATTGACCATTTTGTGACAATACAATGATCTGCTGGGAAACTTCTGGACCTGGTATTCATTGGTGTGGATTTTGCTTTGACATGTAGCACCCACCTAGACCAGACCAGGCACCCCCACCCCATAGCACCAGCAGGAGGCAGCCTGACACAGGCACACATACAAAAAACGAAGAAGCACAAGGTGTTGACCTGGCCTCCAAATTCACTAGATCCCAAACTGATCAAGTATCTGGGGATGATCCACAGAGGCCCCTCTCCTCAACCCATAGGACCCAAAAATTTAAATTATGGACATATTGTGAGCCAAATTTACATAAATACATGTTTTTATTATTTACAATAAATATACATTAGTTTACAATAACACAAATGGTATTGTACAATAAAAACAGTGCTGGAATATTCAACAACATTGCCGTCTCATGTTTATACTGATGTAATTGATAACTTATAGGGAATAAACTTGTACATCAGACTGTGACAGTCACTGAATGCCACTGTAGCGTTTCAGCACATCCAATAAACAATGTTTTCCTTACAAACCAGAGCCCACATCACAACTTAAAAGTCTCTGCACGTAGATCAAGTAACAATCTCACAGTTCAGAGTGACAAATATCAAAGAGCTTTTTTTAAAAAAATTCTGACTAAGTGTTTTTCCTGTTTGTTTTTTTTTAGCCATGCTACAACGCAGCTCACGCCGGGACGTGCCGTCACTGGCAGCCGCACTCGTCCACAATCATGTCCTCGTGGTGACGGAGGAGCATTTCTCCGTTCTCGTAGTACAGCATGCTCAGCGGGCTCATTTTGGTCGGGGCGCAGCAGGGGGACGCCACTCTGTCCGGGTGGAAATGCTTCAGCAGACTCTGAAGAAAATGACACAAAACAAAGGATTTAGGTAAATTACATTATTAGCGAGACCAATTAATAATATTAAATAAGTAATTTATTATATAAACTGTCAGATAATGGTAAAAAAGTCTTCAAATTAGACATTTGAAAAACCAAAAATGCAGCTTGCAGCTATAATGGATCATTTCTATCCTTATGTTGTTGGTTTTGCAGACTTTTGTTCCCTTAAATATTCTTTTTTTGGCAATAATTTTTCTTTTACGTCATGGAAACCAGTTCACTTTAATCTATCAGCGATCAGTGACTAATACTGAATAATACTGAAAGACACTATCTCCTATTTTGTGTCTTACTGGGACAGAAACGGTGTTAATGCAAAAAGGACTCCATAAGGAATCTATAATTTTCAACTATAAGTGTTGTACCAAGTTAAATACAGGTCCCTGACAGTAGACAGAAACCTGCAGGCTGCAATACTCACCTGCATGTAAGCATGGTTGGTTGGATTCAGGTCTTCTCCCAGAGGACCTGGGCAGGAACCTTCACAGCGGTAGGCATTGTATCTTTTAGGAAAGATGATCCAGGACCCCCAGCCTATTTGATTAAAGTCCACGTGCAGGTCCACTCTGCGGCAGAGAGATTTCTCACTCCCTCTTTTGGACGCCTGTGGGCTCCTCGCTGTTTGTTCTCTCTGGCCCCGCTTGCTCCTGCGCCTCTTTTGCCAGTGGGCCTTTTTGATTTCAGCGGGGGACAAGAACTTGGATTGTTCAGCTGTGTGGAGTAAACTCGCTTTGGCCTTTGAGTCTTCATCAGACCCCGTGTGCGAGAAGACGACCAGCAGGGCCCGGTCGCTCATGTCCTGCTCTGTCCTCGGGCTCACCGCGTAAACAGGCTGATCGGGAAGAGGCTGATCCTTCGCCATTTTCCTTCTCCTCGAGACTCTTTTTTGCCGAACTGCCGCCGCGGGTTTTTGCCGTAGCCAGCCCAAGAGAGGAGCGGTCATGTTGAAGACTTTCCAGCTGTGCGATGAGGTGACCAGGGAGGTTTCGGCGAGCAGCCCCACCCGCTGCTGTACCTGGCCGCGGTGGTGGTACACCTCCACGGTGGCGTTGGCTGCGCCGTGCGCCCGTGGAAGCCTGATTCTCAGTTCTGCCGCTTGGATCTGTTTGTCAGCCAGCAGGGCGTGGAGGTCAAAGGTCGCCACCCAGCGCTTGTGTCTGTACGTCAAACCTGATGCAAAAAAAAAAACGAGAATTAGCATAATTGTATCATTGTATCACTTGCACCTTTCACAGCAGACATTTTGAGCTGTCAGAAAACCAACAACATGTGGAATTCAGCAATAATAAAGACACCTGTGCTTTCCTTGGTGCGGCAAGTCAAACTGTTATATGTGAATATGATCTATTTATTAACTAAACATAGTTCCAGTGAAGAAAAGGATGTTTGCATCATTTAAATCTGAATAATGAGCACAGGATTTATCATAAAGAAATGTAGTTTTTTATCTTGACTTGAAAGGATAACATACATCCTGCATGATAGTGTACATGCAAAGGTTTTAACATGTGTGGCTGCATTAAACCAGTTCAAACAGTACCGCTATACCTTGTGTTTTCTTACACAGATAGCAGATATATACAGTATAAGATACGGAAAATGAGTTGCACACTGAGTTGCATTTAAATGCATTTAAATCTCAATGCCTTAGCAATGGTTTTATAAATTAACATATTATAAGTGTGCAAAATATAATTCCCCTTTGATAATTTCCTCTAGTGCGTAATGATCAATGTGTGTATTGACTGGGATTCCAGCAAATCAAGGCTTCACAAATATAATCCAGTCATTGTTCCAGTTTGGCACCACCTGCATCCGTAATGCGCGAGGTCATTGTGATTCAACGAGCAGGTGTGGCCTCAGATTAATCTAAAGGATTAAAGCATTTTGAAACATTTGACTTTTTGCATTGTCCAGCGCATTGGCCCATCGAGTAGTTGGGGCTCCTGATCAAAAAGTGCAAACCGTCCCCGCTATTAATCCACTCAAACTGGAGCGCGGAGCCGAAACCGATCGTTTCACACGCCTCCCTCGCTCGCCCCCGGCTTCTGCATATCCTCGGTCAAACAAATAGGTAATAACTCTGACACCTAGCAGCGATGTGGAATTGGATTCAGCGGCGGCGGCGGCAGCGGGGAGGGTTTGCCTTAGTGTCGGCTGCTTGTGCCACCATTAAATCCCGAGCTCTAATCTAATCAGACCAAGTGTGAAAAAAAGAACTAAGGGAAGTTGTTGATTTGACTTAACAAGGGATTTGTATAGGGGGATGTCTGGCGAGGTATCTAATCAACATCACCTATTTAAGAAAAAGGAGGTTTGCTTTGAGAATTAGACAGAAAACCGGCCTTTTCACACGCTGATCCCTGCATGGCTATTCACCCCCCGAGTGGGATGTGGATTGAAGCTCTCTGAGGTCGTCTGGCACGCAGCGTTGACAGGGCAACACCAAAAACACTAAGAGAGCGCACGATCTACAAAACCTCAAGGCACAAATAAATCCTTCACTCCCCACCGTCTCCAATTCATTCCTTATGTAGTATTTCTGTAAATCACCAATGAACCAAGTCTTACTTTTAGCCATCACACTCTTCACGGTGTCAGCTTGCCTCGCCGCGTCTTGCTCCACAGCATCCGCAGCAGGCCTGGAAAAGTTTGCCTTGAAATTCCTGTAGAGGTGCATCATGTAGGTTGGCAGGTGATACCCGGTGGATCGGTCCGTCACGGAAAAACGCTGCAGCGGCCTCACGTAAACTCCATCCCTGGATTTGTGAATCCCCTGAGCCAGCAGCACCAGCAGAGATGCGTGCAGCGCGACGCCCAGAGCTCCAAATGAACGCATGTTTAATGACAAATTGCTCCACTGGGAGATTAGGGGTGTCTTATATACCCTCAGCCACCCCCTTTCATGTTTAACAAGTAGCTGAGAACATTAAAGGAAATTGACATGCGTCCTCAAGACTTGTTACCTGACAGCTCATCATCCATTCAGTTGGTAATGAGGCGCCCGGGTCCGTGTTTACAAGGAGCGTTTTGTTTGCACCATGTTCTTTGGGGCTTCTCCAGCCTGAGTCCCCATCCTTGGACTAATTGTCTCAGCTATTTGGCTTCCACTAATTGTTAGGCTTTCCCATAGTGTAACACAGTCTATTAAATGCCAGCTAAACTGGACTATAAGGAGAACAAGTGGGCGAATGCCAAGCCATTAAAACATTAACATACATTTTAAGTAACTTTTTTTTGACACTGGTGCCATGAATCTTTTGACTTTAAACGTCTGTTACACAAATAATGCGCACGTAGTTTATAATTACGCAGCTGTTTTCCCTGTGTGACACGTATAAGAAGATAAAAATAAGAGAGGACTTCCTGAAAATAAGATAAAATCAACTTAATATTGACTTTCAGCCTAGAAGGGTTGTAAATAAACAGGAAGCAGCCGCCTTATCTTTCTTTCATATGGCTAATTTATCATGAAACTACATTTTTTTTTTTTTTTTTTTACATAAAAGCACTTTTTTGGTGTTTGGGGTTTTTAGTAATATCAACAAAATGTTCCTGTGTGAGATTTAAGTGACGATAATCACATAATAAGATAAAACTAAGCGGAAGCTTTTTTAAATGGATGATAAACAACAACATAAACCGCTTCTAGTTGTTTTATCTAAGTGTTAAAATACTTTGAAAGCGTTCGTGGATGACCTCGGACTGCGCATGCGCCCTCCTTCTTTATCCACACAGCGAAATCCCTTTCCTCGTAACTTTCCCGAGAAAAAAAAAAAAAAAAAAAAAAAAATCAATGGATGTTTTTTTCCTCACTGATACAAACAGAAAGCGGCGCACCTCGGCCACAGCCTCCATTACGCACCAACCGAACTCCGTAAACATGTTTCCTTAAAGGCCGGACGCGTTTTTCAACAACCGTGTGCTGAAATGGTGAGTGGCTTTAAAGTTTACGTCTCTCGTTGCAGGAGCAGCGTAAGAAAGAAAAAAAAAAGTTGGGATTGATGCCGTTTTGTTTGTTTTTTTGGATGCTAAAGCTCATAGCGTTCATATCAACGCCTCGGATGTGCACTTTAAGCAGACTTTTAGCAGAGAAGGGGATTTTTCATGATGCGAAATGCTTATGTGGTTGATGGGGCATACATGTGCTTGGCACCCCCCCACACGCTCTCCATGCTCGTGCATTGCTTTGTGCACTATGGTGATTTCACCACTTGATGCAAAATAGCAAATGTTGTCCGACCCATAACCTGCAGTTGGGAGTTATTAGTGTGCAAACACAGCACATGGATGTATAGTTTACTTTTATAAAGCAAGCATTGAGTGTGATGAGCAGCCTGCAGTGAATGGATGCCACAAATACTTGACTGCTGCCTCTGAACTTAAGTACATCAACATATGGTTAATAACCAGAGTTGTCTGCATCCCTTTGTGCAAGTATTGCAGTTGCACAAATAAGTGTAATTTGTAAATAAATAAATAAATAAATGGCAGCACAAGTGGCTGCAAACAAATACCTCCACACATTAAAATCCAAAACCTGATCCAGTGGTCCTAATATACTTTTATAGAACAGAATAGAGATTATTTGCCATGTGCACAGGTACATTACAGCGCCGGTACATTTGCATTCTTGTGCGTTTCCCTGATCCAAGCTTGCTAAAGTTTAAAAGGATAAAAATACAGTTAAATACTTAAAAATGCAAAAGTTAGAAAGTGCACAAGTAGGCACAGAATAATATACAATATTAATAATAGAGAAAATGTGCACAAAACCAGTATCAGACATGGTCTTGGGGTCAACTCACTGAGGTCAACAGTTTGTAGTTGCCCATGTTGCTCATTGTTAGGAGAGTTAGATATGAGATATATTGCACATTGTTATAAAGACAATAGGATGTTGTTCATTGCAGCACACATTGTTCATTGCAGCTATACTTTACCCTACACTGAATCTATAAAAGGAAGAAAGAACCTCTAACTTTGCAAAGCCAGCAAAGTGCATCTTTAACCGTGTTAATCCCAACTTATAATATGCTATCATCTTGCTTTTAGGTAGCAAAAAAACAACTAAAATGTCAGTGAGCATTTTGGCCGTTTGAATCATTGCAGTGTGCCTCTAAACATGTGCTACGTGAGCGTAAAAGGGATTCGATCGCGGCCGTAAAGGCCCAGATTTATAAGGTGTAAGGTGAAGTATAAAAAGTCTCTATAGCGCGGTCGAGACAAAGCACATGATGCCCTTTGATGTATTGTATTGTGGCCCCCGGCTTTTGTTTAATTTGGCCCGTCCAGCTGGGACCGGCCTCCTCTCTGGATATCACTTTACACTCTTACATCTTTTTGGGGGGCTTGGGGTGGGAGGTGGGGGGGTGGGGGGCACAGAAACCGGCTCTTGACAACCCGAGAGCCCAGATCAAACCGTGAATATCACAGTTAATCAAGAGCACGAAACTCCTCGGCTAATGAACTCCATAAATGATTGAGCTGTTTGTTTTAATCTTGATAAGAGACGCGGAAACTTCACTCCTCCCCGGTGCATATCTTCTGCGGTTTTAATGTTGCTTTAACCCTCCCACGCGCAGTGAAGATAATGATTGGGGACTTATTAAAACAAAACGGCGGCTCGTGTCATATCTGGGCTTCATTCAGGCGGGTGTAAAGCTTTAAAAGCAAGAGATGCTTGTTGGAAGTGACCGTTTTGATCCAGATTTGCAGCCAGAGTTAAGTATAGATGGGTTGAAATAGTTGACCTGACACGATTAAAACGCGCGTGTCCCAGAAAAGTAGAAGTCCTGTACACATGCCTGAGTGTAATAGACAAATTTTACCACAAGGTGTCACGTTTGATCACTGGACTCAAGAGTATACTCCCAAAATATAGCCCTTTTGGTTTGCGATTACTTATCATTTCATCTACCCATGAACCTCAACTTGTATTTTTAACAGTGTGAGAAAAGAAATGAGAGTGTGTATTTCTTGTTACACTTTTTGGCTCAGGTGGAATGTTTTCCTTTATTATCTCCTTTCCTTCCCAGTTTGCTTTGACAAGGCTTTTAACAAATTAGCTTTTTTAGGGGGGGATGAGACAGACACCAGGCCTCAGAGAAAAGGATTTGAACCAGACATGTGATATTAGCCGTGCGCTCATTTTTCCGCTGCGGACAATTTAGCCCGGAGGATGTTTTCTCTTGATCTGTCAGAGGACATCCTCTTCTTCCAAACTGTGCTGTTTGAACCTTGGCACTTCATCCCGTCTAATTTCAGCGTTTTCACCGACACCTATTCAACTTCTTCTTGACGTATTTTGGTTTTAAACTCTTGAGAAAAAAGAAATAATCTCCCCTGAGCCGAGTAATATTTACAACTTCTCGCTCCCCGGATTGATTCGTTCATGATTGGAGGTTTTGCGAGGCCCGCTGGGAGGGTTTCGTTTTACATTCGTGGTGTTGCAAGAACTTCAGAGTTTTGGCCCGCGCCACTGCTGCTGCTGCTGCTGCAGGAAGGAAGGAACAGGTGTGGCAGCAGTAGATTTTACATCCATATCTCGAAAATCCCTCACCACTTTTGCAAAAATTTGCTTAATGTGGTTATTATCTTTTGACTGTGGATTCCACATACTTTTGTAAGAAAATATTCTCACGGGTGAAAGATAAGCGCTCGTGTTTGTTTAGTTTTTTGGAGTCGGGGCTGAGTCAGGTATGAAGTTTGATATGTTTTCGGGCTGCGTTTCGGGTCATTCCGGATCTGACCTCTGTTTACAGCAGGCTTAAGTGTAAGTATTTGCCCAGCTGTAAGCCTGTTTGCCTCCAACATAGCACGTGTGAACCGCTAATGAATGGAGTAATTAGAGCACTGTAGTGAATTAGGCTTACGTGATGTCATCTGTTGTTAGCCGTCGTCGTCAGCGTTGCCGTGGCGTGGGGTCTACGTTACGACGTGTCGGCGAGGGTTAACTTCTGCAGCAGCTGATTGCGCTTTAAAAAAAAAATAAAATACTGAAGGTTTGATTGTGTGTGTGTGTGTGCTTGGTGCAGTTGTTGAAAGTGTCATGCCATGTGTGGAAGGTATTGTGCTGCTCCGGTAGTGATTGGACACTGAACTGGATGATGAGTAAGCCTCTCAGGGTCCGCCTCCACATCCTCTTTACGCCACCCCTCCCCTCCACCCATACAAACACACACACACAAATCTCGGCATGCAGCCTTGCACCTCATGCACACGGGATGCATACAAAAAAAAAAAAAGTAGCAAATAACCAACAGGGGAGCGTGCCTTCACTCATCTAAAAGCCTCAGACGGAGAGCTCTGCAGCCCTCCCTTTCTTTGCCTTCTCCTGCCTGAGTGTCTGTCCGGGATCTGTCCTCGCTGAAGGACACGTTCATTGACTTGCTTTATAAGGACACGTTAATGATGCGAAACTGCCGCCCTGCTGTAGTTTGATCAGCAGGCAGAGACAGATTGCCTCACAGATGAGACGGACGGAGAGATGCCAGCGTGGATGTCTTGACTGAGACCGGTTGCCTGCCTGCCGGAGAGCTGTCATTTTGGTTTATTTTTAACCCGTTATTTTGTTTTTTTTGTTTGTTTTGTAATCCCCGCCTGACCTGCCCCCCACTGAAACCAGCGCACCTCTCGGATGGTGGACCGCACAGCTGAGCCTCAGGTATAGTTGTGACACTTCTCTGTGTTGTGGTACTCGGAGGCTTGTTGTTGCTAGACATGTCTCTGAAGGGCAGAAAGGGAAATGACTTCTTACGCCGTTGTCTAAATAATCACTCTAGATGAGCGGTGTGATTTCACCTCATGCTTCAGGGTGAAGTCACTCGGACCTACTTTCGCATTTCCAGGGAGAAATTCCTTTGCTTAACGCGTCCTTTCAATAACGCCAGTCGCGTCTGATGTTCACGCTGCTACATGGCTTGCATTCTTCATGGCATGCGATGCCTTGGCTCTCCTCTGAAGTGTTTATCAGCGCTCATTCCTTCACCAGAGGACCAGCGCATGTTTGACAGGACTCTAGCTCCCCACGCCAACTTTGAAAATCCTGCTGCTGCTTCTGCTGCTGCTGCTGCTGCTGAGCCAGGAATTGTTTGCACTTGGACAACTTAACACTTTAAGTTTGAGTGTCAGTGCCGAAGGGAAGCATGTTAACAAATCAGTGTGTGCAGTGCAACGGGTAGATTTCTTGAAGGGTGTGACAAACAAAACTGCTGTCAGTTAGGCCCGGCATTGCTGACAGAATATTGCGGTCGGACGCTGGGGTTTCAAAAAAAAAAAAGAAAAGCCGCATTACTGCAGGCTTTCAAATCATAGTGGGATAAAAATTGCTGTCTTGAAATAAATTACAGGCAGGAGTTTTTAAATAGATTTGCACACCCTTTTTAGCAGCCGAGTGTCAAGCTGCGATGAAAGCAAGAATGCAGATGGCTAAAGGTTATTCATGTGATTTATGTCACGTCACGGCAGTAGAATGGTTTGTTTGTGTCTCATTCAAGAAGTCCCTGCGGATTTGAAAGCTTTTACTATAAACGAACTTCAGTCAGTTGTTTTCCACTCGGTCCGTCAGTCCGGACTATCTGCGTTGCCGCTCAAAAGCTATTGCACAAAGTTTGATCAGATTTGGAAATCGCATCCTCTGAAACAATGCACCCCATGCGGCTTCCTCCTTTTGCCGCGGTTGGAGCAAAACGCCGGGGCCGATTTATTCTGGACGAAAAGCAAACACGAGAAAAATTCACAATGAGGGTTTTGGAGCAGTTGAAGGGACGACAAAAAAAAAAAAAGCGCTGAGCTCATTTCCGCCCAGAACTGATATTCAGCTCAGGAACTAGCAATGTCCTGTGGACTCACGCCTGCATGTAACCCTTAACCTCATTGGTGAAATATGCGTACAGCTGCAGGGAGGAAGTTTCAGAGAGTACAACTAAGCATTTCCTGTCAAGGTGTGCTCACGCTTCCTCTGCCCCGGGGGTGTGACTGTGTTGTTTTGAATGGCTTTGTTGGTCTCGTATCCGGTGATGAGTGAGAAACTTTGGGACCCTTTCGCCATCGATATGAGCTGAAGCGTCTTCCATCAGTTCTTGCACAGTGTTGACTAACTTCCCAACAAATTGCACTGACATTTGTGGTGCCGTGTTTGAAAAGAAAACCTTACTGCATCGCTCAGCGTTTGTTGTTTTTATCTGGTTTTGTGCAGGCTTGTTTAAGTCTTGACATTTTCAGATCTCCCCGCAGACCACAAATGCCCAGTACCCAATGTTGCCAAATAAGCAAATTGCATTGTATTTGAAGTTATTATATTTTTGCTGCCACGGCTCTCTCTTTTAAACCTCAATATGGGAAGTGGTGTTGAAAGGTCTGCTATGTGCTACACAGTGATACCCGTCTCTCTTGAACCCCTGCATCTCTTGTGAATGAAGAGTGCGCCGCATCCTTCCTTGGGGGGCCACCAGCAGATGCATCCTGCAGCTGCAAGCTCCTTCCTGCCCGGCGCTCAGGCCCTTTTGTCTGAAGACGTTGCTACAGCAAAGTTGGGACACGGGCTGAATTTAAATGGGGCCTGCCTGAATGGAGGAATGCCTGCTAGGCTGGCAGGAGGTTCCAGTTTCCAGGGCCTTATTCTGACCGGGCCACCAGTGAATTTAAATATTAGTGCCACTGGTAAAAACTTTGACCGGCTGTTCACCGCCTGCCCGGCTGGCAACGTCGTACCCGAACGTACAAAGGTGAATTCAGAATCTTTTACTTTCCGTGTTATTATCTTACATCGTCAGACATTTTCTCTTGTTATTTTATTGGCCTCACGAGCAGTGCGACACAACTCAGCCTGACATGTGGGATAAACAGCCTCTCTGATGAGTTGCCTTGATTGGCTCTCCAGGAGGATGTTTATGACTGAGGGCTATTTCTACTCGGGCCTCCGCCCCAGCTACCCGCCCGCCCGCCCGCCTGCCTGCTACACCAGGCCTGTCTGAGCCGAAATCAATGTTTCTAAAGCTCTGCTTGTAAGCAGGAACCTGTGCATCAAAGTGCCTGTGCACCATGGTCTTACAGCAGAGGCTGTAAGGTAAACCAGAGCAGAGTTTCCGATGTGACGCTTTAAGTCAGAACGCATGGGCCGCAGCATCAGCAGAGTCACATTTCCTCTGAGGCATCGGGCTGCGTCATGTAACACTCGGATGTTTTGCAAATAACCACAACGCCACATGGGATCAGACATAGGAAGCCCTGGTGCGTCGACGAGGAGTAACGGCAGAATCTGTTGTCAGGGTGTTTTACTGCCTTCCACCGAGCCTCCTTCGCAGGAGCGTGCACATTATCATGCATGACTGTGGTGGTATTGGGTAAAGGAAACCTACTCATTAAATGTCCTTAAAGTGACAGAGTTCAAAAAAACAACTTGCAGAGGGTTGTGCGGGGGTGCGCACAAGACGAGGCTATTTTCGGTTTTAAATAGGAAGTTAAGGAGACGTAGAAGACATCTGCCCCGTCTCGTATTATACTCAGATATGCCTCGTTTTGTTACCATCAGTTTTACTTATGCAAAATAAAAAATCACACTTCTCAGATTTATTTATTCATGTTGATACAAATTGCTTATACTATTGTATTTTTTATCATTTTTTAACTATCTTAAACCTATGTTTCTCTTTTACTGTTTTTTTTTTTATGTGCAACTGAGTTAAGTCTATCTAAGTCTTAAGTCTAAGTCTAAATATAAGTCGAGGATGGTTTTACAGCCCCACACGTAATTATTAGAAGTTCTGAATAGCATGAAACTCCCTAAAATAACATTTTAAGAACAGAAACTTCATTAGTTTGCAATTTTTTCTTGCATATTTTGTTAGAAATTTACTTAAAATGAGTTTCATTTAAACAGAAGCACAATTGGTCCATTAAACTTGGACTTAGATAGACTTTATTGATCCACAGGGGAAGTTGCTTGGTCACAGCAGCTCAGTTGCCAAAAAAAAGCTATTAGCAACAAAAAACAAATGAATGCAATAAAAATAAAAAAATACACTGTGTGGGGTTACGTAGGATACGTAGGAAGGATTGATAAGGTGGACGGAGGAACTTTGCTGTGATATTGACTTTCAGAAGTCGTTGCAGATGATCTCATCATTTCAGCGCGTTCCTTTGTACAGTACCAGAGTCGACTGTGTGTCGTTTTCTTTTTATATACGTAGCCTGTCCCTGCGAAGGGCTGCTAAATTTAAGCCATCTGGCAGCCAGATGTACCACTACTTCCCCTGTTCCCCTCCGTAGAGACTTGAGTCTCTTGCTTGACTCTGCTTCCCAACATTAGATAGACGGGAGATAGGGGCACAGACGAGAGCGCCGACTGAAAACCTCTGAATTCTTTATTTATTTTTTTATTTTTTTTTGCTGGATGCCAAGCACCACTTTGAGCTCCTGCGAGGGGTGTTCCCCACCGACCGGCGGGGGTGGGCGACAGGATTCAAAAGGGGAAGATTTCTTTTTCTGGATTTGATGCCAAGTTCTCACACTCCTTTGGACCATGATGGACAAGAAGCAGCAAAGAAAAGGGTCTGGAAGTGCAGATCGCTCCTCGTCTCACACGTAAGATTTCAGATTTTTTAGTAGCTTGTTGCTCTTTGGAGAGGTTGTGGTTTTTTCGTTGTGTGTTTTTTTTTTTTTTTTTTTGTGGTGGCCGCGGAAAATATGGCAGCAGGGATGCTTTTGGTATGTGGCGAGGACTCAAATAGATCTGGGCAGCCGGAGCACAGTATTTCACGAAGGCTTCCTTTTATGGAACTGGTGTAGAGATTGTGCCTCTTTTCTCCTCTTTCCCCCTGATCTTAAAACGCTCCATTTATTCAGTCCGCAAAAAAACATTTTCAGCCTTTGCGTCTTGTGTTTTTCAGACAAAAAGACAAATCAATGTGTGGTCTTAACCGCTGTGCTCAGTGAGAAGAAGCGACTCTCTCTTTCTCTCTCTCTCTCTCTCTCTCTCTCTCTCTCTCTCTCTCTCTCTATCTCTATCTCTATCTCTATCTGCTCATTCAAAAGGTCTCTGAGTACAAGGTTGACCTACCCACTCACCTCCCGATGCAACAAAGAGGAGAGTGGCTGTGACTCACCCGGCACTTCTCTCTCCAATGTGAGTCCACTCTATTCAGAGCTGGAGATCACACGGAGGTGCTTTGAGCTCAGAGCGGCAAAAGACAACCCCGCAGTACACCCGAGCCGTGTGACATCAAGTAGATTTTTCAAGTTGGATGGATCTCGTGCTCTCGGGTTCACACTTTGCGGCTCCACTGTCTCTGTATCCATATCTGTGAGTTTGTGTTTTGGTGACCGTGTTTGCTCGATGGGTTTGTTTCGCAGGGGTCGTGTATCTCCACGCATCTCTCTCCGCTCTTTTTTTTTGTTTTCGTGTCTCCCGGTGTCGTTGACTCCCGAACATCTATGCGTTAGGAGTGATATTTAAGATGTCGCTCCTGAGTGTTAGGTTGTCGGAAGGCTCGTTTGTTTATCTCCAGAGCTCACTGTTTATTCAGAGGGGAGGAGGCTTGCTAGAAACCTGTAGCTGCCTCCAGAGAGGAGGAGGAGGAGGAGGAGGGGAGGGGGGAGGTGGGATACGAGCTGGATGATTAAAATATAAATCCTGTCACACTTGAGTCTAATCCCACCGTGATGAAAATGTAAAGAAATTGATTGTGATTGCAGGACGACAAAAAAACACTCAAAACTGCTTCTGTTAATACTTTTTATAATGCATGATTAATATTTATGACCTGAGCTAGTAGCTTAAGCTGACTCTTTCTGGCTTGAAGTGCTCTTTCTTGCTTTTTATGTAATGAAAGGGAAATAACACAGGAAGTTGTTTGACGGTGTTTTAAGAGTAGCGAGAATAAACTTATAGCTTCTGGATCGAGTGGCTCGTCAAAATAAAATCTTCTGTTTTTTTTTTTTTTTTTTAAACCTCAGTTAGTAGGTATGCCATGCAACAATGGTGGGTAGGGTGGTTTGTCCACAAACCAGAGGGTTAGCGGGAAAGACACTGAACCACCAGATTCTGCTCCCAATTCTTGGCACTGGTGTGTTAATGACGCATGTGTGAATGAATGGGTACATGTGTCACTGGGACGGTTAGACCAGCAATAACCTATACAATAGTTGCATGCACTTTTGCACTTTTGGTTAGATGCAATTTTGTGGTGTATGCACCTGTACTATATGCAATGACAATAAAGTTGCATCTAATTCAATCCAATGTATTATAAATATAGAGCCATTTACTTATTCCAGGGAGTTTTTTTTATATATATATATATATATATATATATATATATATATATATATATATATATATATATATATATATATATATATATATAAAGATCAGTGCCACCCAGATCTGTCCACTGTGTATGTAAGAAGCAGCCGTCCTTGTCTTTATGTCCAGCTATGTGTAGCCGCCGCTGGCATTAGCTTAATATTTAGTGTTTTAATATAAGAGTGGTATTGATCTTCCTCTGGGAACCGTACATGTCTTTATCAAACTGCCTCACGAAGCATCTGGTAGAGACATTTTAAATTAAGAAGTTAAATAAGACAACCTCATGGTGGAGCTAGATAGAAAAGCCTGATAGGCAGTTTAGACTAGCGCCGTAGCCTGACTGCAAGAGCTGTGATTGGTCCGCTTGGTCGCAGCGTGCTTGCGCTTTAGTATTTCCGGCTGCTTCTCCATCTCCACAGTTTTCGAATCGATTCTTTCGGATCAGTAAAGATCGAGAAAAGGTTAACTGAGGAGGTTCGGAGATGCAAACATTTGTACGGCTCGTCTTTGCCGAACTTTCAAAGGTTTCAGTCGCTATTGTTGAAAATAAAGCAGGAAGTAGAAACAAAAATTAGCCCGACTGGCAAAAAAAGGCACAGCACCGACTAGCGTTTGGGTGGCGTTTGTTACAGAGCGAGCCAGACTGACGAGCGCACAAGTATAAATGGCTCGCACCTGTGTAGGTTACGTACGTAGGTTGCGGCAGCTATGTCCTGCAGTACTTCAAATGAGCCTTAAGGGATATTAATGTCAAGATGGTTCATCCTCTGGGTGTCATGAAAGCATGTATTACTTTTGGTAGTTTTTCAGAAAATTTTAGTCATGGTTATGCTAGATAGAAAAGTCAGAAGATCATCAGTGACAGGAGGTTCCATCATCTGGGTGCCATGAATGTCCAACTTTTATGGCAATGTGGTGAACTGTGTATTCTCCAGAAATGTTTTAAATGTCAAAAAAATTTGCATTGGTATCCATATTTTATTTTTAAATGTCAATGACTTGCGCATTTCACATCACTGCTGAAGTGTGAGACGCTCCCTGAGTAGTTCTTCACACCTTTAAACATGTTTGTAGTTGTAGTTGCCCAGATATTGTATGTGGGCTGTTTTGTTCGCGTGTGAGCGTCGCCCGCTTCCTGTTTCTAACTCTGCCGCGATGTCATTCACAGCAGCTTGTGGAGCATGGGTACAACTGCCAGTGCCGCACCACAGCCTGTTTCCGTAGCGTCGCCGATTGAGAGTGTCCATGGCAACGGGATGGCCGACAGCAGGCAGTCTCTTAGCATGAGCCCCTTCCAGACGGTCAACATCCACAACAACAAGGCCAAGTCCATTATCACCAACAAAGTCGCACCTGTCGTCATCACGTAAGTCCATCCCCGAATCTGCGTTCTCACAATTGGCTGTTAATCCTTTTTGATCACCACCCCACCCCCCACCCCACCCCAACCCCCTCAACCCCTCCTTACCCCTCCGGCCCAAGTGTTTGCCCCCGTTATCATCTCTTTTGTCAATCCGGGGCCCAGCAAATAGTGGCTGATAATTGAAATGACCTCTCTTCACCGTCCATCCACTTGTGTTGTGTTGCAGGTACAACTGCAGACAGGAATTTCAGATTCACGATGAAGTCCTCAAGACCAACTACAAAGTCGGCCGGATATCGGACGCGATGCCCGAGCACTTCCTGGTGCAGGTAAGGACGGCAGAAAGCTGTGGAATCATCTCACCTGTCTCCGCGCCCCGCTCTTTTCACATTCACGCGTCTAAATTGCAGCGTGGCGTAGGAACATTGTCATGCGCCGTTTTATGATCAGAGGCTGCCATTGAAACGGGAATGTTGTCACCCTCCCATCGGGGCTTTGATCTGCTCTGTCACCTCCGCTGTGGTAGTTCAGGCATGCGGTGCGTTCCAGTGTTAACCCGCAGCTTGTGTTTACATGCGTGGATGGGTCAGTAGTTTGTGCCAGAAATCTTTTCAGCTGTGTTTTGACGTTCTGTGAGCAGGTGCTTCCACCAAAAGCCTCAAGTAAAGACTGTGACTGGTATCTGAAATGTTAGGAAACCTATCTTTAAGCTTCCAGTTTGGTGAATGCAGGGGTTTGAGAGCATTTTCTTCAATCTGAATCTGAATTTGCTGAAGAGATTCTGTAGATCTGAAAGCATACAACCTTTCTCCATATATTAAGTCACTACTTTCCGATTGCATAGAGCATTTAATCTTACCAGAAACTGAAATATTTTGCTGTGTTTAGATGCAGAACTTCTTGCCTTTATTCCAAAAAAGGCAATATGCTGTTTTAATGGCTAATGAATCACATTTCCTTCTGGAAAAAAGCTTGGCTTAAGCATAAACTGTTTTAAAAGAAGTAAAGTTTAAACTGTTTCTCCGTCTGATCGGAAATGCGTGTGTTTTTCTTTTGGGAATGCGACTCTGCCACGAACCTGCAGCCCAAGCTTATACAACACAGAATTAAAAGTAAACAAGAAAGAGGCCATATGTCGCAAACGGCTGTGAAAACCCCAACTGAGACGTATATTCTGAATGTGCTGTATACATACAATCGTCATAGCGCAGACACCTTGTTTGGAAGATGCAAATTTGGTTCATTGAAGCAGAATGTGCTGTTTACATGGCCTGTATCAAATTTGGAATATCGGTTATAGTTGGAATAATACTGGAATATTGGTTGGCGTGTAAAGATACTGATTGTTGCACTGATAGATGATTAAGCAAAGGATTTGGTCTTTTATGGTTCCACATTGCTTTAATTTTGCAGAAAGACGCAAAAAAATGGATATTCTAAAAGAGAGATCCAGAAATTAAAAAGGGATTTACTGGCTGCAAAGCTTAGCAGGTCCCTGTACTTCACCAACTTCAAGCCCGGTCCTAAATGTTGACAGATATGGATTCATAGTGGCCAGTTATATGTATCAGTGTTAATGTTAAAGACAACTTTGAACAATACAATGATAAACAGCATCCTGTGTATGAATGACGATGCAAACTGCAAACTATGGTGGCCTTGACGCTTGGTTGTATTTTCCTTTGCATTATGCTTTCTTCAGTTACAGCACAATAAGTTCTCAGGGTCACTGTAGGAAGGAAACGGGTCCACTGACGATGTAGGTGACAGCTCAGATATTTAACTTGTTGAGGCAACAGTTTAACCAGACTGTATCCGCTACTGCTGTTTGCAAACAGAAAGAGGATGGGAAGAGGAAAAGATTTAGCTTTTTCAGTTGGGGGTGTAGATCTAAAAATCTGCATAAAACTATAAAAAGCTCTACCGACTTAGTTCAAAATTCTAGGGATGATTTGTTGAGCCTCTTTAATTATGTATTTGCTCATAGATGCACCAAGAGGAAGTTGGAGAAGTCGGATAAACTCAGGTTAAAGGGGAACTACTGTTTTTTACAACCTGGACCTTATTTCTGGCATAGAATACGGTTGTTTACTCACCCATATAACTTTTGTGTAATTTATATTCCTTCGGGAGATAATTGGATATATATCCATGTAGTGGGAGTGAATGGGACACCGAAATAATGCATTATCCGCCACGAAACTTGTTCATTTTTGTTATTGTATGCTAGTGCTAACTCTAACAGCTAACTCCGGACTCAACAGGGAATAGCACTAGCGTATCACAACAAAATATTGGTGAAATGAACGAGTTTCGCGGCAGATAATGCGTTATTTCGATGCCCCATTCACTCCCACTGCATGGATATATGCTGATCTAATTATCTCCCGAAGGAACACAAATTGCACGAACGTTATATGGGTGAGTAAACAACCGTATTTTATGCCAGAAATAAGGTCCAGGTTGTAAAAAACAGTAGTTCCCTATTAAAGTTGCATTTCTTTCCAGGGGGAGTACTTCATGGTGCAGGACGTATACAGCAAGGCAGATGTCCTCAACACCACGGCAAGCTACGGGGCGCCCAACTTCCGCCAAGTGAAAGGATCCTACCCTCTGTACGGGATGGGCCAGCCCAGCCTGAATGGCTTCAAACACGTCCTCCAGAGGCTCCAGGCACAAGGACACGAGGTCACCGCTATTATCATTAATGCACATTTGTCCTGGCAGAATATGAGACCACCACTCTTTAAGCTGACATAAATGCTTCTCTGGTCTGATTTTCCTGCGCCGGTGCCCGTGCAGCTCCTTCCTGGCCTCCTTCTCTCAGTGTTGTCAGTAAATATTTGAGGAGTCAAGTGCTCAGCGGAGGCTGCGGCTGAATTGTAGAACTGAGCAAACAGAAAGTTGCGGTCGTGTGTACCAGTGGAAAATGAATCCCTCTGCTTACAGCAGCTAGAAACTGACCGTAATTGAAATGAAATTGACAAAATTATACATCGGGCCTCTTTAAAACTCCTTACTCATGTGCTGCATGTCAAATGACGACAGACTGTTTCCAGTTGCTCTTGGAAGTGGTGCAGTTGATAAAAAGGCAACAAGCATTTACTTTTAAATAATCTATGATTTGATGCCTGTCTTGCCGTGCTTCTGCAAACAGGAGGTTATATTCTTCTGTGTAAGAGAGGAGCCGGTGGTTTTCCTGCACAAGGACGACGACTTTGTGCCGTACACTCCCAGGAGGAAGGAAAATCTACACGAAAACCTCCACGGCCTGCAGAAGGAGGAGATGGTCGAGAGCCTGGAGCTCACCATCAGGAAGGAGGTGACACAGAAACAATTACTCTACAAAGCAGTTTTTAGGTGCACTACAGATGATTAAAAACCTCTTTTCTCCCGTCCTCCACAGCTCCACGACTTTGCCAAGCTCAATGAAAACATCTTCTACATCTACAACGACATTGAGTACTTTAAAGACGAGCCGCAGAAGACCTCCATCACGTGCGAGGAGGACATCCACGTGACCGAAGAGGTCTATAAGAGGCCGATGTTCACTTTGCCGGCATACAGGTTGTTTACATTGTTCCTTTATTAGCCCTTAGCTCCTCAGCTCACGCACCAGTTTAGACGAAGCAGCGTGTGGCTGCCTGCCGCGGAAAAAAGGCAGCAGGGTTATAAATAGTGGCGCTTGTTTGTGCAAAGCCTGGTTGCCCTGCTTTTTTTGGAAGAAGTGATTGCAGCATCCTGTCTGCAATCAGATCAGCGCAGTATGCTTTATTGAGATGTCATGAGCTGCTGAGAGCAGTTCAAGGGCAAGAGAGCGTTTTATCCCCAGAGGAGCACGACTGCTCTCTTAAGCTCAAATGAAAGCAGCAGGATGTTTCACAGCTTCCAGTTGCAGGTGGTTTGGTGTTTAAAGGGAACGATAGCGGCCTCTCCCATCTCCGTCTGATGAGACAACACGAGGGAGCTCGGCCGTTGATGTGCAGCTTGTTGCCGCCTACATATTGGCAATGTTGACACAACATAGGCACGGGTTCAACCTCAGGTGACGGCTTGTTGTTTTTGCAGGTACTACAGATTACCACTACCAATGGAGGGAGCGCCACTGGAAGAGGACTTTGATGCGTTTGTTAACATTCTCAGGGTAAGCTCGTATAAAAATATCAATCACAGCACAAGTCCACCAATTAAATAGCCCCCCCCCCTTTTTTTTTTTGGCTGTGTCTTTCTCATTGGGACCTAGTTTTGAAGTTATTCATGGCTGGAATATTGGAGAGCATCTGGATTTTCTCACTGAGGTAGTGAGGAGGTCACACTAGTTTCTATTTTTTCCTTGTTATTTATACATAGAATCCGTCTTGTCTGAACAATTAATCACTAATAAGTGTGATAGATTTTTTTTTTAATTTTTTCTCACTTTATATCCGCCCTTTGGTCATCTGCTCTGTCTGGTTTCCGTCCTGCCCTTCACTCACACAGGATGTTCTTTTCATCTCGTTTTGCCCTTTTTTGGGCTGACTTGCAGCAGGCGGTCCAGTTCCCTGTGGTTGGAAAGTGGCTCCTTTTTTTTTTTTTTTTTTTTTGACAGTGTTTGGATCCGAGCGTTACTGCCATACTCATTCTTTTCACTTTTCTTCCCCTTTTGTAAACCTCACTCAGCTTGATTTGTACCATTTTGTCATCGAAACCATGATTAGTAGGGGTCGTTTAAGTCCTCTGTGCTGCGTCACATCATTCTCGGGCTCGGCGACGCGATAGCTTTTTAGGTTTTAGGTGTTCCGCAGCCCGTCGTAATTTAAACACTTTTATGTGCTTTCCAGGAGAGCCCCAGCTTGTCTATGGGCCACGGTGCGTCCCGGCAGCTGCCTGCTCTGCTCTTCAGCTGCCAGGTGGGCGTTGGCCGCACCAACCTGGCCATGATCCTGGGCACGCTGGTCATGAACCGGCTCAAGGGTGATTCACAGCCGGCGCCACAGTAAGAGCTCTGCAGTCAATGCCTTTTATGAAATGACTGAAAGTTTTATCTGTTTATTTTAATTGCACGTAATGCAGATATACACCGATCAGCCATAACATTATGACCACCTTCCTAATAATGTGTAGGTCTCCTTTGTGCCTCCAAAACAGTCGTGACTCATCAGAGAATGGACATGGGCCTTCTGAGGGTGTCCTGTGGTGTCTGGCAATAGGATATTGTTAGTGGGGTCCTTTGAGGGGAGGGGCCTCTGTGGATCATCCCACAGATACTTGATCAGTTTGGGATCTAGTGAATTTGGAGGCCAGGTCAACACCTTGTGCTGTTCTTCATGTTTTTTTTTTAGTTGTTCCTAAAGTGTTTTTGTGTGTGTGCCTGTGTCGGGCTGCATCCTGCTGGGGATGGCTGCTGCCATCAAGGAGTGTCATTGCTATGGGTATGGGGTGGGGGTGTCTGGTCTGGAATGAATGCCAGGTCCAAAAGTTTCCCAGCAGAACACTGAATTGTCACAAGATGGTCAACGTTATTCACTTCTCCTGTCAGTGGTCATAATGTTATGCCTGATCGGTGTAGCTTTATTAAACCTTGTTTTTGGACACGAGATAGGATCTATGATTTACTTTGCAGTGTTGAGGAGGCAGCTGCTTCGGAGCCCAGACCACTGTTCCAGGTCATCCAGTCTCTGATCAACAAGCTGCCTAACGGGCAGCAGGTCATGGAAGAGGTAGAGCAGATCATGTTGGTTTGAAAAAAAGAAAAAAATACTTCTTCTGTCTTACATTTCATGCCTCACACAAACTGCTTTTTTCTCCCCCCTTTCGCCCCCTGACAGGTTGACCAGGCAATTAACCTGTGTTCAGAGATGCACAACATAAAAGAAGCAATATACGAGAACAAGAGTAAGCTGGAAGGAATCGGAGAAGATTATCAAATTCAGGTTGGTCGTGATGCTTTTCAGAGATGACGACTTGGATATGTTTATTTTTTTCAAAGGCAGCACCAATTTTCCGTTCTTCTAAATAAAGTAAGAGTAAGAGCGCAATCAAAGGATGATGTTGATTATGCATAAAGCGTCCTCATCATCGAGGGCACTCAAGCTGATGGACGACATGGGTAATACTGGTGGATTTATATATAGAGATATATTTATGTGTGTGTGCGTGTGTTTTATGTCAAGATGTCGGCTGAATCTTAAAGGCATGTCTGGTTGGAGTGCATAAGTGAGAAATCTGTGGTTTGTTTCTTAGGGAAGCAGTACCAAAGACTACTTTCTCAGCAGAACGATGCTGAGCTTGGAGCGCTACTTCTACTTGATTGTATTTAATGCATACCTTCATGAACAGGTAAAGTCTTATTTTTTTTATTTTACTTTGTAAATGTCTGGAAATAATTGAAGATGTAACTCTGTGTTGTGTTTTGCAGTATCCTCTTGCCTTTATTTCCAACTTCAGCCAGTGGATGTGCAGCCACTCTTGGCTGTACAGGCTACTGGCCTGCATGGACGTATCAGAGTTATCAGCCCCGGCCGAGCTGGTCACCAGAGGAGCCCGCGTCCTGGTGAGGAAATTAAGTGCACACACACACCCCCACACACACACACACACACACACACACACATTTTCATCATTATAATTGCTGTTGTTGTTAGAATTTGATGGATATACTTGGATTTAGCTCAGAATAAAAGTCGTTGGCATGTTGCATCTTCATGCATGCAGACAAAGCTTGCAGCAATTTGATGCATATCACTTCTTTAAGATACGGTACCTCAAATGCATCATGATCTTTTCAAACAATCAGGTGGCATTCATGTAGTGCTTTTATCAGCGCTCTTAACAGTTTGCATCACTCAGATATGCGTTCACACCCAAGCTAATGCGAGGTGCTAGTAAGGCCACCACCCACGCCAACGTCTGCAATCATCTCTCGTCTTAAGATGCGTCGTACATATACTGCTAGCTGCTCGAAACGAATAACTCCCATGTGTGTGCGCAGGTTGCTGATGAGTACTTGGCTCCCGACGTGCTCAGCACGGTGAAGGAGATGAAGGCGGCCAACTTCAGACGAGTGCCCAAGATGCCCGTTTACGGAGTGGCTCAGCCGACGTCAGAGGTAGCTGCACAGTCCTTCCTGTTTTCACAGCGTCAACACTCATGCTCTTATTTATCCGTCAATGAGATTCTTAATCACATAAATGCTTCATCTAGAGGGAATGCAACAAAGAGAAGTTAGTAATTGAGCCTATTAGAGATTGTATTTGGCTTTTTCTATCTTCTGTGTAGTATTTAAAACACTCACTTTGCATTTCATTTCCACATTAAAGTGACAGTTTTGTAATCCTCATCAATATGCATCCATGCAGTCGGGATTATTCATGGGTGCGAACAGACTCAGAGGAATGACTCACGATTACTTTGTGGAGACTCTCACGCCCACCTCAGGCTGCTCAAGCTGGACTTCCAGCTCCTTGCCCTAATCGTCAGCCTTGCTGTGTGTGCAGGCCGCCGGAGCCGTTTTGGCCCATCTGACGGATGAAAAGAGGAAGCACAGCCACGTGTTGTGGGTCAACCTGCAGGAGGAGTTGGCGTTCGAAGGAAACGGGCAAATTTTTAATCTGAGGGAACCCTCGTGTCTGGACCAGCACATTCCTATCCCATCGTCTGACCCACAACTGCTAGAGGTAGGAGTAAATATAATGTGTTTAGATTCTTATCAGGGCTGTTACAGAATATGATCTGAAAATAATATGATCTTGTAGAAACTGGAGACGTCTCTGAAGGAGGAGATCCTGCGAGCTCAGAAGTGGCTGGAGGTGACACTGGAGCAGGAGAAGCAGATGAAGATGTTTAAAAGCTGCCTGACAGTTCAGGAGATGTTCAACCAGCACAAAAGCTCCCACCAGGGCCTCATGTACAAGCGCATCCCTCTGCCGGACTGCAGCGCACCCAGGGAGGAGGTAAGGATCCTTACAAACCTTAGATGAAGAAGCAGCTTCTGGTTTTATTGAAGGGAGCTGACAATGATTCAGCCTTGTGCTCCCTCTAGTGGCTATGAATGTTACTGCAAACAATGAGCTTAAGGCTTTTAATGTATTTGATCATTTTCCCATTATTATGTGTTCATTTTGCAATTTAGTGATAATTTATTATGTATAATGTGGTTAAATAGGATTTGTTGTTAAATTTTGAAAAAGAGAGTTAGAGTTTGTGTGTGTTGTCCTACTCTTGTCAGGACTTTGATAAGCTGCTGGAGGCCATGAAGAGCACCCTGGCTGAGGATTCCCACTCGGCCTTCGTCTTCAACTGCTCCAACGGCAAGGGCAGGACCACGACGGCCATGGTCGTCTCTGTTCTGACTCTGTGGCACTTTAACGTAAGAAGCCCGCCCTTGAGTTTTCTGCACGTTCATCTGCGTTTAACACAGTTTCAATTTGAAAGTCTATAAATGTGAAAATGTGACTCACGTTTTCAGGGCTTTCCAGAGTTTGCTGACGATGAGATTGTGAGCGTTCCTGACGCCAAGTACACAAAAGGAGAATTTGAGGTATGTACACACGTAAAAAAGTATAACGTCCATACACCAATCAGGCATAACATTATGACCACCTTCCTAATATTGTGTAGGTCTCCCTTGTGCCTCTAAAACAGTTGTGACTCATCAGAGAATGGACATGGGCCTTCTGAGGGTGTCCTGTGGTGTCTGGTAACAGAATGTTGTTAGTGGGGGGTCTTTTGAGGGGAGGGGCCTCTGTGGATCATCCTACAGATTCTTGATCAGTTTGGGATCTAGTTAATTTGGAGGCCAGGTCAACACCTTGTGGTGTTCTTTGTGTTTTTTTGAGTTGTTCCTAAAGTGTTTTTGTGTGTGTGCCTGTGTCAGGCTGCATCCTGCTTTGGGATGGCTGCTGCAAACCATCAAGGAGTGTCATTGCTATGGGGTGGGGGTGCCTGGTCTGGTCTAGGTGGGTGCTACATGTCTAAGTAACATCCACATGAATGAATGAATGAATGCCAGGTCTAAAAGTTATCCCGGCAGAACATTGAATTGTCACAAGATGGTCAATGTTATTCACTTCTTCCCGTCAGTGGTTTTAATGTTGTGGCTGATCGGTGTATTTTAAATAAATACAGAACATTAACCAGAACATTTCTAAAATGTATATAAACAATAACTAAATAGTATATAGTGTGGTTGTAAACTGATATAAGCACATTTAAGTTCCATCTGTGTTCAGGAGCTAGTTTCATATCTGTACTAAGACTGAGACATGATTGGTGGCTGCTCCTCTTCTACAGATATTTTATAAAATAGAGGGGTGATCATTTTGATTATAATTCAAAGCAGGGTTCTGGTAAAGAGGAATCCACTGTGAAAATGGATCGGACGCTAAAGAGCTAACGACGTGTCGCGACCAGCGAAGAATCATTTGACAGAAAACCAATCATGTCAACAATATTTTCTCTACAACGGCTTCGTAATTACCTTCGCATGCAGTGACACTTCACGGTCGATGGGCGCTCTTTTGTTCTGTCGTGCTTATTTGAGCTTACCTGGCAATCAAGAGCGCGGCCGGCGCTGCAGTGTTCACACACTTCAGCTCTCTGTTGATGAAGCTTTAACCTCTGTAGGTGGCACTTGTTATTGTAATTTGTAAGCTGCTGCTGGAAAAAAACAAAATTAACCTTTGTGCTACTTTCATTCTGAGTACTTTGAACCACAACTTTTCGACTTTATTCGTCTTGGTGGAAAATGGAGAAGGGTTTGTGTAGCATGTCTTCTAGCGTCTACAGATTTATGCGGCTTCTTTAACGGACCACATCACCAGTTGGTCCCAATGAAGCCATTCATTCTGTGGTATTGTAAATTAAAAGCCCCCCCTTTTTTAATCTTTCTAAACTCCGCACCTGTGATTGAAAGCTTCGTCCAAACACAGCCAGAAGCCAGAGCATTTCTGCCCCCTTTGTGCCTGAATAGTGACTTGGAGGAAAAAAAAAAATGCTCTGACAATGAGTCTCTCGGTTGGAACCCGCTGGCTGTGTCCTCTGCACTGTAAACACGAGCGCACAGAAAGAGGCCGCACAATGGCGCATGCCAATCACACCCGAGCGGCCGCCGGAGTCTCTGGGAAACACAGAGCGGTCGCCACGGAAACCTTGTCTGCCTCCAATGCACCCTCTGAAGGATGTGTGATGTTGTTATTCCCTTATCTAAGAGGTGTTGCTATGGCTGTGAGCTCTGTAGTATTACTTGACGAAGGAGCTGATGTGGTGTCAGATTGTTTCATATATATATATTTATATGTGTGTGATGTAATCCTATAGCACTGATGCTACGACAACCATTCACACTCACACCTACGGCCAATTTAGAATCACCAATTAACCTAACGAGCATGTCTTTGGACGGTGGGAGGAAGCCGGAGTACCCGGAGAGAACCCACGCAGACACAGGGAGAACATGCAAACTCCACACAGAAAGGCCCCAGTCTGCATCATTATATCATCACTACTACATTTTTTTCTTTTTCTTCTGTATTTGTTGTGTGCTAACATTCATCGTTGAAGCACTTTATGACCGTGGTTGTGACTGGAGCTGACCGTTTCCAGAACTAAAAGTGTTTGACTGCTCTGGTCCCAAACATGTCTCCAAACGTTTTGTAACTCTTGGATGTCTAAACACAAGTGCTGCTCTGTTTCGATTTAAAAAGTGAGGATGTGACACATGTTCGGGAGTCCGTGGCTGTTGCCAAAAAAGAAAGGAGTCCATCAATTTAATAGTCTTAAATAGTTCTTAATCTTCTTAATCTGTGTTTATTTGAAGCTTAACAAAGTTTTCCATTACTGTAGTCTGTTTAGATACTTAATACAACTTAAAGAGGAACTACTGTTTTTTACAACCTGGACCTTATTTCTGGCATAAAATACGATTGTTTACTCACCCAATCAACTTTTGTGTAATTTGTAATCATTTGGGAGATATTTAGATCAGCGTATATCCATGTAGTGGGAGTGATTGGGGCACCGAAACGCAGCCTCTAAATAACACATTATCTGCTGCAAAACTCGTTCATTTCACCAATATTTTGTTATGATACGCTAGTGCTATTCCCCGTTGAGTCCGGAGTTAGCTGTTATCATCATCCGGGGTCTGTAGTTTCACCTGAGTAGCAAATTACAGGCAAACAAGCCGACCGTCGCGGTTGCGAGCGGCGCTCAGAGACGATATCATCCGGGGTCTGTAGGTCTATCTACAGACCCCAGATGATGATAACAGGTAACTCTGTACTCAACGGGGAATAGCACTGGCATATCATGACAAAATATTGTTGAAATGAACAAGTTTTGCGGCAGATAATGTGTTATTTAGAGGCTGCGTTTCGGTGCCCCATTCACTCCCACTATATGGATATGCGCAGATCTAAACCAAAGGACTACAACTTACACAAAAGTTATATGGGTGAGTAAACGATCGTATTTTATGCCAGAAATAAGGTCCAGGTTGCAAAAAACACTAGTTCCCCTTTAAGATGTGCATAAACAGAGCTACGGTAGCTGAGAAAACTATCTGTTTCCTAAGTTTCTCAATCAAGAACCATTCTTCTTCTGTTTTGAAATATTAGCAACTTAAATGCACTAAATGCAGGGGATCCAGGAAGCATGAATGACTTTAATTTGAGGATGACACTTTGACACGTAGTGGATCTTGGAAACACTTATCAAACAAGGAAAAGAAACACAACAGCCACAGACATTTCTAGATGTTTTTTTCTTATAGAAAAAGAGACGTGCAGAAGTTTTATACACGCTGGCAAAGATTTGTGTTTTTCTTTCTCAAGGACAGACGCACACTGAATGAGAAAATAGTGTTCTGCCTGCAGGCTTGTTCTGATCCCTGATCCAGCTGTTTGGCTTTTCCCCTTTCTGCCTTCTTCTTCTTCTTCTCCTTCTATTTCTAAGTGTTATCATTTGTATCTGAAGTAATCCGGCCTCACGGGGCCCACCAACGAGGTTTAGTAAACTGGCTTGCAGCTGGAAATCGGCTACACAGCTTTACATCATGCGCGCGCGCTGACGGAAACATTCCTCATTTCTGCTTGGTCAACAGATGAACGTGTTTTCGCAGCAATATTTCGGTTACAGTATATCAGGACTGACAGGCAGCGCTCTTAACAGCCAAGCCGAGTGTTGCACAAAGAAATATTTGTCTGTTTTAATCAGGCTATCGGAGTATTTGTTTGGATTCCGATGGTGCAACAGCATGCATTTCGGCACGGTGAAGTAATGAGGCCAGATGCTGCCGTCGCTCCAAAGCCAGTGGACGATTTATCTGCATATCACGTTTCACACACATACAAAACTCAAATAATGCAGCTTACAGAAAGGCGTAAAAGGAAAGAAACCATTTAAAAAAGGAGGTTTTTAAGTTTATTCTTGGCAAATAGCTACTATTTGTGGTGCTACTCACCACAATAAGTCCTTGAGTGCTCAGGAAAAAATGTATTTAAACTTCTACTGAACTGTGGAGATTGTGGTGAGATTGGTTTGCCGTAGAAATAGAAAGGGACAAGTTTAGAAATAAAGTTTAAAACATTTTAGAGTAAAACTGTAACTGTGAGAATCTATACTTCTACTGTATAGGTGCAGCATTACGCTAACTCAGTCAAATAACGTAAAGCCATCTTATATGTGCGGCAGATGCTGTGCAATTCTGCAAAAGTCTCGTCACATTCAAGAAGGTTCCCGTGGCTTAATCAGCGTCTATTGTCTCCGACGTCCAGGTCGTGATGCAGCTGGTGCGTCTACTCCCCGATGGCCACAGGATGAAGAGGGAGGTGGACATGGCCCTGGACTCCGTTAGCGAGACCATGACCCCCATGCACTACCACCTGAGGGAGATCATCATCAGCACGTACAGACAGGTACGCCGCATGTCTCTATGTCCGTTTTGCGTGAAATGTATCTCGAGCAGGTGAAAGTTGTGAACAACAGTAAAGATGGGATGTCAGATTTGGGCTCAGGGAGAATGCATTTAGGATTATTGCAGGTATTTAAATTAAATGCACCCATTGAATCAGGAGGTTAAAAGAAAAGCTGTGTTGCTGAGACATGGTTTAAGGTGCAATTTCACATGGAGCCCCATAGATGGCGACACAAACTAGTTTTTACAGCCGCAGTTTTAGATCCCAGAGGCACGAATGATAGGGATCCTTTTCTCTATGGCAAGTATGTGCAGAACACAGGTGAAGAGTGTCGAGCCATTCAACTTATCTGTAAAACTGAGATGAATTCCTTCTGGGGTTAGGGAAAATGTGGAGGAAAAGAAATGATTGCTTGTGGGATTTTGAGCCTTGGCCTCTTGGAGCCTGTACAAGTGTCAGCTACTTTCTTTGCTGCATGCATGTAGTTTAATGTAAAGACTTTATCGTTTCCTTTAAGAATTATGCTTTAAACACAAGGAGGAAAGACAGTCGAGGGCAAAGAAACGGGGCAGAGAAGTGTTTTTAATCCACGATGGGTGGAAAGCAGTTGCAATTTGGACTTTGTTAACAAGGCATGAATAGAACAAAGGTGGTATATAAGTCTCAAGGTCTCCCCTGATGGCGTGGCCTCTGCAGGCCCACAGCTCTGTTTTAGCCATTTGTAATGCAGACTAATCACTGTGCCTCTGTGCACCGTCAGCCGTTCTCAGCCCGCTGGAGGTACCCGGTCCTGTCTCCGCCGTATCAATGGGCCTCATTGTCCCGTGAACTCTGTCTTTTGCTTATATTCTCCCTCTGCCCGTCACTTTTCTAAAGTCAGGCCCCAGGGGGGGAAAAAAAAAAGTCTCCATATCTACTCACTTTCTAACCTGCTTGGTAATTTATATGTTGATTCTATTAAGAAATTAACAAAAGATGATTCAATTAAATAATAAATTGTAAGGTGCATTGTTTCCCGTGTTGCAGATTCATTCAGGCTCTGGTTTTCATAGTTGTGGTCATCATTCTTATTCCAAGTAACTACATTGCTCCCTCTGAATTAAAGGTGCAGTGCGGTATTTTTGACCAGTAGTAGCGCTGTGGAGCAACATTTTTCTCAAATAGGTTGCATAATAAACCCTTCAGCCACAACATTAAAACCACTGACAGGAGAAGTAATAAAATTTAACCATCTTGTGACAATACAACATTCTGCTGGGAAACTTTTGGACCTGGCATTTATTCATGTAGATGTTACTAAAACATGTAGCACCCACCTAGACCAGACCATAGCAATGGCACTCCACTAACAACATCCTGTTGCCAGACACCACAGGACACCCTCAGAAGGCCCATATCCATTCTCTGATGAGTCACAACTGTTTTGAAGGCACAAGGGAGACCTACACAATATTAGGAAGGTGGTCATAATGTTATGCCTGATTGGTGTATGGACATGAGGACACTGGCGACACGCTATTAACGTGGAATCAGTTTCATGCTAAGCTTTTAAAGCTCTGTTGGTGGGCTCAACAGTCAACAAACAAAGTAGTCCACGAAGAATAAGGCTTAATTGAAGAGAATGCGAACGTAAACAGTGCAGAATTTAAAACTCTTAAAAAACATTTCTGCATATTTGATGGACCTCAAGGATGCTCATGTGAATGGAAACTCTCCATCTTTAACTATTTAAAAGACAATTCTCTGTCCAAGAAACACGATTTCCAATTTAACCAAACTTGTTCGGGATTGAAAACTTTCTTCCGTTATCGTCCATTAACGATTACAGGCTGGCTTTCTGGTTCTGGTTCTGGTTTTTTTTTGCCTGTCGCTGTTTTCTACCTCCATTCGGTCTTATCATAATCAGCAGACATGATTTCCTACATATATACGACTCAGATTGCTATGGATCAGAATAATCTTTGAGACCTACAATTTCAGGTTGGCACCCGTTCCAGCCCCGCCCCCTCCTGTCTGAACCAGCTGGCCAGGTGATAAACAGTGCCAGATGTTGCTAGAACCGGCAGACAGCAGCAGACTGTTGGGGTGGGGGTGGGGGGGTTCTCCCCCACTCTCTCTCCCCCACTCTTTTTCTCTTCCCGCAGCCCTCCCTTTCTAAAGCGCCCTCCTCCCCCATTTGACGGTGGTTGGAAAATGTGTCTTTGATAGAGAAAAAATATATTTACACTGGGACACAAACCGTCCGCCTGCTCCCAGAGGGGCCTGGGAAGGGGGGGGGGGGGGGGGGGCTTTCAGGGTAGCGTGGATGAGGGGAATTTTTTTAGATTTTTGTATTTTCTGGAAGGGCCTGTAAATCCCTGCAGCTGACCAGGCGTGACCCCCACATTGCAGATACATCCTCCAACATGGGGGCTAACGTAGCGGAGAGGCTCTCATCTCACGTCACCCCCCCCCCCCCCCCCCCCCCAAACCCCTTCCCCCCCCTCCTGCACAGGAATCAGCTGCGACGGCCTTTCTTTCCATTACCAAAAGTTGCCTCAAGCTACATGTGCGCATTGGCGTTCACTTTGACATTGCGTTTTCTTTGTGCCGCCTTGTGCGGCGTTCACCTGTATTTTCCGTATTTAGCGCCACGATGAGGAGGAATAACTACAAATGGTGAGCAGAGAATCTGATAAAAGCAAAAATAAATAAACCAAAACTTTGTGCATAGAAAAACATCTTCATAATCTTTTCAGTTCCATCTCTTTGCCCTCTGGCTCTGTTTATTTATTTCCGTCTCGTATCTCCCTTTCCTGTCACCATCCTGCATCCTCTTGCACCTCTTATCTCGATGCTCCATTTCAACAAACAATTATATTTCTGTGTCTTTCCAGTGCACCGGTTAGCCCTAGAATTACCTTTCAGACCACCACGATGCTGACTGCCACGTCTGATTTGTCACGTCCGTGCGGCTTGCGCTAAAGATCACTGGTTTCCACTCTTGAGTCCGTCAAGAGGGTATTAAAAGCAAAGAGAGCAGAGACTGTCAAATCTGGCAATCTCAGAAGCCCAACTCCTAATCCTTCGTGTTGGGTGTGTTTCAGCTGTTTCACCTTTCATCAAAAATGTCACGCGCTTTCACACAGGTGGTGAGAAAACTGAGCACTGAATGAGCAGCAAATCATCCTGTGTGTATGTGTGTGTGTGTGTGTGTCCAAAGAAAGGACCTCATGGTTTGGACGGGGCAGTGGAAAAATATTTTCAGAGTGGGGAGAATGCTGTGAGCAGGTTTTCTTGAGGAAAAGGTAGCAGACCTCTTTAGGAAAGAAGAAGAAGAAGAAGAAGGAGGGGGAGCAATCCGAGTTTGAGGGGACCAAAGCGGCACAGAAGAACAAGTTGGAAACTAAAGCGTCGTTTAAAGTCCTGCGCCGCGTGTCTCCGTATTGTTCTGTAATTACGCCGCCGAAACACTAGGTGGCGACAGGCCGGGTGTGTTGAGTTCCACTCTGCGCTTCACGCGATGGCGAGTGGAACTGAGCGGCTCATGCTGGAGTTGGAGATAATAAATGTGGACTAACATTTAGGTTCAACTAATTTCACTGCAGCACAAAATGTTGGAAAAGTAGAAGGTTAAACTGCTTCTCGAGATGTTTTCTCTCTATTCGTAGTTAAATATTTGACTCTCACGCTTTGAAATCACAAATATGTGAGGAGAGGAACCCTCCCACAGATAAGGCACAGGCACAGCTGCACCCAGCCTAAAGCTAAATTAATTGGTTTCACACAGAACCGCCTCGTTGTATCTGAGATGGTACCTACTGTATATGAGTGAATGCAACTTTACTATTGTCAGTTGATTCTGTACTTGCTGTAGTGCACGTATCGACTCCGTGCTGCATGTAAAACGTTTGAACGAGACTCCAGTGACTCTGTAGTTCTTGATAAAAGAGTGGACGGTGTGTATGAGCCTCAACAATGGAGAACTATCTGTGCTTGTCTGGTCGCTGAGTCACATGAACAAAGAAAAGCATTTCTGACCCAAGATGCAAGTCAGGCTACGGCACTAAGCGCAAGTTTACGCCTCTGCGGGACATAGACGGCGTAGCATACGCTTGTCTGAACCATTTATACTTGTGCACTCTTCAGTCTGGCTCTCTCTGTAAAAACGCCACCCAACCGTGCTGTGTCTTTTTTCGGGTTAAGTTTTGTTTCTGCTTCATTTTCAACAATGGCGACTGAAACTTTCGCCAAAATTTCCCCTAAGACGAGTCCTACAAATCTCCGAACCTCCTCAGTTAACCTTTTTTCCTCTATGTCTTCCATTTTTATTGATCCAAAACAATCAATTTGCAAGTTGCGGAGTTGGAGAAGCAGCCGGAAATACTAAAGTGGAAACGCGCTAGTACCAGGCGGACCAGTCACAGCTCTTGCGGTCTGCGTCGCCGCGACGCGTAGTTACATTTCTGGGGAGGTGCACGTCAGGCTACGGCGTTAGGGTTGGCGTAGGGTGTGGGGTGATGCTTCTTCTCAATTGGGATGGCCACTTGACACAAGAGTTAGCGGAAACAATAGCAAGAAAATTAGCTCATCTGCTCAAGAGACTGGTTCTTCTTCTTCTTTGCCTTAAAAAAAGAGGGTCTTATTTAGAGTCACTTCACGGAGGGACAGGGTAAAGTAGGGGGAGCTGGAGGTTGTTGTTTTTGTTGATAATTTCCAGCCAATAGCAGTATTTGCTGCAGCTACAGCTTATTTCCATCTGAGCAGGTGCAACCAGCCGACCGGGTGCAACCTGTTTCTGTGCAGATTGTTAGTCCAGAGAGCAGGGAGTTGTGATATATATACATGTATGTATATATGCATGTGTGTGTGTGTGTGGCAGTAGAGGTAAATAAAGCTTCTCTGTGGAGCTTCTGGAGGTGTTTAGTGAGTCGGGGGGTTACTCGCAGCTGCCGTGAGTCCGTTGCTATTCAGAAACTCATTTATTTTAAGGGAGCCGCCACAGCTGGCTTCAAATGATGCTTCACGTCCAGTGAGCATTTAACGTGTCCACTAATGTCTAATGTGACACGATCCATTAGCGGAGAGCTGCGCTTACCTGCAGCATCGGCGCTAACCTCATACGTTTCTGTCACTCCTGATTTATGTGCCCTGTTTATAAATCGTAAAAGAGCGGGCCGAGCTGCACGTTTGCAGCAGACGGGAAAAGAGGAAAGAAAAACTTACATGCAACCCGAGCCCGGTGACGCAGGTTCCCCCTCTCTCTTTCACTGTGCCAATCACACTCCACTGGAATAATGGCTCGAGCGCATTTACAGCGGCGTACTGTACGTGGTGATGGGCCGAGTGTGTGCAGGGTTTTTGTTCGAGTCAGGTGCTGTGCAGAGTGATTTCGCTGATTAGCACATCTTCAACCAACTAATCAGGGAAATCACCTGGTACCCTGCACCGCAGGAGCAAACATACACAAATAATCTCGGTATTCACAGCCAACGTTCCAAAGCCCCCTAATTATAATCATTTCAGACTTCCTATTATTCAGATTTTTGCTGCTAACGCAAAGTTTAATTACTTTTTGTGTAGCCCCACTTCACCGTTATGTTTTTCACTTATACAAAGCCAGCAGATTCTGTATTATTTCTCATTTAATCAGCAGACCTACCTACAATGTTTACTGAATTATCCTTATACACGATCAGGCATAACATTATAACCACCTTCTTGATATTGTGTAGGTCTCCCTTGTGCCTCCAAAACAGTTGGGACTCATCAGAGAATGGACATGGGCCTTCTGAAGGTGTCCTGTGGTGTCTGGCAACAGGATGTTGTTAGTGGGGGGGCCTTTGAGATGAGGGGCCTCTGTAGATCATCCCACAGATACTTGATCAGTTTGGGATCTAGTGAATTTGGAGGCCAGGTCAACACCTTGTGCTGTTCTTCATGTTTTTATGAGTTGTTCCAAAACAGGCTGCATCCTGCTGGGGATGGCTGCTGCCCCAATGGGGTGGGGGTGCCTGGTCTGGCCTGGTCTGGCCTGGTCTAGGTGGGTGCTACATGTCTAAGTAGCATCCACACTAATACCAGGTCCAAAAGTTTCTCAGCAGAACATTGAATTATCATGAGATGCTCAGTGTTATTCACTTCTCCTGTCAGTGGTTTTAATGTTGTGGCTGATTTAATGTTGTATTTCCCCAATATAAATTGATTGAACCAAACATTACATTATATTTCCACCACATTTGAACCACATGTCAGAAAAGTTCTATATTGCCACGTTTTTGATAATGTAGTTATTTCTTAACAGCAAATAGCTGATTACAGTAGAAATATTTGATTAATGGATCATTATAAGTAACTGAATTTGCAATGTAATAAGTAATAATTGTCAAATTTACAATATCTTACCCTCAAATGTAGCTATAAATTATTTTCCACCGTCAACCAGCACAAATCAGAAGCTCTGCCTAGCTCGTCATGGTTGTATATCACTGTTCATTCATTAGACATGTAGGAGGCTGGTTTCTGTTTTCTTTTCCTTTTGTGATCGGACAGCCATGACCATAGTTACCATAATGTTGTTTGTTCATTTCCCTCTCTTTCTCCGTGCTATAAGTCTCTCACGTTCAGCCTTTCTCTCTGCATGCTCACCACTTTGGAAATCGTTTCGCCTCCAATCCGTTTTACCCCGAATAACTGAACTGCCCCGGCCTGCCCTTTGCCCTGACCCTCCCGCATGCCCTCCACCCCCTCTTAACCACCGGCCCCAGGACAGGGCTGCAGACCTGGCTTGGGCACTCCACAAAAGAGTTTCCATTTCCTCCCCCTACACGCACTAAACCTGTCATTGCCCCAGGCTAGCAGACCAGGAATAACTGCCTCCGAAGCCACGCAAGAGTGTTTAAGCATGCTCCCAGTAGCTGTGGTCATGGTATCTGTCAGATCCTGCTAAGCCCCAAATCATTTCACCAGGAAAAGGCCCGCCTCTTTGTCTAAGCTTACAAACTAGCCTAGCTACTGGCAGTGAACAAATCGGGAACACAACCTCGGCGTTGGAGTGACTTAAATGCCAGCCATGTGGGGTATGCAGAAGTCGTGACTGGGCCGAGTTGCTCCAGGAATTGCGCCTTCACAATGCCCCAGCAGGGAAGCCGTGTTTTATACGGCGAGGACAGTTGTGCAACAGATGAATCCCGTGTTAACGACACCTTAACTGCTCCCATAGAGCCAACAACTCACACTGCAAGCAAGGAACACTCAGGCCAACCTTGGTTGAATGGATTTTTCTTTCCCACAGAGAATGCTTCATTCATGCTTCTTTAATTCTTGGAAGTAATCTTTCTATATATGCCGGCTTTTCAACTCTGACGAAAATCCATAGCGTTAAGTTATTCATGAATACAAAACACATTCACGGCAAAAACTCATCCCATAGATTTACAAAGGCCTAGGCGCTGAAGTGCTATGACTCACTGTTAGACTGTTCTTTTCTGAATTCAGACTGAATATAGAAAAAAAGTGAAAGCCTACAGCCACGTCAATGGCCCTGTGAGAATATAATGATTTGTAAATGTCAGAGGGCAGAATAAGACCTTGGTATTATATGATTCAAATGACGACTGCGACCGAAAAACGTTTTCCGGTCGATCTGAGGGTGCTCTCCATTTATCTTGGAAGTTGGAGCTGCAAATGTCTTCACCTTGGAGAAAAATGCAAGTCGGAAAACCGTAAAAGAAGATAAAGGTTTGCAGAAACCACCTCGGAAGATAAGGAGAGATCAAGTAGGTGAAGATTCAACGAGGAAGCATGAACATTCAGGGTTATAATCTGAGAGTGATGGCGTCAGGGAAATTAATCTCAGACAATGCTGGTAGATGGGGACAGGACAGGCTGATGGAATACCAGAATGACAGTGACTTTAAATCACAGGGACGAGGATATGATTGGCTGGAAGGAGGCGGGCAAACAGTTCATTGGATGGAAGTGTGTGACTTGCCAATCAGATCGTGAGGGATGTGACAGATGTTATTGAACTTTCTCCTAAGTTTCATTTGATAACAAAGCAATTCACATGTCCACAGACAAAATTGGTCTTTAATGTGTGTTTTGAGATCAGGGTTTGTGAAATTTGTGCTACTTTCAAAATGTTATGTCCAACTCACAGGGGCTGCTCTCTAGTTGGAATTTCCTACTGGGTACCCGGAAAACCAAACGCACCCGGAGTAACCCGGTTACAGATTTCTGATTTGGCAGCCACATCTGTTTTAGTTGCAGACTCATTCGAACCAGTCACAAGACGGACACATATACACCGATCAGCCAAATCATTAAAACCACCGACAGGAAAAGTAACATTGACCATCTTGTGACATTTCAATGTTCTGCTGGGAAACCTTTCGTTTGGGTGTTACTTAGACATGTAGCACCCACCTAGACCAGACCAGGCACCCCCCACCCCATAGCAATGACACTCCTTGATGGCAGCAGCCATCCCCAGCTGGATGCAGCCTAACACAGGCACACACACCAAAACGCTTTAGGAACAACTCAAAAAAACATGATGAACAGCACAAGGTGTTGACCTGGCCTCCAAATTCACTAGATCCCAAACTGATCAAGTGTCTGTGGGATGATACACAGAGGCCCCTCCCCTCAAAGGCCCCCAACTGACACTATTCTGTAGCCAGACACCACAGGACACCCTCAGAAGGCCCATGTCCATTCTCTGATGAGTCACAACTGTTTTGGAGACCTACACAATATTAGGAAGGTGGTCATAATGTTATGCCTGGTGTAGATGGCTTAAACTTTACTTCTGACCAGCTTAATCCTACAACTTTTGTAACTGCACTATACTGGAGGGAGAGGCTGCCATATAAGTTGCATTAGCACGTCTGGAAATGTTGTAGAGCTGCACTAACACTGGCTTCCACTTGTTTTCACTTTGTTCACTTCAGGTTTTCCTTCAAATTTAGTTTTTAGTTTCAAAAGTTAAAGTTGCTTTTCGGGCACCGCATATCAGTGTTGCGTTCAGAACCGTTTTCCCTGACCCCATGTGGCCGCACATCTGTAATTAGGGGTGAATATGCCCCTCGTATCAAAGGCTTTGACTGCGCTGCGTGATTGTTAACAACACGCTTCTTACAGCCGCTTTGTTGCTCCCTCTCAAGAAAAGATCCATCAGAATGCATTTGCTTTTCCGTTACCAACCGGCATCAGTGCAGGAAAGCAATTTGCGGCCAAGAGTACAAATTTGATTAGAAGAACTGCAGTGGGTTTCTGAAAGTAGCGAATGCCTGATTAGCTGTAACTCACTGGGATGCCCTTTTTAAAGCCTCTCTGCTGGGTCTGCATGCGCAAGATATTTTGATAGTTCGGTAAATGATTGATTAGCAGTGGGAGCCTCCACGTGCTGTGTTGCCAGGCATGTGCACGTACAGAATGTACCATAATGTGTGTGGTTAATGTGGGCAGATATTCCAGTCTCTGTGTAGGCTAAGTTGATGAGCCCTGTCTCCCCCTGTGGCTTTTGAAATCTCTGCTCACCAGACATGTCATGTACCCTATTTTCTGTCTTTTGTCCCCTTTTAATCAAACTCATCCTGGCTAATTATTTTTTTTTTTCCCCCTCGTGGTTGCTGATTATGTCTGAGGCGTATTTTTTTTTATGTTAAACTGTTACATATTGAGTTTGAATTGAAAAGGAGGATTAAATCCACGCTCTCATTATCCATAAGACATGAGTAATATTCAAGCTTTTTGGCCAGATGGGCGGATTATACCCAGATCTGTATATACACCATGTGGATTAACACAGCTTGCCCCTAAAATCCACCTCAACGTCGACTTCATGGTTTAATCAGCGCAGTGTGGCTGAGCGACTGGAAAAAGACAGAGGATTGGAATCTGTAGAAACCATTAACATAAAGGCATCTTCGTCTCCTATTCTCACTGGCTGCTCCATGGTTTCTCTGCTAAAAAAAAAAAAAAAAAAAAAAGGAGTTTTGGGCACCATTTTGATCCATAAAGATCAACCCTGCAGCTCCGAGCCAGATGATATATAACTTTGATCGCTTTGCTGCCGGCCAACCTGGCAGGCGGCAGACAGGGTGGGTGGATGGTTGGGTTTTAAGAAAAACTGCAGTGCAAATTAAAAAAAAAAAAAAAAAGGCATACGTATGCTGTCTGGGTTCATGCAACCTGGAGGAATATGTAAGACATATGTTGTTATTCTTGCATCAACTGAGAGAGATGAGCACTCTTAAAATGTAAAGGGTTTTCCATTTCCATTCAAAATTAAATATTGCACCTAGTTTTATAGAAAATAATAAAACAAACGAGTGTTGGAGGTTGCTTTCACCTGTAAAAATAATAAAGGAAGCACTATAATAAAATAATGCTTGAACAACATGAGCTTTATTGATCGGGGAGAAATCAAAGAGACAGTAAAAGATAAAAAAATAAATAAATAAGGCAATCTTTATCGGATGCTGGTAAAAACAATAAAAATAATCCATTCTCCAGTGTGTACATATATGCCAGTCAGCCACAACATTAAGACCACTGACAGGAGAAGTAAATAACATTGACCATCTTGTGACAATTCAGTGTTCTGCTGAGAAACATTTGGACCTGGCATTCATTGGTGTGGATGTTACTTAGACATGTAGCACCCACCTAGACCAGACCAGACACCCCCATCCCATAGGAATGACACTCCTTGATGGCAGCAGCCATCCCCAGCAGGATGCAGCCTGACACAGACACACACACACAAACGCTTTAGGAACAACTAAAAAAAACATGAAGAACAGCACAAGGTGTTGACCTGGCCTCCAAATTCACTAGATCCCAAACTGATCAAGTATCTGTGGGATGACCCATAGGACCCGAAGGCCTAATAATGTCCTGTTCCCAGACATCACAGGACACCCTCTGATTCTCCATTCCCTGATGTGTCACAACTGTTTTGGAGGTGCAAGGGAGACCTGCGCAATATTAGGAAGGTGGTCATAATGTTATGCCTGATCTGTGCAGATATCTAATCTACTAAATCTACATCCGTACATGCGCAATATCTGTGGCGTTTGTGTGCAAATAAATATACATGGGCAACATCTGTGCTAACAGCAGGAAAGACGACTTTGTGTACATGCAGTTCACGTGCAAGGATACTGTTAGTGAGCCTTTGGGAGATAACCCCTCCATTATTTATAAGCTGAGGACTAATGCAACCCAAATAATGGCATGGCTAGATGATGACTAATGTAGAGTAAAATAATAAACGTCATAGATGAGAAAGTTGTTCGCATTACTTGTAAAAGTTTCACAATAACACATTTCGCATCTTTTGAGCCGTTTGTAGACTGCTGCCTTGTAAAAGAGGTCGATGCTAATGAATGTCATTACCCAGATGTGAGTCCATTGCATGGGTTCAGATTAGTTTGCTGTCTCTGTTGTAATGTGTGGAAGAAATAAAATTTTTTCTTTATGTTCAGGACGGAAATATAAAGGTTGGTTTGTTAATGTGGACTCTGTGGACACAAGTTAATGTGATATATTAAGCTAACACATCATTTAAAGTTGGTTTGTGCCTCGCTGGTTGTTTTAAATAGTTTGTATTTTCCTTTTCTTTGCTAATGTAGTTCATCTCCTTTGTCTCCTCTCTCCTCTGCTATTCATAAACGCCAAAGAAATGAAAAAAAACAAACATGTGACATCTCATGTTAAAGCCTTGTTTTTAGTTGGAATCTTTTCGCACAGGCAACCAAAAACCTGGATGTTTAGTTAAATTGCCGTCAAGCCCTGGTTTGGCTCCACTTAATGAACCTAGCTGAAAAATCAGCATGTATACTTGACTTTGAGAAGTCTGTACATTGAGTCTAGGAGCCATGTGTAGGCCGCCTGTCCACTCTAGACAAGTCGGAGTTTGGTTTAGGATTTGGGTGGGAGGTGTTCTTGTAGAATCTGATGAATGGCTGTTTGTGCAAACCTGTGTGGGAAGGGCCAATATGGATTGGCCTTTTTACCTCGGCATCAGCTGGTAATTGGCACCATATGTCAAACAGACGGACCTCTCCATAATGTGCACCTCTCAGTTCAGTCCCTCTCACCCACATGAGCCCACAGAGAGGTCGGGCCCTCAACACTTGTCTGCCACCTAGCAGGGATTTAACTCTGGCGCTCCCTCCAGTAGTGCCATGTGACTTTTCTTTACAGGCTCCACATTTTCATCTTTTATTCATAAAAATGTCACTTTTTTATCTCACTTAAAAGTCAGTTTTGTTTTCAGTTGGACATGAATCCTCGCCTGTGAATTGTGCACCAGTGACAGTACCAAGGAAGACCTTCCAAATTAGGATTTTTAAATTTTGCATCTTAAGGTGACTTAAGTGAGTTTTCAATAAGAGAGGGCCCTCTTTTAGTCGGCATGCTCAGCTGGCTGAATGGCTGCCAGTAAGGGGGCTTACGCACAGAACTAGCAGACTAGCATTGATGTAGCGACAAGAGACCGTGAAATATTGAGGAAATTCAACGAGCTGTAGCGATGAAAGGTGAAAAAGTAATTTCAACTTTACCCACGATTGAGGCGTAAACAGTATAAGCATGGATGGCGGAACTGCTCCTCAAAAGTGAAGCCAAAGCAAGTAGAGCTCCCCCTGGTGTTTGGCTGCAGTATAGGTCATAAGCTCCACCCCCTCCATGTTAGTGTGGGACATGAGCCAAACTAAAACATAGACGGTGTAACATATGTACGTAGCCTACGCCAGTGTTGAGCCTTTTATACTTGTGCGCTTGTCAGTCTGGCTCGCCCTGTAACAACGCCACCCAAACGCTAGTTGGCGCTGTGTCTCTTTTGCCATTCGGGTTCATTTTTGTTTCCACTTCCTGCTTCACTTTCAACAATGGCGACTGAAACTGACTGAAATTTCGCCAAAGACGGAGTGTCACAAATGTTTTTATCTATGAACCTCCTCAGTTAACCTTTGCTTGATGTGTTCCATCTTTATTGATCCAAAACAATCAAGTCAACAATTGCGGAGATTGAGAAGCAGCTGTAAATGCTAAAACGGAAACACGCTACGACCAATCACAGCTCTTGCAGTCTGTGCCGACGTCACGCGTAGTTACATTTCTGGGGAGGTGCACGTCAAGCTACGGCGTTAGGAAGTATAAACTGCGCTTCAGGCTCGGTTCAGTTGTGTGTTCGGGGCCGTAAACAGACATCAAGGTGACATATCCAATAATTGCTTTACTGAAACTGTAGTTCAGGAATTATTATAAAACTTCCTGATGTTTTTGTCACTGCAGTGTGTCAGTGTGAGGGGGGATATGATACTCCGGCTTGTCAATAGTGTCACTGCTCTTTGCTTACATTGGACAACGATTCCTGTGAGATTCACTGCAACACCCTGGTGAGCAAAAAGTCAGCGGTTTGTTGAATCAATAGACTAGTAATCGACTGACAAGTCAGTTTGTATATCTGTGAAGGGAAGGATTCACATCATAACTTTGATTATAGACCGTAGGGGAGCCTTCCTCATTGACAATTTGTAGATTTGCTTGGTAGCCCTTCGTAAGGACCACGGTTTGCTCAGCATGTGGAACCCTTTTATACATAACCTCATGACATGCAATGTCCCTGTTTACATAAGGCATATGGGCACGGGTCAGGCAGTATATTTCATTCGTGGGTGGTGTTTATCTTTAATGCACCTGCAGGCTGTGACGCTTATCCGGAGATTGCTGTTTGTCTGAACCTGATCGGACGTGTTTGAATAAGAGGAAAAAAAAAATGAGACAGAGGCTCTTTTTTTCGTCTGGGGTTTAAATCACTCACAGATATCAGGTGTTTCTGCAGAGTACATTTTTCTGTTGAAATATGTTTTGTGGAAAGATATTACATAGATTAAAGCAGCCTGCAGCACTGTTGCCTTTAAAAAATATAGTTAACAAGAGAGAAAGATCTAAATGTAGTTTACGTAAACCCAATTCTGATTAGTTCCATACTGGGATTCTTTTTTATCAACCACTAAATCCACTGGTAAAATTTAAAGGGGAAGGGAAGTACTGTTTTTTACAACCTGGACCTTATTTTTAGCATAAAATACGATCGTTTACTCACCCATATAACTTTTGTGTCATTTGCATTCAATCAGGACATAATTAGATCAGCGTATATATATATAGATCAGCAATGGGAGTGACTGGGGCACCGCAACGCAGCCTCCAAATAAGGCATTATCTGCCACGAAACTTGTTCATTTCGCCAATATTTTGTTTTGATACGCTAGTGCTATTCCCCGTTGAGTCCGGAGTTAGCTGTTATCATCATCAGTTTTTTGCAACATGGCCGACCGTCGCGGGTGCACGCGGTGCTCAAAGATGACAACATCCAGGTCAGAAGACATCATCCGGGGTCTGTAGGTCAATCTACAGACCCCGAATGATGATAACAGGTAACTCCAGACTCAACGGGAAATAGCATTAGCATATCATAACAAAATATTGGCGAAATGAACGAGTTTCGCAGCAGATAATGTGTTATTTATAGGCTGCGTCTCGGTGCCCCAATCACTCCCACTATGTGGATATACGCTGATCTAATTATCTCCTGAACAAGTGCAAAGGACACAAAAGTTATACGGGTGAGTAAACGATCGTATTTTATGCTAGAAATAAAATACGTAGTTCCCCTTTAAGAGTCTGTATCTCTGAAGCAGAAACAAACTCACACAAGAATTGACCACGTTATAAGACATAGACATAAAAGACAGAAGATGGAGACTTGTGGCTCCGTCTCATTTACATATTTTGACTTGAAAGTGTTTTAAAAGCAGTTGTGCAGGAGGCACATTTCCAGCAAAGTTTTGAGTTTTGCTTTGCGTAATTGTTTTGTATTGAATACTGCTGTGCAGCTCCTTTCGATGTGGTTACAAATTATTTGTGGCTGTATTTATGTCGGGTTAATGACTGCGCAGCGGCATGCTGCCATGTACGGTATCAGTGCGTTCTCAGTAGCGCATATTAGGAGAACCATCTGTCTCCCGCCCCTTCCTTCTGTTATTGATCTCTTTCTCACGCTTTTCTTTTCTTTCCTCTCTTGGCACTAAGCATCAAGCACTCAAAAGGGGAAACTTGAAGAGCTACCGTTAGCTGGGAGGCTAGGAAGCTAGGAAAAGTTACAAACCGTCTCCTGAATCACACAGATCTGTCAGGTCGGAAGTTCATTCATTCTACGTAGATGAGCAGCCGCCCATCGCCTTTGAGTGTCACAACCCTAACAGATCTGGACTCGCTGTTGTCCAGTGTTTTCTGTCTTGTTGTGAAGCTAAGCTAACCATCACAAACTCGGCTCCTGCTCCACATAGAACACACAAATTCAAAGGCACTGTCTTTTTAAGGAACTCTTCCTTTATATACATTCGAATTTCATGCAACAGGCAAGCTGCTCTGGCAGAAATGTTCTTTAGACACTAGAAGGCATATAAAGATCGACATAGACTTGTTTCCTAGCATCAGTCCCTGTACATACACTGTGTTCAGTTCTTTAAGTGGCTCTCTGTAATGATGTTCAGTTCCCTTAAAAGGTTCATTTTAATGACGCCGTTATTTGCCGTGCATGTACAGTATGTTTTGTACAGGTTGTACCACATAAACTGGTGAAACGTTACTAATCTGCAGTGCTCATGTTGTGGAAGAGTCACAACTGAAGGCTGTCCCTTTCCTTACGAGTGTCCGTGCAGCAATAACGTTTCTTAACTGCTTCTCTCACTTTCACATTGTCCTCACTCAGAGGTCGTCTCGGCCAACTAGCATTCCTGGACTCTCTCAACAATGGTATGTGTTTGGGCAGCCTCCCTTCTCACTCAGGACTGAGGAGAGCTCATTTTGGCACCTCAGCGCCTGGTTGGATTATAGCTTTCACCCTTGATGGCGAACAAAGACTGACCAGTCACCTCCTTTGTTCTTAAAGGCCAGGCGAAATGAGAGGATGCTGCAGTGCTCGCTTTTCCCTCCTCTCTCCTTTTTCTTCTTCGTCTAAGGTAGAGAATTGGATGAACCCTAACCCGTGTCGATGAAACAAAACAGAAATGCTTACTGCTTCATACTGAGTGGAAGAAATGTGCTCTCTCTTCACCACATCTTCCCCAACATTGTTTCTGAAGGAATTTTCTGAGCGCACAAGAGACTCCTCAGCCACACATGTGGCTCGTTCAGTGTGGACGGATGGCAGCCGTGGAATTAGACTTCGGCAGATTGTAGAGGTGTGGATTATGTAATCTTTGAAAACTGATCCCTCTCATGTGTGCTACTGTGCGTGCGCGAGCTCGGTGGCTTGTGATAGCTGCCTGGCTTGGGCACTGCAGATTTTCAGGCTGAGAGGTGAAATGCCGAAAGCCCCCTGGGGGTGCAGGGTGCACAGGGTGATCGGGTTCACCAGCCCCTCCATTGTAGTCAATGTTTACTTAGTGAGATCAGAAAAAGTGAGGTGTGTGTATATTATCTGTCTTGCTCGGCGCTCTGGGAGAGTTGATGGACAACAGACAGCACATCCATTGTTTGCCTAGGTGTAGTTTCTCCAGCTCTGCTGCAGATCTTGGAAAACTAAGATCCGACCGCAGCTGTTTGGGAATGGACAGGAAACCCCATTCATCCCCCCCCTCGCTGTGCTGCGTCATTCAGCTCTGGAATGATTGTATTATGGCGTGTTGTGCACATTTCAAATTAGTTCTAGCCCACCTACTTTGTAAACTTTTCATTATTCTTTGTGCGGCCCCCAAATTGCCTAACCGCCTTTTCATTTCATTCATCAAAAACAAAGACCGCACGCAGTAAAAAATCCTCATCGTGATGCAGAACTGTCTGCTGTGAGAAAGCGCCCACTGACAGGAACTGCTGACAGTCCATTGAGCTGTACTGCACCTCATCCCCACAGTTAATTTCTCTTAACCCCGACTGACATGTTGTCCAATCTTGTACACTCTCACAGTCCGCCACACAGACACACAGCTGGATGCCAGACCCTGTCACTTGGCTGGAAGTGCTCAAGGCTCTATAAGCAATCAGGAAAAAAAAGGTAGAAAGTACAAAGTACAAAAAAAAAAGATCTTGACACTGACCCGACGCACTGATGAAAGCATGTCTGCATTTACCTCGATGCAGCTCGCAGCCTGTAATTGAAGCGCAACCCAATTACTGGCCTTTTTTGAGAGAAGTGCCATGTAATAGTGCTGTCTGCTTCACCGCTCAGGTCTGCCGTGGAGCTCTCGCTTTGTTTCATGTCAGCCTTTTACCGTGATGTTTAGTTTTTTTTCCATTGCTGATTTGTCTGACTGTTGTTTCTGGATTTTAAAGGGATTCGTTGCGGTAGTTACATAAGCAAAATTTAGATTTCTGTGTCAAATTTTTTATGTGGATTGATATTTTAATCTTGAAAACATTTCTCCCTCCTGTAGACGCTGAGTTAGTCCTGTGGAATTATCATGTCTCGTGAATAACACTCAAGGGAATTACAGGAGTATCTCATGCTTTGGATAATTGCACCGTTCTACCATTGCTGACCACAGGGTTTTGCAGTGAAAATTGGAATTATTTAGCAATCACCACAAGAAAAACCATGTAACTATGGTGTTTGTTTTAAAACTCTGGAGTATAAGGCTCTGGTGAAGCTAAACAAACAATTATTGTGAATCATAGTTGGCGTCGTGGGTGATTGGTGTGTGTTTGGTGACAGCTTGGACAAGTGAAACGCTGGGAACTGTTTCTTCAGTTTATCAGCGTGTCACACAGAAAGCATGAAGTAATCGAGACGCAAGTGCTCCGTCTTTTCTGGTCACGTATCTCTGATCACGCACATTGTTAAACCACAAGTTACTGGAAGGCCTTTAAGCTTGAGCTAGTGGGTCCATGTGCATTGAACAAGCATGATACACGTTTTTCATCCCTGGCCACTAGGGGTTGAACAGATCAACTGAATACCCAGTTTGTTGACTTAGCTGCTGCGCCATGTCGACTAGTCACTGATCACGTGACAGGTGAGGAGTCCAGTGGATGCAGCGGTTCATCAAGTGTGCGGAAATACTTAACTAAAGAGGAAGCCAATACAATGCACACTCAACTGAAAGGGCTAACGCTAGCATAGGAACGGTCCAAATCCTCTCGACAGCAGTCAATTAACAACTTCACCAAAGGTCCAGCATAACATACACGGAGAAGGCTTCAGAGAAATACCTGCTACACTATCCCATCTAACAACACGCTGTGGAGGACTATTTAAATGCTACTCATGGTGCAGAGGTGCTGCATGTTTTTATACAGGCTATACATATCTGCAGCTCACAGTATGTAGCACATGAGCTGTCTGTTCTCAGCATATGTATTCAGTCAAGAATATAGATTTAATTGTCGTAAAGCATTACTTTCCACTGTGTTCTTATCAGTGACATCATCAGAGACTAGTCGGTGTCGACTTCATCACATAACAGTCGACAGTCGTGCAACCCCTAACTGCACACAACAGTGGTAGTGTTTCAACCCTAACCCTTGAATTAAACGCCTAAAAAAATATAAACACCTCTGGATTTTTGTGCACCTTTTATCCTCTTTAGGCTCTTTAGAGTTTTCAGATCTTCTAAACTTTAGACGATCTGAAAGGCAGAGCGGCGTTTTGCAATGAATTTAAAGAATGTGAGACTGATTTGTTTAAAGATCATTTGCTTGCACGATCATTGGACAGAAATAGAAAGTGCGGTCACATCTTCCTTGGACTGTTTGCTCCCAACTTCAAACAACCGACAGACATGTGAAATAGACTGCGTTTCTGTCAGGGGAATTAAAATAAGTCAAGAAAATTCAAGAAAGTCTGCTGAAAGTCTGCTGAAAGTCAGCCACCTTTTGATGCCATATACCCAGCTGCTAAAGTCAAATTGCGTGCTACATACAATTGGGAAAATTACCCTGATCCCACACAGCGTTGTTTACCTCTTTTTTTCCCCTCTTTTGTCAGATCAAAAGTGGTAAGACAGAGAAGGAGTGTCAGCAGCTGCTCCTGAGGAGCCTGCAGTACCTGGAGCGCTACATTTACCTCATCCTCTTCAACACATACCTGCATCTGGAGAAGAAGGACTCCTGGCAGCGCTCCTTCACTCTCTGGATGGAGCAGGTACAAGACCTCTACTACTCCTAACTCTATTCTACCCCACTTCCTTACATTTATGTACGTATGAGCCTGAAGGACAGTTTGTGCACACTGTGAGCTCGTTACCGGAGTTTCATGTGGGTTTACCTCCAGGAATTTAATTTACAAGCTGGTTCTGGTTCTACTGAGGCCTGGCTCTCCCTCTCTCTCTCTCTCTCTCTCTCTCTCTCTCTCACACGCTTGAACTTCACGTCGTCGTCTCGGCTCTGTGTTTTTGTTGGTACATTAATCGTTTGGCCAGCTGTGCCCCTACAGTAAAGCCGAGAATTTATGTGCATTCCAAACAAATGAGTAGTCTGTAAGTGGCACCCAGCACACACACACACACATGCGCGTGCGCACACACACACTGCATTTAAAATGTATGGTGCAATATGTTAAAATCCCATGGTGGAAAAACACATTTCACTGTGATCGTCTAATGCAGCGCACCACAGGGGGGCATTTTAAATGTAATTAAATACAGTGAAGTGACTTTATGTCGTTTCAGTTACGTTTTTTTTTTTTTGCATTTGGTTTTAATTAAACTTGTTAGCTTTCCTGTTTTTATTATCTTTGCACTCAGAAAAATCTCTCGACGACATCACTCCTCTGGCTGAATAATGAGATATTTATTTATTTATTTATTTATTGTGTGTGGAACTTGCGATAAAGACAATTTAACGAGCTTTAGCCACATTTGGACTTCAGAGACGTTTCTCTATTAATGTTCTCGAGCAGACGGTCTGGAGAAACGCACCCAAGAGGCCTGGAATGTTTTAAAATCGCTGAATGAAAATCTCCCTCTCCGTCTTTGTCCTTACTGAGGTGGTGGATTAGACTCAAAGAAGAAAAAAAACAGAAACGCAGAATTCCAAAATAGACTCGAACAATCGCTGTGAAAACAATTGTCAAGAGAAATATGCGCGGTCAAACGGGGCATATTCTTCCTGTTATGAATAGCAAATATATGTGGTGCATCAGGGTGACTCTAATGGCCCAGTTATGCCGTGAGAAAATGGCAGGCGTGCACACAAAAGGACAGCGACGTTCTTCTGTAAAGCGGGCAACAAAACATTTCATTTGTGTATTTTATCATATGGTAACCTTCTGCTGAGATTCTTTATTTTTTTCCCTTCCTTTCTATTCTCTGAACTGCTTTCATATGAACAAAAGCACAGATGATTTAGCACAGCGGTCTGGTACGGTCCCGGTGTGGCAAGTGTTCCTTATAGTGTAGTGTATATGAAAAAAAAAGATTGTCGTATAGATTTGTGCAACAGCTTTTCTGAGAATATTTAACCCCATGCAGTGTCGTGGTAATTACAATATGTTCTATGCCTCCATGTAGGCGACAAGCTGTCGGCTTCTCAGGTTGTGCGATCGAACGTAGCTGCTCCCCATTCTTGTGAACGCGAGACCTCAAATTTGGCTTGGAGTTAAGGAAAAGATACATGTCCGGCGCAACTAAAAATACGTTAAAGATAAAGTTTCCCCTTAATACGCCTCAGTTCCACCACAGCACCGCCACAAGGTTGTTTTTTAACTGAGGCTTGTAAAAGCGTAGCGCCATATTCGAGGCAATTAATGGGAAAACACTGCTCGCTGTTTGCAAACTGCATCATTTTCTGCTCGTTTAGTGAACCTTCGATTGCTTCTTCCTCGCCGGTAAAGCGCCTCACAGTCTCAGAATGTGGCGTCACATTGTGCAACGCAGAAACATGAGAAAATGTCACGCTAAGAGAGGTAGGAATTTGTTTATAGGAATCGATAATGTGAGATGCACAATTCCAATGCACTGTAAAAATTCGAACTGGTTCTTAGTGGGAATTGAAAACCACTTCTGACTTAGAACCAGTCTGCTGGGAAACTTTTGTACCTGGCATTCATTGGTGTGGATGTTACTTAGACCAGAAGAACAGACCTAGACCAGACCAGACACCCCCACCCCATAGCAATGACACTCCTTGATGTACAGCAGCCATCCCCAGCAGGATGCAGCCTGACACAGTCACACACACAAAAACACTTTAGGAACAACTAAAAAAAAACATGAAGAACAGCACAAGGTGTTGACCTGGCCTCCAAATCCACTAGATCCCAAACTGATCAAGTATCTGTGGGATGATCCACAGAGGCCCCTCCCCTCAAAGGCCCCCCCACTAACAACATCCTGTTCCCAGACACCACAGGACACCCTCAGAAGGCCCATGTCCATTCTCTGATGAGTCACAACTGTTTTGGAGGCACAAGGGAGACCTGCACAATATTAGGAAGGGAAGTGGTCATAATGTTATGCCTGATCGGTGTAGATGTGAACTACAGCACGACAGCCACCGACGCATTTATTTTCAGCATCCGTAGCTTGTTTAAACCTGGAATAATGAATGCTTTGCTCAAAGAAGTGCAGTGGAAACAGGTTGTGAACGTCACCTTTTAAGTTCGTACAGGCAACCTGTTGCTTATTTGCACATCTGCCGGTTACGGGGCAACACTGTCAATTAAAATACCTGACTCTTAAGCAGCTAAATGTTCCAGCGTTACTATAAAATGTTGATTATGGCCATTTATTTTTAACCACTACTAATTCACACCTGAATAATTCATTTGGTGCATGTTATACATAATGTTATATGCTACACTTCACTGTGTTAAGGGACTTTTGGGCGGTAGGATAGCTGTTCTTTTTTTTGTTGCTCACTGGCTACTTTGGTCAGTGGAATAACTCATTCATCTTGTCTGCCGTTGCCTTTGCATTTCCGCCCTTTCCACCTTTTATCCAATCTGTGTGCGTCACAGTCTCCACTTGCCTTTTAACAGGTAAACAATTTTGTTTACTTCTGGGATATGTGCTTGTTCTGCCCTTTAAATCATGAGTCAGCCACTTCTGCTGTGTTTTGACGTTGAGTAGCAGCTGAAAATCCCCACCGCCTTATCACTGAGCTTTATATTTGCAAAAGCAGTTCAGTTTGTGTAGACACGGTTTGTTCAACTTTTATTTAGTTGTATTTAAGGGCCTTAATAGACCGTATAAGAACTTTATTAAAACATACTAATACTGTGAGATAAATAAATGGATTAGCTTATCTTTGCACCTCTTAACAACTATTACACTGACTTCTCATCATGACTAATAACTCAGTTCAGATCATACCTCCCCATAACACCAGTTAATTTGCCGTAGCTGCACCTTACCGACAGATCGGACCTTTCGGCACCACTCAGGTGTCTCGCGGCGCAATTTCTCCTTCCAATTTCTGCCGCTCCTCCTGCAGCTCCAGGATCACCTGAGGCCATGTCTGAGCAGGAGGACTAAAATTACCCAACATGCCCTTTGAGTGTGCCGTCACAGTGAGCTCTCAGCTCCATGGCCGCTGGATCTGGAGGGGAAACGGTTTCCCAGCCGTGTCAGTGTATGGTAGCTATTCATCAAGTGAATGGAAAACATCATTCAGATGACAACACAATATATCAAAACTGCAGTTTGCTGTTGTGGAACACACTGAAGGTTGGATGCTATATATACACCAATCTGATATAACATTATGACCACCTTCCTAGTATTGTGTAGGTCTCCCTTGTGCCTCCAAAACAGTTGTGACTCATCAGAGAATGGACGTGGGCCTTCTGAGGGTGTCCTGTGTTGTCTGTTGTTAGTGGGGGGGCTTTGAGGGGAGGGGCCTCTGTGGATCAGCCCACAGATACTTGATCAGTTTGGGATTTGGTGACTTCGGAGGCCATTTGACATAAGGTGTGCTGTTCTTAATGTTTTTTTTAGTTGTTCCTGAAGTGTTTGTGTGTGTGTGCCTGTGTCAGGCTGCATCCTGCTGGGGATGGCTGCTGCCATCAAGGAGTGTCATTACTATGGGGTGGGGGTGCCTGGTCTGGTCTAGGTGGGTGCTACATGTCTAAGTAACATCCACATGAATGAATGCCACGTCCAAAAGTTTCCCAGCAGAATATTAAATTGTCACAACATGGTCAATGTTATTTACTTCTCCTGTCAGTGGTCATAATGTTGTGGCTGATCGGTGTGTAAGTCTACCTGCTCAACAAAAGGCCAGCTCAATAACTTTGACAGGAGCTTACAAGGTATATTTACCATGAAGTTTCTCTGTTTTTTTTTTTTTTTTTACAAAAATATAGTTTTTCACATTAAAAGAAAAGTCTTTTATTGTGAAAACTCAGGAAGTTGTGGAAGTTTAACATTATTCATTAAAAAAAAAGACAACGTGGAACCTCATTCATGCTGTTTTCAAAAGAGGTTTTCTGTGAAAAGGAACGAGTTTGGCTATAGTTCCTGGTATCTAACTGAGGTAATTTCCTGGCACCATACTGGGACTGATAACACCTCAGATGGTCATAGTGCAGCCTATAGTCTGAGCTGTGGCGTGAATTAAATCTAATTTCCTTCACGACTGTCCGCCCAGCCTCTGTCTCCACTAACGTCAGGTGCTTTCCATACAGGTTCCCCGATAAGGATGTAGATGTCTGAGCTTTAGGCGTCGACTTCATCAATAATTACTTTCTGTAGCCTTAGTCTTTGGCCCTTTCCCTCTGCGGCTTACATTTCCACCCCTCATACATTCGGCGTATGCATTTGACATGAGGTGAGACGACAGCAGTCCGTCCCTTTCGAATCGAGAACAGTATGTGGCTACATGGCGTGAATCTGCAAGCAGAAACACGCTGTGAACTTTACACATGCTGTATGTGACAATTATATATTATATAATGTCAAGTACATGCAAAGTTACCTATTTCCAGCAGCATCTGAGGTTTGCTTAAGTTTAATAGAAAGAAACTTTATTAGTCTGTTGCAGCATCCGATCCTATTTGACTGGCATGTGATCCCTTGGAGGTGCAGAGACGTCGCCATTAAAATAAATCGAATGACTTCTTCCATGCACGCTGCAGGTGTGTGTAAGGTTCGATATTTATTCGAAGCCGTCCGACTCCGTGAGGGGAGGCGGTTGCCGCGGCAACCACTCCCCTGGGCATCAGGGTCAGGATTAGGTGTCATCTTAAAGAGATCCTTATTCTGATGGATTTCTGAGCCCGTGGGAGACGACGGGCCACGACAGTAGTCGTCACGTGGACATTCAGACATCTTGTTTTATTTTGTCCTCCAAAAGAAAGGGTCTCTAGAAAACAATAGAGTAACAAATGCCCTTTGGGAAAAGTGACACCACCACCACCACCGCCGTCGTGATGCGTTTACTGTCCCAGTTGCAGCAGGATCTGGCAATAGCCCAACCAATGTGACCTCACTAACCCCAGGGCGCAATCATTAGCCGATCAGCAGTGACCGTGGCCCGATCGTTAATGACAAACCGCAGCGCCGGAGGCAGCTATTGGGGGGTCATCGGCATCACTGGTCGTGCTTTTGAAGCCACGGTTACACAACCCGTCAGCTCCGAGCGGGGCACAGTCTGTCCTGCATCGTACATTGGCTGTATGTATGTGTGTGTGGACTAATTTGATGTCTCCAGCCACTAGACAGCTGAGCATAGTGTTCCCAGTCATGCAGGGCAGAAGCTTGTGCAAGCTGATACGGAGCTGCTGATGTGTTTGGCCTTTTTGCTTCAAACTGAATCGAACGCACGCAGAGAGGAGTTCTGTGTTGCTGCACGGCGGGCTTTAAAAATGCTAATGGATTCTTAACAATGCAGCAGCTTAGTTTGGGGGCATTAAAAGTGAAGTGAGGATGCCTTAAAAAAAATAATCATTATGAATGGCATCAATTTTCAGGTACTAAAGCTTGTTAGCTACCCCGCGAGAAGTGAGGAATTTGTTCTCGTTCTCCTAGGGCTGCAAGAACAAGAACAAAGTTCGTTCTGGCCAGGTCATTTATACTTAACGAGAAACCCAAGGGCTGAAGTCTTCATAGGCCCCTCCCACTGCATCAGACACGCTAAGCATTGTGGGAGATGCGAGAGATGGATGACGAGGGGCGCTTTTCTTATTATTTTCAGGTGTTTACTTGTGCAAATAACAAAGTCACGTCATTTGCTTTTCACAACATAACTTGACGATGTTGAGATCAGGGCGTTCTGGGAGCATGTGGTAACTGTTGAAGGCTGAGTTTAGTTCTTTATGACTCTTATGTTTGAGGTTGTTTTCATGCTCCAGAATGAATTTAGTGATTAGATGCGTCCTCGAAGCTGCAGCAGAATGAATATCTAAACGTGCCTAAAATATTTCACGGCGCTGCATATATTTAGAAAGGGTTGCAAGCAAATGGTGCTTACTTGCCACATTGTGTGCACCCTGGAAAAATATTGTCCCTAGTGTCATTAGGCCGCGGTGGCCATGCAGCGAGATCAGAGCAGAAACATCAGAGGAGTTATTGGAATTGAAATCCGTGTTTGCTAATCCAAAAACGCGGGCCTTTACACAATGGCGTGACTTGTGTACAGTGCATACCACAGATGCCTGCAGGAGAGGTACCCTATCAGTCACTCCAGCTGTTTTGATGTGTGGCACAGAGGCCTCCCTGTCCCCCCCTCTGCTCCGGCCCGGTATGTGCAGCCTTTGAGATAGCCGACTGTGGGAAAGACCCGCGTCTCCTCGCTGCCCGCCCGCCCGCCTCCCTCCCGCCTCCCTCCCTCCGGCCTCCCTCCCTCCGTCCTGACGCCCCCACTGCTTCAGCCACCTAATGAGTATTGGCGTTTTTGATCTCTTCAATACAGCATGAAAGGCATCTCTGCAGCAGCTCTGTCAATCAGAGAGCTTGTCAGGGCATGACAACAACTACAAGGATGCCTCACAAACGGGGTACAAAGAAGAGAGCGCAAAGCGGATCCAATATGTTTTTATGCTCCGCAGTTGCATTGTTTGTCCACGTGCATTTGTATTTAGCACCCAGAGAAGCATTTCCAGAAATTAAAAGTGGCTAAAAGACTTGTTACAAACTAAAACAGGTCGGAATTGAAGAAATATGGTAATGACTAAAGACATTCCCATATAGAAAAAATAAATAAATGTTAATTCTGCACATGAGGACTGCTGACTTGATAGCTAATTGTTGCTCCCAGGCATATACAGGTACACAGAGTTTAATATTGAACTGATGAGAAAAGGATTCATATTAAGAAGGTCATGTTAAACAGACCTATATATATATTGACACACCAGTGTGTGACGCAGTCTGAACCAGATGATGCGTTTGACAGTTAAAGTCCATCACGCCTGCAGTCGTCCCCAGAGCTGCCTGAACGTCAATAGTCCGTTAAAGTTTATCTTACTGACGACCATGCGACCTCGCTCTGTTAGCGCGTGCTTATTCATCTTCATGTTCGCAACTGCACCCCCCTCCCCCCAAGACACATATGTGGTGGGCACATATTCTCCCAGATAAGAATTTTAATTGACAAAAGGATTTGTCCCTGCGTGATGGTGTGTCCGTATTGTTAAGTAATTACGCCTCCAAAACGCTAAGTGTAAGTTTCATTAGAGCTGTGTAAAATATTCATTTTCTGTAGTGTTATTGCCCCACTTCGACTAGGTAAGTCTTCAAACTGTGGTCCCATTGTGTTTTCCAGTCCCCACAGCCAAACTACAGTCATTTTGAAGGCAAATATTAGTGGGAATAAGAAATGGGCCGACAAAAAATCCTTCTTTTTCAGCGTATTCAAACTCCCATTACTCCTATTACTCAGTGCCAGTAGCACTTTGACAGATTCTGACTGTTCAGAGTGTTAAAAAGCCAAACGCTTGCCTCAAGAACAGCTTTAAATTTACTTTGGGTATGCCTTATTTAGACGTTTTAGGCAAAAATTACAGGAACGTGAAGGGGTTAACTATATGCCGCTGTAACACTGCACAATTTCCCCGCTGTGGCATAAATTAAAGGTTTATCTTATCTTATTTTAAATGTCACTAGGAGTCAAAGCCACCATTTGCCGTTGTTCTGCATAAATAACGACATGTTGACGTCCCTGATTGCCTAGCCATTGGTGTAAATTGGTGTTAAAGGGGAATTACCGTTTTTTTACAACCTGGACCTTATTTCTGGTGTGAAATATGATCTTTTACTCACCCATGTAACTTTGGTGTCATTTGGAGTCGTTGGAACGATATTTAGATCCGCGTATATCCATATAATGGGAGTGATTGGGGCACCGAAACGCAGCCTCTAAATAACGCATTATCTGCCGCGAAACTCGTTCATTTCACCAATATTTTGTTATGATACGCTAGTGCTATTCCCCGTTGAGTCCAGAGTTACCTGTTATCATCATCCGGGGTCTGTAGATTGACCTACTGACCTGGATGATGTCATCTCTGAGCGCCGCACACACCCACGATGGTCGGCTTGTTTACCTGTAATTTGCTACTGCTAGTTTTTTGCAACATGGCTGCATATTTTTGATTCTGAGGTTGTGGACAACTTTTTTTATGATGGACGTCCTTACCGTTTTGAGCCAGAGTGGATGAGGAGCTCGTTGAAAGGAGAATGCAGAGGCAGAGAGAGGAACAGCTGGCAACAAACCGCTGCACGTCCGCGAATAGATAACAGGTAACTCCAGACTCAAAGAGGAATAGCACTAGCGTATCATAACAAAATCTTGGTGAAATGAACGAGTTTCGCGGCAGATAATGCGTTATTTAGAGGCTGCATGTCGGTGCCCCAGTCACTCCCACTATATGGATATACGCGGATCTGAATATCTTCCGAACGACTCCAAATGACACCAAAGTTATATAGGTGAGTAAACGATCGTATTTTATGCCAGAAATAAGGTCCAGATTGTAAAAAATGGACAAAAGACAAAATGTGCTTTGTCCGTTAAGGTGAAGAAAACTATCAAGTTTCAGTCCATTTACCTTAAAAAAAAAAAATAAATTGCATTACAACAATTAGTGTATTATCAGAGATAAATGTGATAATTAACCAGCGATAATCCTGATCTCAGGGCACTGTGTAAGTTTTGTCGTGTGAGACGGTAAGCTAAGTTTCCCACACTTAACTGACTCATCAGCATGAATAATCCTCGTCTAGGTATGTTTATAAGTGGTTGCTGTGGGATAAAGTTCACTGTGGGTGCTACACTTTAAATGGATACCTTACTGGAAGTCAGTTGTCAGAATGGATCGTACATACAAACTCCTGAAAATCCTTTTCTGCATCGTAATCACTGTGGAAATAGGTGGGAGGTAATTTTATTTACCTCTGTGGAATAACAACTCTATTTAGATTATAGTAAACACATAAATGGACTTGGGAAAAGTGGATTCTTTATTTGTTTTTGCAGCAGCAGGGAGAAAATTCATCTTGATACGTTTTGACCGCGTGTCCGAAATCCATTGTGATGTAACAGCTGTGAATCCAGTCCGATTGCGGCTGGAGGAGCAAACATTTAAGGGACGCTCATCTTGTGTTGGACAGATTCTTGGAGTGGATGCCTTAGCTCTGACTCTGCAGCGGTTGCACGCATTCACTTTCCGTCTCAGTCGCTAAGCGTCGTCTTTCGAGCCTCTGTAGCGTCTGTGTGTCTGATTTTTTCACACGTCTTTTAATTAGTAAGCCGGGCCGAGGAGTGGATGAGTCAGGCCGCCCCGCTTGACAACATCCCGGGTTTCTTCTGGGAGTCGTATCCGCTGACTAATGGTTCCCAAAGTCATTTGTTCCCATTGCAAATCTTGTACAGGAGGCGAGACTTACGGAAACACATAAAAGGATGCACTGTGAAACAAGATAATAGATGATTTCCTTACAGTGAAACAAGCTGCGGGAACCAAGTAAAGGTTAAGTTTGAGCCAATGTCGACTGCACAAAGCTAGAGTTTACCGTTACATGATACCTATTGTAAGGTTTGATTTTGCATGGTCAGCGAGTAGATAATCCAGACCACACTCTGCGGTGCCTGTGTTTACTTCTGCTCAGAGCTGGCCAGCGAGGCTATAATCATTGCGAGTGAATCCCGATACTATTATTCCTGCTCATTGTTCCAGTATGTATTGCTCAGCGTTTAACCTGACAGCAAGCATCTCGAGCAGCACTTACAGGATTACCTCAGAAGAAAACCACAGTCATGTTCTTCGCTTTCCGTACGGTTCGAAAAGTATCCTCCCACGAATCGTGCCCTTATTTACCCCCGATGTTTAAACTGCTCTTCCCGTGCACGTTCGTCTGCTCTCCGCAATTTACAGGCTCCTTGACCGCACGGGGAGGAGAGGGAAAGCTTGGATTGGCAAAGAGTTTTAGACATTACCGCCACTGACTCATTCCCCGAACGTCTTCTAGGGTCTTACAGGCTTGTCTTGATTCCAAAGCTGAGGGTATATGAAATGCAAGAAACGGCTCTTGTGTGCCTCAAAAACGGGGCCGATGCACAAATTCAATACATGGATCAGTAGTAATAAATTAACCTGACGGAATCTTTTAACAGGATTTGAGTTGTTTAGCAAGTCTAGCACAGTGCATTGAAGCTTCTCCTGCAGAGTAAACTTGGCAAGCTGTGGCTCTCCTAATGGGGTATTCAATCTTTAAAAGTTTTTTTTTTTGCAATAAAGTCTGCCAGGTTTGTTTGTACGTGTTTGTGTTGTTTGCCTTTATGGCCAGATGTTTCTGGTTGTCCGTGGTGTTTCCCATCAATCCTCCTTGGTGTTTGACAGCCACAGTGGACCGTGAGTCAGCGTGACCCCGCCGCTCTACGCTGAGCCCTCCGGAGGGAAGTCTCTCCATCTTCCTCCGTGTCCCCGTCCCTGGGGTAATGACTCAGAGACCGAAAGACAGAAGAACGCACTGTTTCCATGGTGTTGTTCCAAGGCTGTTCCATCACTGTACATAAGTATAACAGTGAGGTAGTTGGTACTTTGAGTCCGCTAAACAATGATTCATTAATGTCATGCTCTGATTCCAAAGCCTTCCAAGTTAATTTACCAGGTCACTCACTTCCATGGGACTGAGCTAACAAGCAATGTCTCTAGACATGCTAGAAGCTACTTTTCCTTTTGCTTTGCTTTGCTTGAACTAGTTTTAAAACACGTAGACCTCTAATTTGAGGAATCGTAATGAACCACGTCGCAATTTTGTGTGTGTTTCTATTCATGAAACAATCAAACAATATGTAGTCATCATCTCAGGACACCCTCAGAAGGCTCATGTCCATTCTCTGGTGAGTCCCAACTGTTTTGGAGGCACAAGGGAGACCTACATGATATTAGGAAGGTGGTCATAATGTTATGCCTGATTGGTGTATGTCCCCTTTAGTAAGCATATTAATATTATTCTTTGAATGTTGCATTCCCGTAAGCTAATTAAAGGATTGTCAGTAGAATCAGAGCCTGATACGTCCTCTTTTCCCTCTTGCGTCAAGCGTCCAAGACACTGCGTCCTACATTTCCCACAATGCAACTCCACAGCAGCTTTTATTGCTGTCTTTCAAACCAAATCCAGGCAAAGTTATAAATTTAAAGTCTCCACTCTCGAGCCTAGAAAGTTTGATGACCTCCCTAGGACATAATCCGTTACAATCAGTCGATCTTTCTTTCTTTCTTTTTTTTTTTTTTTTTCAGGCTGCCTCCAAAGTTTGGATGTGATTCACTTGTTTGCACTGACTAAACAGCACTTTTAATGCCTCTGAGCGGGCGCCAACTGTGTCGATGATGTGTTTCCGAGGAATGCCTTGAGGAGCACATTCAGTTGGACTCAAATGGGTGGTTCGGATTTGGTCACCGACCTCACGAAGCCTGTGTTTGACCACGACCCAAGAACTTTGTCGTAACTCTTGCATAGTTACGACAAAGTTTCACACAGAGAAAGCTCAAGGGCCAACTTCGCTGTGACATAATGTGGTGCAGAACCATTGCTGTTAAACTCCTTCAAAGCCTTCACTGCATATGAGCTTGGCCACACACGGGTGTAAACTGCATCTCGACTACTTGCCGGAAGCCCACGGCCGCAATGTTGTACCTTTAGGTAAACTTCTTATTTCAGCGATTGTGCTTGTAACGGGGCATTTTTACATCGCGGCGTTACGTTTTTACTGAAGCAAAGGTCCTACTTCTGCCACTTCCTGTTGTTTCCAAACCCACAGTAGATGACTATTGTTTCCGACAGCTGTTGGGAAACCGTGAGATAACACGCCGTTACCCTGAAAAAGCGGCCGCCGGAGTGTTTGTGTGGTCGTGGCGGACAAAAAAAGAAAAGAAAAGAAAAAAGCCAGTCTGGCTACGTTGCCTGTTCATTAACAATTTTGTGTGTTTCTGTGGTAGGTGGCTGCCAGAGCTGGAGTTTATGACATCCTCAACCAGCTGGGCTTCTCCGAGTTTGAGAACCCGAGGGACACGCCACTGGCCAGACTGCGCTGCCGCTGGCAACGGCAGAACATTCAGTCACTTCCTTTCCGGGGGGAGTTCATCTGAGAGAGGATCGCTGTGAATGCCCCGCAACAGCACTGTGCTTTTCACAATAAAAGACAGCCGCAGTGACATTGCCTTCTATATTTACCCCTGTATTATGTATACCATCTTCTGTTGTGTTTTTCCTTGCATTGTTAACATTTTGTGGCTGTTTTAATTTGAATAGTTGCAACAAAATGTTGCTCTTGTATTAGATATTTGTGCCTTTGCATTTTTTATTCATGTTAGACATAGAATTTTCTTATTCGTGCGCATTATGTCTCATTTTTTTTCTAATTTTCTTTAAAATTAAAGCATCTGTTGGATGAAGATGTGAGATAATTGTCATGGAGGAGAGAATCGGGCTCCACTTTAAACTCCACAGTCAGCTAAAAGGTTTTGGCTGCGCGTCGCAACCGTTTGGGACCTGGTGTTTTGCTTTCAGTCCCGACCTTTTATTTGTTAGCACAGCTGTCAGCAGTGGCCGTGCATCCGTCGGGACTTGATGTTTATATGTCCCCGTGTACATATAAAAGCTGTTGTTATTTAATTGAACTCACCAGAGGGGACAATTTCAAGAGGGGCGTTGCACAAGATGTTTCTTTTTCACTTCAAGGAAAACGGCAGTAACGTGTCCTCTCTGTTGTACCTGTTTTTTTTGTTTTGTTTTTTTACATTTAATTACATGTGTCATGATACAGGTACTAACACGTCAGGAATTTGTATGTTAGCCTTTAGTTTGGAGCTGTTTGTGTCTTTGCATTAGCAGGTAACGTGTTGGCGAACCGGCAACGCCGTGCAACTACGCCAGTGGTGGTTGTGGGCTGAGATGCAGACGTGCGTCGCCACTAGCGGCAGTTTCAGCCTTGAGCTACGGACCTCAAGCGGAGACGAGGAAGTCGCCCTTCTCGAGGAGACAGACTTTGATCGTGTGTAGTTTCCCGTTTTATCAGCGCAGACTTGCAGACTGTTAAATTTACGGCTGGAAAAAAGTCAGGCTTGCAAATACTTTGGCGCGAAGACTTGGCGCGAAGACTTGGCGTCAACTGATGAGGATTAAATATACCCTGACAAAAGTGGCATCAGCGGGAGGAAACGATTTTTTTCACGATTCATCGTTCAGAACAATAACCGTACCGTCATCCAAACGGATCAGTTCATTGTTTCCACCGAACGCCTGCAAGTTGCCTCACCGGCGTTTGTGGGACGACTTTTGCTGTATAGTATTTCTGTAACGCCTTTGTTTTTTTTGTTTTTTTTTATTGTTCCAGAGTTTTGTTACTCTCTCATTTGCTAATATCTGTTTAGCTACAACTCAAAAGTGTGCTTTAACAATAAACTCCTGCCTTAAAACCAGTAAAATAAGCCAGAAACTGAAATAAAATGAAATAAATCACAAAATAAAACTTCCTCCAGGTGTCCTTCGTTTTCTGTTTGTCCCTTTGTCTCGGTGCTTCAAAGCATTGAGACGAAAGTGAAATGGAATTGAGGCTTTGTGTTACTTGACATGTACGTGTGCAGGTTGCAATAACACCCTAATGTCTTTGCTATGCTCTTAATTTAATGTGTTTTTTTGTTTTTTTTAAAACAGCCATTCTTCTTAGAGAACATGTATTATCTTTTATTCACTGTGTGTTCCATTGTTTTTGGAGGATAAAATAAATAATTCAAATAGATTTAACCGCCTTGTCTGCTTTTTTTATTACTATCACGAGGAGAAAAATAAAACTGATCCATCTGGATTTGGATTTGGTGTTGGGGGAAGATTTTCTGACCGTAGATGCTTTGCACACAACTCTCTGTCTTCTGCTTTGTTTTATTGAAGTTTCCGATTCTGCGATGGAGCCAAGTGATTGTCTCTTCCCTCCTCGGCTTCCTTTCCCCCCCTCCCCTCCACCCCCCCAACCCCTTTATCTCAGCATCATCTTTTGCTCTAGATACGCACCGCTAAGAACCCTCTCGTATATCCGCTACGGCCTCTCTTTGTCTTGTGCCGGTGCCAGCCGCGGAGAGCAGAGCGGGTTATTATGAGCGACGAGCGGCATACATTTACACAAAACAGATGATTCATTGTTGGGCCGAAATCGTAACATATTCCAAACACAGTAATAAGGAGCTTATAGGCAGATCAAAAGACTAATCTGGGTTGCCTTTTGATGTGGACAGGTAAGGTCTTAATTAAAAAGGAAAAAAAAAAATGAAAAGAAATATGGTGACTCTCTCAAGAATGGAGGACTGTGTGAGGATTAAAAGCCGCCGGCCGGCACATCAGTGAAGCTCACTTGGCTTCGCTGGCCTTCTTTGAAAGGCTGATATCCCAGATCACTTCCCGTCTTGTAAGTGCATAGCAGGCTTATCTGTGGGAGTACGGAAGTTGTTAGGATTTTATCACACCACAGCCTATCCTGGATTATTGTAAATGGAAACCAAGTGGTCCAGATTGAAACGCTTCCTTTATAGTTTGGTTTTCCTTTTATGACTTTATGAGCTAATTTATCCCCTTTTTTGTTAGAGGTTGTTAGGCAGAGTCTGGGATATTGGTCTCTACTGGTGTCTGTTTTTTGAGACAAATCGGTTAAAAACAACAACCCGGATATGGAGAAGGCCTATTCGGTTGCAGCATGTGGCCAACTTGACTCCGGGTCAAGATAAGCCCAGGACATGAGGACCATGCTTGGATGATATAGCGGCCCCTCGCCTTTGAAATCCCTTCCAAACTCATTGAGATACTCCCCAATGTGAAACTCAAGCTAGTGGTTCTGGAGGATCCAGAGATTACGGCGGACAAAGAGCGGCATTGAGAGGTGAGCAGCGAGAGGGGATGTAATGAACTTCATGTGAAAAGCTTCCCGCTGCAGATGAGAGAGCTGCTCGGGACAGGAGGCACGGTGCCGGTGTGAGGGGTGCATGGGTGCATCGCCATCCTCTTTTGATTGTTCTTGTGTGCGTGTGAAGGCAGCGTTACAAACACCTCAGAAACTCAAGTGGGCTCTCGGCCCTCTCTGGGATTTGATCAGTAGTAAGAAGACGGTTAAGACCTTTGAAGGGATGCTCTTATACCTGCGGGTCCAGACCCTCATTTACTGCGAGCAATAATACACAATCCCTGATAGGCTAGGTATTACACACCCCACTGAGCAAGGTAATGAAAAGTCTTAGCTGGCAGGATAAAAAAGTACTGATTGAATTGATAGAGAGGTTTTAAACGCTCATTTCTAGCCTCATTCAATCTTTTGGAATATATCCCATTGATTTAGGATTTCTTATTGAGGGGCCCTTGAAGAAAGCATGGAAGGTTTGTTATGTGGTCTGTTGTGTGAGCCGTGTCGAGCTTCACTTACATAACACGACAGTCGCTAAGTGCTGCCATTGTAATATACTGTACGGTAAGTAAAAGTGGCTCCATCGAGGAAGGACATGCAATACAGGATATTATTAGAAACGTTAGATCTGCAACCTGAGTGCTTATTTGTGGCTGAGTTGTGACACACAATCAGGCTACGTGGCTAATTAACACGACAACTTAATAAATACTGAGACCTAAAACCTTGAGATTCATACAAGGTTGTCGTACCGTCAGAGTCCAAACACAGAGATTTTTCACTTGTGCACAAAAAGGACTTGGCACTAGTTTTTCAAAGCCACTCTAAGACTTTGATCAACGCTTGATCCGTTCCGTCCTTTGGTAAAATCTGTTCCCTCTGGAAAAATTCAGCTGTTCTGAAGACAGTTCGCAGGGAAAGAGTCTAAAAATGCAAAGGAACATCCAGTAAAGTAAAATCTCAGTAGGTAGCAGAGCTCCGATGGTGTCACTTTTTGCTCTCCTGAACGTGCGCAACACACGTGCTAGCAGGCTGTTGGCTGTTGCCTTTACAGTTGCAGCAATTGCTCGGAGAGTCAGCTGGTTGCCCGGTGAACTCAGCACCGCACACGCCGTCAGATACGACAAGATGAAGCTGTTGTCCAAAGGAGAATGGAGAATCACCTGTTACAGCGAAAAATAACATTTGCTTACAATCAGGTGGCAAAGGCTTCTTGTAAGTTGTGCAGACGATGATGAAATGACGTCATAGAACAGAAAAGTCTCAGAAGGGAAGAGGTCAGGGTGGATGAATGGGTTAACATAACATCTGACTTTAACTTTCTAAACTATAGACAGAATAAAGATGGACGGCGAAACGAAACAGCTCTTCAAAAGTGAAGCCAAAGTAAGTAGAGCTCCCCCTGGTGACTGTCTGCAGTATAGGTCATAAGCTCCGCCCCCTCCATGTTAGTGGGTGGGACTTGGGCCAAATTAAAACATGAAAGTACACGTTAAATAATTGTTTTTCAAGGATAGTTTCAGTCATTTTAGGAAGTTAATATGATACTGATGCCTATTCAAGTGTACATTTTTCTGATAAGTTTCGTTTTAGTTGGTTATTTGACACTACAGAAACAGGATGTGACATGATGACCACTACAAGTTGCCACGCCAACCACTCCGTGAAGCAATCCCGTGGGATTGTGACAGTTGGAAAAACAAATAAGCACAGTATATAATCCAACATTTCCTTGTAACTGGAGACGGTACGGCAGAGCGTAATATTAATTAAACAAAAACTCGAGTGAGTCTGGAGGAAGTGTGGTCGGGTCATCGATATCGTGCCTCCACTCTCGGGACCGTACTGCGCAGACTATGGCTCCAGTCGCAAGATGGCGCCGTCCGTATCCCCGGAAATGCAGCGTCAGTTTGGTCCATCCAAGGAAGTACACAGTCTATGATTAAAACCACGGTTGTTCCTTAAACTTAACCAAGTGTTTTGTTATTGTCACTATAAAACTAAACAAAGTACTTGTTTCAATCCAAACCACGAGCTTTCCCTAAACTTCAGTTGAGTTCTTGGCCTAAACTTCAACTGCAATGGTAGCAGTTCAGTTCAGCTGTTACGGTAATGGTTTTTATGTGGCACCAACACATGATGTTCTCCTGTGGGATGTAACTCTTAGCAAGAAGAGTAAAGTGTAGCCTACACTGAAATAACCCGTTAACTTTCCACAAGATTAAACTGAAAACAGATTTCAGTTTAACTCAGTTATTCGGATATGAAGTAACAAACGGGGCAGAAAACTCTTGGCGCAAATTTAGGGACACATAGTATAGGCATATTGTTGGAGCTGCACCAGCAGTAAAGACTCCCACACTAATTGGATTGTCTTAAGGAAAGTCAAGGGAACCTCATCTGTTTTATCTGCTCACTCTCAACCTCTCAGTCCCAGATCCCTCCATCCACTCGCTGCAGACGCTCCTCTTCCCTCAAGCTGCCGGGCAGACTAGCAGCTGCTTTGCATCTCCCTGCATCTCACAGATGAAAAGTCACATATTTTCTCAGCACGCTGGTATGGCTAGACCACATTACAGCACACGCTGAGGCATTCACAGTTCCAGACTCTGTACTGTAACCTCTCTCTCTCTCTCCCCACGGCTGGAAACGCAGTGGAAGAACTTTGATTCTTCGCAAACTCCCGCACAAACTTGAACCCGGCCACTTCACAGCATATTAAATGTGTCTGGTTCGGGTTTTTAGAAAACATTTTTGGTATGAAAGGGAACAAGGACATTTGCATTTTTCAGAGCGTGCTCAATTTTTGCTCCTACACTCCTGAAGGACAGAGTGTTCTGTAGTAGAAAATTGTTCTGGTGTGTGGACTTAACCACAGACTGTGAGTGGAGCTATTCATTTCAGAAGGGAAAAAACAAGGCTTCTAATTGAATACTATGCTATATTGTGGAATGTCATCCTGGCTTTTGGACACATACGAGAAAAAAAAAACAACAACTCTAAACAGTATGGATGGAAAAACTGCATAAAACTCCTCACAAGGCAGTTAATGGTTTCCATCTCTTAATGCTGTGGTTAGTTTCCATTGCTTATTAATGCACAACTCTGGATCACCATCCAAACCTCTTCATTGCTGCCCTGGGGGGTGGATGACTGCTCCAAAACCCACACCTGCTCCATGTTGACCCATCCTGGGAGCCATGAGCTAATTAGCCACAGAATGAGAGCAACCAACCACTTGTGCGAGACCACCACCAGGGCCCAGACACAGTCGAGGAATTGCTGAGGGAAAAGAATGTCCAGACTAGACATTTTTTCAAAAAGTACCTGAAAGCGAAAACTCATTTCATCCCAACCCCCTTCCCTTTCCTTTGAGAAGGATTCCAGAGTTGTTGGTTCAGTCTCAGCCTGGTCATGTCTGACTAAGTCTGGACTCCAGCAGGTCGAGCCTTGGCCAGAAAAAAAAAAAAAAAAAAAGAAGTCCGGGTTGCCTGAGTTTTAACAGGCTGTCATTCCACTGATGAAATCTACTGTACCGTTTTTCACACATGCTAAGCCTCTAATGACGGCGCTGGATTTGTTCCCTTTCTGGAAATGGAACTCATGCTCACAGTGACATCTGCAGGATTAGCCAATATTATGAAACATTAGACGCAAACCGCGTGAAGACATTACATCAGATATGTGTACTTTGTTGATACTGGGTTCAGATATGGAACATATGTAGTAATTAGATATTATTCTTATAGCCAGTGAGAGCTTTTTACCTTTTAAAGGGCACACTTACTATTCATTTTACCATGCTCTTTGTATCTATATTCAAATATGTGCATTTAAACACACGAATAAATGGCAAAATCAGTTCTTAGGGTGCACCGTGTGCTGTATTTTTCCACAAAATTTCCTTGCAGTGCTGACATACAGGTTGCAGTTATTAACTTAAAGTGGGACGTTGATACTTTGGAGGGCATTCAGTTTATTTTAACCAACTCCAGAGCTTCAGATCCTTCCCTGAAATAGGCTCAAGAACAAATTAAAGCAGTGAAAATCGTGGGGCCACTTGTTTTGGAGACGTGAACTTACCATTGCCTCTGGAATACTACTTTTTCCTCTATTTTCGTTCTTTTCTCCTACATTCATACATTTAAAATAGTTTTTTCCCCCAATGTTGTCTATTTTGACAGTGGATTGTTGTTGTTTTTTTGTGATTTACAGTATGGTTTCTAATGCCATCCTTGATTTAGAGCCATGCTATTACTAACATGTGTTTGTGGAGTAATGCAAACACGCATGAGTTATTACCCTGCAGAGTTTTTCACCCCTTTGAATAAAGATTCATACGTTTGAGCTGTGGCTTTTGCCTTTTTTTAAATTTATTTTGCAAAATACATTCAGTGATATAACGTCCGAATTCTTTTTTTCTTTTTTTTCTTTTTTTTTTGTGGTTATGGTTGTATCATAGACTGCAGGACTGTTTATTTTTTATTTTTTACACAGTCTATGGTTTGTATAATGGTGAGAAGGCGCTCCCACTGTTGGCTGGTAGTGGCGTCAAGTTGAGCAGTTGTGAGTTACGCAGCCGAACCATTGGTGCGTAATGGTGCACGACTGGACGGCAGATGTTTCACCAACGGGACACTCTGTCTCTGCACACTTTTATCTGAACCCTCCTGAGTTTTTTTTTTCTCCCCCCTCTCAGCGTAGGCGTGCGTTAACTTGGTCTCCTGTCTTTTTAAAAGTTATCTGAGGAAGGAAGAGGAGAAAAAGAAGGAGGAAAGGAGAAAAAAAAAGTGGCTTACTCCTTCAAACCGTCCCGGTTTTTTGCCGGGGAATTGTCGTCATCAGCACCCCAGATATCCCCCCCTTAGCTCCCTAAATGGATGGGACAGCCTTGGTCTATGCAGTTCAGCGCAGGCCAAAAGATTGGAAACAACTTGTGAGTATCCGTCAGTTTGGCGTCTAGAGGGAAACGCTCAGAAATGCCCGGCTGCTTCGCTGGAGCTCAACTCTGAGTACTTTTCTCCTGCACTGGTGCGCTTTCAGGAGGAAGGACTCTGCTGCTCAAAGTTTACAACAGAAAAGAAAACTTAGCGCTGAAGTGGCAGCTCCCATACTATAGCGCTCGCTATGGATTGTATGTATTTATTGATGTGCTTTTCACTCACTCAAGTATTTTTCGGGCACATTTTCGCTGCAGAAACCCATGGTAAGTTCTCCATTTATTTTCTTTCTCCCCCTCTTCCTTTTGTGCTGTACAGAGAAATGCGACCTACAGTTTAAAAGTGGGATTTTAATGATATAAAACGAAGGATTGCAATTATGGATGGGTCAACATACTTATTCCGAGAGCCTTAATGATCTGCATGAACCACATCAATACAGGCTTTTGCTGGGTTTCCATTGTAGATATCCGCAGTAGGCTTTATTCCCATAAGAACATTCATCCTGACATATTTAATATGCTTTGTATAATAAAGTTTGTCCTTATTCAGTTCTTTTCTCATTGATTTATAATCAGATTTATAGTCTTTTTCCATAGGAGCTAGCTTGGCATAGGTCTGTGAATGTGATTCTCACTTGACACTATCTGTTCCATCAGAAAATCTCTCTGGAAAGTTAAGTGAATATGGTCTTATCGTGCCATTCAGCACAGACTCCCACGGCCGGTATATTTCTCACGTGGTCTCTGCTGGAAGTGGAAGTCAAGGTGCTGCTGCTGCTGCTGCCGGCGCCGCTGATGCCATCTCAGCCCTTGGCAGCAGCAGAAGAAGAAGGGTGGCCCGCAGCGCCCCCGAGATGCCCTCAGTCACCCCTGCCTCGGCTCAGCACTTGTTTTTCAATGTCACCGTGTTCGGGAAAGAACTGCACCTACGCCTTAGGGCCAATAGAAGACTGGTGGCACCGGGGGCTTTTGTGGAGTGGCAAGAGGACTTTAAGGAAAAGGCCAAGGAGCGTATCCACGGGGACTGCGTTTTCACTGGGGATGTGAGTGACATGCCGGATGCTACTGTGGCTATCAGCAATTGTGATGGACTGGTAAGTCACCAATGCACAGCTGATAAACTAGTCTGATATAGCAGGAGGACATTTTAAAGTCCCTCAGATTAGACACTATCTCTTACCCAAACTTTGACATTATTCTCATTTTAAAAATATAACATTAAAGTAATGTCAAATCTGTCTTTTGAGCAAAACTCTTGTTCAGTAGGCTGAAGAGGTGGCTCAAAGTTTGAGGTTTGGTTCTTTGTTGATGAGCTGCTGTCGTGTCAGTTAGCGTGTATGCTAAATTACAGGTTAAGCATCAATCAGAGCGTCCTCATGTTATAAAACAGAAGCTCAACATCATGATATCTCTACTTCCTACTAAATATACCAATCATTTATGTTAAGTTTACCACAAATATCCCACATATTAGCAGTTGCATGGTTGGAGAGTCTGGATGCTGATCTTTTACTGGTCACATGCCCATCAGGCTGCCAGTGATTGGGCTAGAACAGAGCGGGTCCGACCAATGACAAAGTAGAACATGTGCTCCAACATCAAGTGCACAAGCAAATTGAGTCGAGTGATAATTCTTCACTCAGTCACACATTTAGTCAGTGGATCCATTATTAGCATAAAAGTAGAGTTTAGTGCAGCATTAGTGAGAAGAGGTTAATTAGATACCATTTACAGCAGTGAGTTAAAAGAGACAGCTAGCTGAGGCTGAAAATCTAGAGCCTGCAGAGATTAGCAAATCGGAATCGGATCTAAAACGAAAACAGCAGTTGAACCCATGCCTTGAAAAGCAATGTAGCCTATTTAAAGCAAATCAAACTGACTTGATGCATCCTAAGTGTTGACTTGGTTCCACTGATGAAATCTATCCTCATAAAAGCAAATAAAAACGGTCCACTGGGGGTGCGCCTCCTTCTCCATTACTTCCACCAATCTACTCCCCATTCTGCTCTTTCGCTTAGTGTCATCACGGCCTTTGAAAGTGTGTCACGAGCAACGGGACCCGAGCCGATAATGGATGTTTGCAGTCGGGCAAATTAGAGTGAATTTTTTACGTAAACAGCCGTGTGACATTTGAATTGGCTGAACTGTTCTGACAGAAATGACGTGTGGAATGGGAGTGAAGATAACCTTGTGACCCCCGGAGCTTTTGAAGCCCTCCAAATGAGACAGCTACACGCTTCTTTCCCACTTGTTATTCCCCGTCTAAATTATGACACCTCCAGTGAGAAAATTGTATTCACAGGTCCTACAAAAGGCACAAGTGTATGCTCTTTTGCCCTCTAGCGCCATTATATCTTTGCTCTATGACATCTCTTAACACTCACATTGTTTCTCATCATCATTGCATCCTTATAGTTTCTATGAATTAACACAACAAACCATGCTAACTAAGCAAACTGGTTAAAAGACAATATATAGAGTTGTGACTTCTTACTCAGTGTAATAATACTGAATGGCGTGCAGACAATGCCATGCTGTTTTCTGTAATCAAAGGAAAACACGACCATGTGTGTGTGTGCCCTCCAGTGACTCATCACAAAGACAAGTGATGCATTGGCCTTATGCAGCACAATGCTGCATTCACCTACGGACACAATAGGAACGGGACCTTAGCCTATACATTTGGTAAAAGCACAAGGGATGGCATTCTTTGTTTCCTTCCATTTTAGACCAGGCCCAATGCAGAAATTGTCAAAATTATGTGCTGTCAACTAGCAAAGTCACAGGAGTGATTCTAACACATTTTAAGTTTCAGCCGCTCGTCTGTTTGCTTCTGTTTTACAAGTTTATTCTCTGCGAGCTTTTGTTCTGCTGGTATGCTTTACTCGCTGCTGTTCTCTGTCTGTTTTAAGAGCTTATCTTCTGTGAATTTTTGTTCTTCAAGTTTCTGTTCTTGCTAGCTTCTGTGCCACCAGTTATGTTCAAGCAGCATCTAGCAAAGTCAGAGGAGTCATTCCAGCTCCACTCTCTTGTAAGCTTCTGATCTGCAAGCAATTTTCCAGTTGATTTTTTTTTTCATTCTGTTGCCTCTCTTCTCATTTTGAGCTTTTGTTAGGTTAGTTTTATTCTGCTAGCTGCTGTGCTCTTAGCTTCTGTCCTGTGAGATATTGTTTAGCTAGCCTCTGCCCTGCTAACCCTTCTGTGATAGCAACTGCTTTGCTAGCCTTTCTTCTTCTGGCTTTCCTTCTAGTAGCTTTTGTTCTGCCAACTGTGTTCTGCAAGTTATGACCTGGTAGTCACTGTTATGTTGATTTTGTGAGCTTCTGACCTCTAAAAGTTTCCTTCTGCAAGCTTTTGTTCTGCTCGCTTGTGTTATGCTAGCTTTTGCTCTAATAGTTATGTTCTACTAGCTGTTGTTCTGTTCCCTTCTCTCCTGCAAGTTGTTCTGCTAACTTCAGTTCTATTGAGTGAGTTGTTCTACTAGTAAGGTTGTGGTAGCTTCTGCCAAAGTAGTTCATTCAGGACCAGTTTTGTGTTGTCCTATGCTCTGCTAGCTTTTGTTTTGCTAGTTACTTTCAAGTAGCTGCCGTTCAGTTAGCTTCGCAAGCATTTATTTGGCCAACTTATGTTCGACTACCTTTCGCCTGTGCGAGCATTTATCCTGTTAGATTTTGTTCCTCTAGGTTCTGGGAGTTTGTTTTTATTATTATTTAATGCTAGCAGCTGCTTTCCTTCTGCTCTAGAAATAGTTATGTTCTATAAGTTATTGTTCCGTTAGTATCTCTCCTGATAAACTTTGTTTTCGGCTAACTTCGGTTTAGTTGAGTGAGTTGTTTTACTAGTAACGTTGTGATGGCTTCTGCAAAGGGAGATGTCATCTGCTCTGCTAGCTTTTCTGTTGCTATTTATGTTGCTTATGTAGCTGCTGTTTTCTTAGCTTCTGCTGTGCTAACTTCTTCTGCGCTAGCTTCTGCTCTGCAAGCTTTTGTTGTGCCATCTTTTTCTGTTATGTTATTATCTCTATTCATTGATTTTGCAAGACTCTGTTCTGCTTTTTTTTCCTGTTAGCTTTTTTCCCCTAGCTATGTTTAGGTAACTTCAGTTCTGCGAACATTTGTCCTGCTAGATGTTGTTCTGCTAATGTCACAGTCTGTCTGGAGCCCCAGGATATTTCCTGTTGGTCTGAGGGTTGTTTTGACCTGCCGTAATCAATCAACTTGACCACAGTGATAATACGACAAGCAGGAATGAGTTGCCACATCTCTCAGAATCCAAGTATCTGGGTGCTACCATCTCGTAATAATGTTGTGAGCCAAGGGTGCTGGAGATGTTGTACTGATAACACTATGCCTCCTCAAATAGATGGTCCAAAGAAAAGGGGAGGTGGTGCAGAGAGGGTGAGAGTAAAAAAGAGAAAGGTGTGACAAGGTCAAAAATACATCATGATAAAACTTGTTATACTTGCGGCTATGTAGGCAATATTCAGGTTCAATGCAGTTGTTTTGTACTTTATGTTCAGGTTTAGTGAATGCTTGTTTTTTGATGACTTCAATATGCTTGAATATAAAGAGACTCAACTGGATGGAGTCAGATTCCTACCTGATCTATTGTTGTCTGTGTCCAAAAAGCATTGTTCTGATTTTCATATCATTACATTTTGAGCTCTTAAAAAATATGATTTACTGTATTGTCTTGAACCTCACTATAATCTCAATTTTCGTTTTAAACAAAGGTCGTTCAGTGCCACAGTTTGTAGTGAAAGGAAGGAACCACTGACAGTATTGTTGGCGTGAGACAATAGATCAATAAAAGCAGATAACAAATCAGTTCTGTCCCAGGAAACAATTTTATTGGATCACAAAAATGATAAAGATCTCAATAAAGAAAATAACAGAGTTTTAGATCATTTTCTATAGATGTGTAGATAAGACTAGAGTACATTCTTACAAAAAAATGTAATATGATATTTCTGGGCATGTGTCCTCTGATGGCACTCAGTTTTGTGTGTGTAGTGTTAGAAATTCACAAAACGTATTCTGAAAATGTAGAGTTTCTTTGACATTGTATCTGGAAACACATGCTGCTTCAAATGTCCCATTTCAAAGCTTGGAGCATCACAAACGGCATTGTATTCACTCCTATTGTACTGCGGTGGCGGCAGAAGTCTGAGGGTAGGCAAAACCAGAACTATCTGCACGCGTAAATACCGCTCAGCACACAATGCATGTGGGAAAAGATGTTTTGTTTGTGATTTGGGTGAACTTACCCTTTACAGGCTGCCGTCAGTCAGACTCGTAGGAATATTGTCCATGTGTTTCCTCGCATCAAAGCCAACACAAACATGGACCTGTCTGTGCATGCAGGGGTGCACGGGGAGCATTTGAAGTTGCACAGAGTGCTCGCAGGCAAATTATTTAGTCTGACATTTCAGCTTGATGTGGAGGGACGCGGAGGAGATCATGTCTGATGAAAGGACTAAGTCTGAAAGGTGTAAGTATGTGGATCATGTGCGCGGGACACCATATGCGGGCCAAATCTTTGAGATGCACCGCATGTCTTGATGTACTTATCAGCACTCTTCAGAAGTAGTTTGATGGGTTCCCTTATAGAGAACAAACATACTGAATTACAGCTTTTCAATGCAACTGAAATTGAGAAATTAGTGTGTACCCTGCAGTAAACTTGGTCCTCTTCCCTGTACATGGATGTGTGAGATATATGGCGTTCCAAGCTCATGACATATAAATCCTGCATACAGTAAAGCTGAATATAAATCTGATATCAGTTGGATATATTTGGTGTCGCATTGCCACCAACTCGTGAGCTTAACCTGCAAATGGTGTGTGCTCCCTTTGGTTTCTGCAGCAGCTCACTTTCAGTTTCATTTTATTACATTTTATGTTGGATTAATCAGCATCTCTATTAAATCTCCCTCTGACTGCAATATGGCATCAGCTGTGCACTCCAGAAGAGCGCTGACTATTGTTGTGGAGTGATGAGTGGTGGCTATGATTACACTGGCGGTGCTCATGTGCCGGGAATTAGCACAGATGACGGGCCTGATTGAATTACGTGTGTGATGGAAACACAGGTGCCAGATAACTGCAATGGGAAGAGCGCTATTTTTGAGAGAGCCACCTAGCAACAGTTAGAAGTTAGTCAGAAGTGGCTTGCATTTTGTAGGGGGTGGAGGGGTGGTGGTTGAAGGGCAGTTTTCCATCCATTGGAAATGGAAAATGTCTGCATAAATTGTTCTATTCATGAACGTTTGCAGGAATTTTGTAGTAAGCTGGTCCCGGTCCAGTATTCAAGGATCCTCCGGTGTTCCAGAAGTCTGCTGGCACTGAGGTAAAGCACTAAATTAAGAGCTCCGTCACTGGAAGCCCAACATCGGAGCCAATAATCTGATTTATTTCCCCTCACTCTGATCCTTATTTGCAGCATCTACAGTATGTCTGTCTAAACAGGTGCTCATTCAAGCACACACATTGTGAGACAGCGCACACACACAGATACAATTACCACTGCTTCTTATGTGGCTATTCCTTCTTCTGCCTTTATTGTTGCAGCAACTCCTTCTGCAGTTTTTGCCTCTGCTGCTAACCACCTTCTTCTTTTAAAATGTCTATTACTCAGCAGCAGGAATCTGGACAAATCCCATGTTATTTCACCCACAAGGTCAAAGTTTAACCCTGTTATTTTTTAAATAACATACAGTTAAAAACGCGCATTCTGTGTTCTGTACGTGACCTTTGGCTGAACCCGTACTTTGGGAAAGCAGGAAGGGATGCAGACAAGGCTTTCTGCATAAGGGTCATCTGAAAGGCGGCGTCCCGAACACCATCCACTAGCTAACAAGAGGATTCAGAGCTTGAAAAATACAAATATAAATCTACTTTTAGTACAGATTTGAAAAGACGTTTGATTAATTTGAGATTAACCGCGCATTAATTATGGAACCCACGCGATTAGTTGCAATTAAATATTGCAATTAGTCGCAGCCTTACTAATTATATGATATAACAATACTGAGTATAATGAGGCTGCATTTAGCCGCTACTAGCAGCCTCATAATCCTCAATCAAGCTATTTTAGCTATTTAATGGCTAAATTATTATTATTAATGCGTGCAGATAAGTGTCTGTGATTACAAACCCATTTTTTTTCTTGATCTCTAGCCATGCATAACCTTTGTGATCCAGCACAGGGAGATGTGAAAGCTGATAAATGGGAATCAAGTACTAATCCCCGGTTCCTACAACCTGTCTCACACACTGAGCTATGATTCACTCCCTGGCTTATTGATCTGCACGGCCATGCCACGAAAAGTTTTTGTCCCACATCAGCGACACGTTCGACGTGTCCAGTGTCCTGTGAATACTGCGCCAGAAGCCACATTTCCCCTCCTCTCCTCGATATAGAGGAGATTATGGCTTGCGTGTCTAAAGTTCACACAGTAAACTGGGTGACCTCATGGAAATACGAGTGGATACCTTGATCTCGGAGGTTGACAGTGGATTACCTTTTTAACCCTCTGTCTCTCATCGGTGAATTAACAAAGAGTGTGCCTGGAACCGAAATTACACGCTTCTCAGCCAATCTGCCGCAAATTACAGGTTGAGCTCCTGGAATGATGGCCGGACTTTGATTTCCTTGCATGCTGCCTCGCAAACATCCCTACCCTGTGGCACTTGTTCCATTTTTAGACTGTGTTTGCCTGTCATGCACCATAAAGGGTGCCTCCGTCAGATTATCTCACCAGTAAAAACAGACCCCCGTGTTTGATTGCTGATTTCATATTGTGACATCGCCTTTGTGAACCACTCACCTGTCATGTATAATGTCACATATAGGAAAAAGAAAAAAGCTGTGATTTGCGTGAGCGAGGGTGAAATTTCCACTCGGGGAGGAGGGAGAGTGAGATGGAGGGGTGAGCACTTTCCAAGACCCTATTTTTGTTCCCTGTTAATGGTGCAAAATGGTGTCCATTGAAGGCTGCAATAAAATGAGCTAATTTTCTAAACACTATTATCCTCTGGACATATGAAGCGAGTCACATGACATGCTGTTGATAATGGCTCTGTTCCAGTGCTGTTTTTAGCCGTTAGCACGTAAACGAATGAGGGTTGTCTTCCTACTGGAGCAGATCCCAGACGTTTCATTTAGATTTTCTGTTGCTGGAGGCTGTAAAAAGATGGAAGTTATTATTGTTTTAATAGAGAAACGTGCGGGCTGCAGAAATGTTCTATGAGCAATCAGTCAACACTTTTATAGTAAAGATGCACATGCAACAAGCACATATCATAGCACATGCTCTGCAGATAAAGCGGTCACTTGCACGTCTGGCTCAGTTAACTTAAAAGATTTCTTCTTAAATGCCTTCGTGTTCACTCCCACTTCTAAAACCAAGCCTTTCTCAGCACATTCACACGTGCCATATTTCTTTAAAAGCTTCCAGCAGTAATTACAGCAGCTCTCAACCCTCACATTGGATCCTGTTCTGCACAGAGCAGGTGACTAGAGTCCAACGGCTTTTGCAGCGCAGGAAGAAGCACTCTGAAATTACATACAATAAATATCCACCTTCAAAGTTGCTCTTACTGATGTGTGGAATTTCGTGCGCTGGTGTGCTTAACTGTTGGCTATATTTGCCTTTTTTTTTTCTTCTTTTTTGTGTGGTGCCCGTGACACAGCTGGATTCCTCACTGCCTCAGTTTCAGAGCATTTTACAGGCATCACAAGCAGGGCTGTCGTCATGTGGACCAATTCTCTTCGTATTTCGGCACCAAAGATGCTAAAGTTGTACGTTTGAAAGAAAAACACCTGCTTAAGTTAAATAAATTCATCACCAGTTACCAAAAAGCAAAGCAAGTGAGCACACTAGTGGCCTCTGCAGCCAACAGTTCATGATTAGATCCGAAAACAGTTGCGATATTTTGGCTCTAGGTTGCACTTTTCACCAGTTTTCAAAAGACACGTTTTATTTCCCCAATTTTTTAAAGTTTAAATTAAATGCTCAAGTCTCAGCCAAACAGAGTTCTCTAACCAGCTGTCAACTATTGGGCTATTATTAGGGCTATGGTTCGTCCACAACCTCAGAATTGGAAAAATATTCTGCCATCTTGCAAAAAAACTAGCAGTAGCAAATTACTGTTAAACAAGCCGACCATCGCGGGTGCACGCAGCGCTCAGAGATGACATCATCCAAGCCAGAATACATCATCCGGGGTCTGTAGGTCAATCTACAGACCCCGGATGATGATAACAGGTAACTCCGGACTCAACGGGGAACAGCACTAGCGTATCATAACAAAATATTGGTGAAATGAACGAGTTTCGCGGCATATAATGCGTTATTTAGAGGCTGCGTTTCGGTGCCCCATTCACTCCCACTAAGTTATATGGGTGAGTAAACGACCGTATTTTGAGCCAGATATAAGGTCCAGTTTGTAAAAAACAGTCCTTCCCCTTTAAGGAAGCTCTGCAGACATTACTTAGGCTGAAACAACCTTCTTTGCTGACTTTGTATTAAATTTATTGCCGTAGCTGTTATAGTATCAGAAAATTGTGCTCCACAACCCAGAGATATTCAATTTGCAGCAATGCGAGAAAGAATTTGAGAGGCTGGAGATTGCAAATATTTGGATTATTTTTTTCTTGATAGATTTCACGAAGGTTTTTTTTTTCTCATAATTTGAGCTGCTGATTGTCTCAGCTCTGAGTCACAGCTAAACCAGCGCTCTTGACATATTAATTGCAGTCTGCAGATTTATTTACGACTCGATCAAAACGTAATTTTTTAATGGGACGAAGCCACCACCAGTGCAGAAATGAGTCCAACCCCGTCATAACTTTGCGTCCCCTCCCAGCTCTTGACACGTCCTTGCCTAGCCCAGACTTTACCCCAGCCTTTACATATGTTTACATTTGGTTCCTTCGTAGGCCCTTCCAGATGCTGCTGCTGCTGCTGCCGCTCTCTCCCCTCTCACAGACCCAACTTCACTTTCCACCCACTGCTGAAATAAGAGACCACAGAGGAAGTATCGGAGCATGTCTTACTTGGCATTTCCTGGTCAGGGGGCTGCAGAGATTCTTTCACTCCTCTTTGCCCTCACTGTCACATGTCCACCCTTAAGTTCACAGCATTTTGTGTTGTTAGTCCCAAGAGACGGCCTGCAGCCTGGATGCAGGATTTTGGATTTTTTTAATTTATTTTTTTATTTTAGGCACAGTGTTCTCTTTGCTGCACTGTATTTAGATTTCCCTTTGCAGCTGTAAATATACACATTCTTGCCAAAATCTTGTTGGTGTGCCGTCTTCATGAGGATAATGATAGGCTCAACTGTTTTTTTTTTTTTTGTGTGATGTGCCTTTATTGGAGACAGTGGACTGAAACTTGAGCAAAGCAATGCTCCCCGGATGGATGTGAACAAATGATCAGTCCTAAGTTCCCCCTTAACTACATTTTAAGTATCTGAACAGGAGAAACATGGGACTGTTTGTGTTCCTCATCTTCCTCTCCTCTCTGTCTCTTTCTCTGTCTGGAGTCATACACGTTACACTGACATTAAATTTCCTGTGGGTGTGAATGTCAAACATCTGTCTGTTAGCCTTGTGATTCACCGGTGACCCGTCTGAAAGGTGATGGATGGACAGACAAAGACAGCGATACAGAGCTGACAAAAAGAGCTGTCTGACCTACTGTAGCTCTTCTGTACAGCGTTGTGTTTAGACCTATTGTTTTATGGGCGTAATTACAGTGATTGCGTGTTGGATCGAGGCTGCTGCCAAAATGTGAGCTACACTCAATACTGTCCCTGAGTGCACCGAAGCTGCTGCGTCAGCTATCAATATTTTCATATTAGCAGCGGATCACGTGGCGACTAGTTTGTTTGTGAACGAGAAATATTCTTTGACTGTAGCTTCATTTCTGCTCTCCGACACTTTACGGCAGGGGCGTCAAACTTTAGTTTAGGGGGCCACATACAGCCCAATTTGATCCCAAGGGGGCCGGACCAGTAAAATAGTAGGTCAGTAACTTTACATTATGAAATGTTTACATTAAATGAATTATCCTTTGACAAAAAAATTTTATGAGCAACTTGAAATTTCTTAAGAAAAATAAGTGCAATTTCGGCCGATTGTTGCCATCTGCCATTTAGTTCTGGGTCTCAGTTAGGGATGTGCGATATTTCATTGTTTACGATATATCGTCAAAAACATTCCCCACGGTAAGAATATGTCATCCCGCGATAAAAACGATAAACTCCGTATATATGTGCGGGACACACTCGCAGCCCAACACGTGTGGAATATTGACAAATTGACAATGGCGGAAGGCGGAGCAGATATGCCGGGCAGCGAGGAGCTCGTTCCTAAACGAGGCTCCACCTCCATTATCTGGAACTGGTTTGGTTTTAACCCCTTAACGCCTGAATTGATTCTTCAATTATATAAAGAAATGAAATATTTGTATTTTTGCTTACCACTCCGGATTAGGATTAGGCTGAATTGGTGTTTATTTATCGTCATTTTTATCGTTACCGTGATAAATACCAGAAATTATCGGGATAAGTTTTTTAGTCCATATCGCCCATCTCTAGTCTCAGTGTCGTGTTACGTCCGCAACTAAAGCAGTGCGACCCCTAGTGGGAAGATTAGGAATCGCAGTTAGCTTTATTGAAAAATTGCAGCAGATAATTCGTTATTTAGAGGCTGTGTTTCGGTGCCCCAGTCACTCCTACTACATGGATGTACGCTGATCTAATTATCCCCCGAAGGAATACAAATTACACAAAAGTTATATGGGTGAGTAAATGATCGTATTCTATGCCAGAAATAAGGTCCGGGTTGTAAACAGTAGTTCCCCTTCAAATGTAATTTTTGGACTTTGCAAATTCAGATTGAACCCCGGATTTAGTGCACGCTTTATAGCATTTTCAACTCTGCTCTGCTGGTTGCACAAGTAGGCAACTGTTTGCTAACATATTTACCGTAACCGATTAAAAGAGTAAGAGTTGCCGTTAATTCGATTAAACGGAGATACTGAAGCAGCATTCATATTATGTACGTTTTATTACATTCGTTCAAATGGTACTTAAACAAGTGTAGAAGCTAGCAACTGCTAACTAACGAGAAGGCAAATATATGTAACATTGGCGGGGAAAACAACAACGCAGTGACAATAGTACTAGATTCAAACTGCGGCATTCTTTAATATACACTAGTCGTGGACATTGGAGCAGAAAACTAGATAAGCTATGTGATCTTGGCTTGCTGTGGGACATCAGGTTTGCATGCCGGGTGGGGGTGTGGGTGCAGCCATTTTGCACTTTTAAAAGATATTAATTATGTAAGAGTCGTGCTTTACAGCTCATTTCTGCCGCCCCCAAGTGGCCAGAATATCTGACGGTGTACTTTAACCAAAGAGGACTGTTGCTATAAATGAATTAGTGAAACATTAACCAACCAATTCTGCACAGGTCTCCGGGAGAAATGCAATTTGATTCTGTCTGCATTAGTATGTGTGTCAAAATGACAATAAAGCTTGATTTGTTTTTGATTTGATTTGATAAACTCGGCGACCTTTCAAGAAACCCTCCAGGCGCAAACACGCAGTTAAAAGAAAGTCTAAATTTAGACAAAGGAATAAACATTAATTCAACCTGTAATATTTTACTGTACCAATTACAGATGTATGTGTATGTTAAAGGAAATATAATCTCTACGGAAACAGATGTACCAGCATGTGGTTGTGGTTGTTTACCTTTTCGGCTCGCTTTCACAGTCTCATGCGATTTGAAAGTGTCAAATCAAATATTATTAAGTCATCTAAGAGGAAAAAGGAAAACATTTCAGTCTTTTGTTGCATTCCTATTAGAGTCTTGCATATGGTGGTGTGAGGAAAGACTATATTTTCGGTGTAGTAACAGACTTGTCGTCAGGGAGAAGTCCACCTTTAAAAGAGGGAAACATGACCATTTTTCCATACCTATAATGCTGCTAGAAGAAATGTTGAGATTTTATTAAAGAGGAGGGGGGATGGTGGCGGTACAGGCAATAGCTCCATCTCAGGGTCCATACTCGTACCGTTCTAATAATATTCCTCTTGGAGTGTGCTTATCTTTAAATGAAAGCAGCAAGGTCACAGCTGCTCTTTGTGGGTAGAAGTTTCTTACTGAATAAGAGCACATCCGGCATGTTGAAAGAAAGTGGGAACATCACATCAAGTGAAGATTGGTATCAAAGCTGGAAAAAAAGATCAAACTCAAGGATTTGCTATGAATTTATTAAAAAAAAAAGTGGATGGAAAAGTACGACCCAATTGAGACATCAGCTCGCTCAGGGTGAAATCACCGTGGCACTGAATCAATCTTGGTGAAGGGCTTGAAGGGCCCCAAATTGTGTCTACCTGCGTCATTCCACATATCCAACTCTTTACTGACTCTTCCAATTGATCAAGCACACTATAATTACTGGCTCCACAGGAATTACCGTCCTTTCAAGGAGGAGTGGTGGCGGTGGTGGGCTCATTTTTAAGCTCTCTTTTTCCAGGCAGGCCTGATCCGGACTGATAATGGGGAGTTTTTCATCGAACCCCTCGAGAAGGGCCAGCAGGATGTGGAAGTGAAGGGGCGGGTGCACGTGGTCTACCGCAGATCGGCCATCAAGCGGGAGACGGGCCAGCGGAGGGAGGATCTCCACAATGAAGGTAGGAGAGGTGTGTGACTTCACCGGGAATGAAAAGCACTGTGTGGGTTTGAGCGTAGTGACTTGAGTGTTTGTGTGGGTGAATGAGGCCACATACAGGACTGAGCTGTTGTATAATGGTATATAATAGAACAATATTGACCACCATCATGTATACATTATTATATGTAATACAAAGAAATGTTGCACAGCTTCATTTAAAAGACCATGTGTTTATTATATAACTTAAAGAATTCGAATGTGTCCTTGTATAGAAGGCTTTAGCTTCCATTCACTTCCATTCACTTGCCTACACTGATCAGGCATAACATTACGACCACCTTCCTAATATTGTGTAGGTCTCCCTTGTGCCTCCAAAACAGTTGTGACTTATCAGAGAATGGACATGGGTTTGGGATCTAGTGAATCTGGAGGCCAGGTCAACACCTTGTGCTGTTCTTCATGTTTTTTTGAATTGTTCCTAAAGCGTCCTGCTGGGGATGGCTGCTGCCATCAAGGAGTGTCTTTGCTATGGGGTGGGGGTGCCTGGTCGGGTCAAGGTGGGTGCTACATGTCTAAGTAATAGACGGTTTAGGCTTCTGCGTCGGCGTAGCTATGGCGACAGCGCAGACTCTAACGCCGTATCCTAACGTGCACCTCCCCAGAAATGTAACCATGCACCGCCGCAGCACAGACCCCAAGAGCTGTGACTGGTCCGCTTGCTAGTAGCGCGTTTCCGCTTTAGTATTTCCGTCTGTTTCTCCATCTCTGCAATTTTCAAAGTGACTGTTTTGGATCAGTAAAGATGGAAGACATCAAGGAAAGGTGAACTGAGGAGGTTTTCAGACACAAACATTTGTACGACTCGTCTTTGGTAAAATTTCTGTGAAAGTTTCAGTCGCCATTGTTGAACGTGAAGGAAAAAATTAACCCAACTGGCAAAAAAGGCACAGCGCCAACTAGCGTTTGGGTGGTGTTGTTACAGACTGAGCCAGACACGTAGTGTAGGCTATGTGCGTAGGTTATGGTGTACCTTAAATGAGCCTTAACATCCACATCAATGAATGCCAGGTCCAAAAGTTTCCCAGCGGAACATAGAATTGTCACAAGACGGTCAACGTTATTCCCTTCTCCTGTCAGTGGGTTTAATGTTATGGCTGAGAAACGAAGAGGAGGGAAATTTACTCTAGTTTTTGATAAAGTCAGTCAAATCTTGAATGAACCAGTAGCTATAACCTGACGGCAGAGCGTGTGGTCACACTGAACATGACATTAGTTTTCCTGCCTGCAGCACCAGATTCCAGTCCCACCAGCCTCTTCTATCCTGTTTCACAGCTTGCCACATTTTATAAAGTAGACAGAAAGTAATTTCCCTTAGCGGCAGAGAGAGATGTTCTATTGGGAGAATCTTGTTTATTTCTCGCAGCGACACTGGGATGTTTGGCGCGCCCTGTAACAACCTGCTGATTGATAGAAATTGATGAAAAGCACTACTTGAATAAAGCTTGCAAAACCTGCACTATAAATAAAGACTTTCAGACCGATCTGATGCTTTGTGATGCTGATGCAGCTTTGGGTATATTGGGTATATTCCTTTAACTCTGCCGCTTTTAAACCCCTCGTAACAACATTTTAGGGGTTAGCAGAAGAGACGCTGAGTGTTCACTAAACCAGCTGGTAAAATGAGGAATGCTGGGCTCCAGTGGTCGTACTGGGGACTGGGGAGTGTTGGGGAACCAGAGAGGGGAACGACCTTTCCTTCGCACTCAAACGACCAGAATCCACGAATTCCTTCTCTTTTCTTGCTCCCTGTGTCTGTAGCTGTAAGCCTGACTTGTACTTTTACTCACTTCTCTATAAAGCAGCTGTCGGATGTTGGATACGCATAAAGCAGCAGTGTCCTGTATTTGAGGTGGACTTGACCGTCGTAAACTGTACATAGTGTTACAGATTTCTATCCTTCACAGTAAAGGTGGATTTTCAGCACTGACAGAGAAGCAGAGGACCTAAAATACCAGAGACCAGACAATAATCATGTCACGAAATGACATTTAACGCTCTGTCAGATCTATTTCTTTTTAAGGGGATTTACCTGGTGACAGCTGCCACCAACATTTTTCCCTGTATTTCAATTTTTAGCTTCTTTAGACGTGTTCAAAAACGAGTGCAATCTTTTATAAAAGACCAGACACAGATTTAGACACATTACTGCATCTGCGCAACATACAAGAATCTCTATCGGCCAATTTTTCGAGCATAATGTAGAGAAACAGGACAAATGGAAGGTGTCTGCATTTGAGCGTTTGCGGTTTCTGCCGCACATGCTGAACAGAAAAAGATGCATTCAGTTTATGTCATTATGGATGGCTGCTGTGCATTTTCATGCAGATCCAGAGGACAACCACCAGTTTCCTACTATTCAGGCCTGACGTGTTCTCTCCGAAGTGCCTTCTATCCATCTATCTATCTATCTATCTATCTATCTATCTATCGCGTCTGCAGTGTTTGTCTCAGAAATGCAATCATCGGTGTCGCCGATGTATGTTACAGATGTGTGGACCACCGCGCCTCGCTCCCCCCTTTTTTTTTTCTGTCTGATATTACATTTTATCTCGCACGACCTAGTCCATCTCAGAGCTGAAGAAAAACAGCGGTATGACACGGATGAGTTGTTTGGACGTGGTGTGAATGAGCTGGGATTTATGAAATGGATGCACAGTTACTGCCTTTAAGACAACTACATTTTTCTGCAAACTTAATGTCTTTTTTACATTAAAATCTGCACTAATCAGTTTTTTAGATATTAATATTACGAAGTTTCATGTTTTCAAATCACCCTGGAGGATTTTATTGTCTAGCTTTTAGCCGTTTTACAACCAACAACTGCCACTCTGATAATAAAGTAATGAATACAGGACTTAAAATCACCAAGCACCCATCATAATGCATCCTAAATGCATCTGTTGTTACGTTTCACCTCAAATGTGGATGTTACTTAGACATGTAGCACCCACCTAGACCAGACCAGGCACCCCCACCCCATAGCAATGACACTCCTTGATGGAAGCAGTCATCCCCAGCAGACACACAAAAACTGTTTAGGAGCAACTCAAAAAAACATGAAGAACAGCACAAGGTGTTGACCTGGCCTCCAAATTCACTAGATCCCGAACTGGTCAAGCATCTGTGGGATGACCCCCCCCCCCCCCCCACTAACAACATTGTGCTGCCAGACACCACAGGACACCCTCAGAAGGCCCATGTCCATTCTCTCATGAGTCACAACTGTTTGGGAGACCTAGACAATATTAGGAAGGTGGTCATAATGTTATGCCTGATCGGTGTATATAAATATCTCATATGCTCACTATGCTTTGTGACATAGATGCATGTTGTTTGGACAAGGTGTGACTCAGCTGGGCTTTAGACTATGACTGCATATAAACTCTTTCTCTACTGACTGCATAGAGGAAATCTTGTCTGATTCTTCGGGGCCAACTATTTATTATTTATTATTTTTATAAAGCCCTCAGCGCTATAAATAATCCCAAAGGATTCCACCAGCTGCTCATCCCGACACTCAATCACGGAAAGTTGTTTTATGACCCGGGCGCTCTATTGCATTACTGATGCTGAAACGGGAGAAGACATATTATGTGTGCGGTAGATTCCTGCCATCTGTTCGCTCCCGACTTGTTTACGTCCCGCTCATATTTTCTTTTTTTCGCAGTGGCAGACATCGGAATCGCGGACCTCCCCGCGGCCCTGGATCTCGTGGAGCAGAAGCTGTCCGAGTCCGAGCGCAAGAGGAGGCACGCCAAGAGGGACGACTACAACATCGAGGTGCTGCTGGCGGTGGACGACTCGGTGGTGCGCTTCCACGGCAAGGAGCACGTGCAGAACTACGTTCTCACGCTCATGAACATAGTAAGTCTGTATTCTTGCACAAACGCCTCGTCCCAGCTTGATCGTGCGAGTTAGATTTTGATTATTCAGCACGTTATTTTTGTTATTAAATAGTATTAACTAGTAAAAAAGTTTCTTAAAGAGTCAAACTTGACTCACCAATCAGATTTCCGGACGGGAAAAGTAGAGAAACAGGAAGAATATACTGTAATAGACAATCTTTAGCTTGGAGGAAGTAATGGCGTCTGTGATGTGACATGCACAGTGAATGTTTTTGACTATTATATCCTTTCTTGATATGAAAATGCTGCAGAGCTTGCTGATACTTTTATTTTTTTACTTCATCTGCCTGTTGAGATATTTCCCCCCTTGTCCTCTCTGACATCAGACCTTGCCACACTTGTCCCCAGACCCCAGCTCTCTCTCTCTCTCTTTCAGTTGATGGATTACCAATGAGAGCAAAGGGTGGGGGGGGTTGAGGGAACTCTCAGCTCATTCATTATGGGTTCCACCAGCTCCTACCACCATAATCTGCTTACTGGGCCCAAATCTCCCAAGTCAGATTTTCACAGGGTGCTGGTTTCACTCTGTAACAGTTACCATTTGGACCATGCATGGTGGTCTGATTAGCCGCACTAGACCAATTAGAAAGTTGACTGGGAGCCGCGCGGGGCAGTCATGGAAACCAGCGCCAGAAGTCTGCTCGCATTGCCATTTAATTAGGATATTATATTCACATTCTGTTCCCAAATGTCTTCCGCAGAGAGAAATGTCTGACTTCTAATGACCTTGACTGATTATGCCGTGAAGTGGCTGCGAGAGCGCACTCTGTAATTGTCAGTCCTTGGTTTCTAGTGCTCTCTGATAAGCACTTAAGAGTATTTCTGATCACTCGCAGGACAATTTTAGGCACTTAGCGTTAAAATTGCTGGAGCTCTAAAATGAAATCAAGTTAAATATTAAACGAAGTATGCGTATGCACATATATGTACATGTCATGCTGGGTTAAATGTAATGAGAGCATGGAGAAAAATAAGTGCAGTTTAAACAAACGAGGGTCAGGACTCTTTAGTTCCACTAGTAAGCCACAGGCTTGCTGTGTCTGGAAGAGCTCTGCCCACTCAAATCCCTCTGAATCCCGGCTCCGCGGCTGCAGAATGTGTAGTACCACCTGGAGAAACTCTCCCTGAGGGATTGATTACTGAACATCCTGTCTGCGCAGAGCCAAGGTGACTGCCGAGGTGCCTGCCGCACAATGGCCGTGTTGTTCGACCGCGGACCAGGTTTTGTCCATGTCGATGTGACGCCGTACACAAGCCAGGGACACCTAGCGCCTGTAGCCCACAGCTGCTACTCTCATTATCAGCCTCGAGAGTCCCATTGCAGCCCTCTGTGTGCTCCTCCTGGCTTTGTAATTATCCCAGCGCACACTACGTGGGGCTATCCCATCCCTCATCTGGACTCTGAATGCATAGGCCAGAGTCCTGTAAGAAAAAATGTGCAACCTCAGTGTTTACGAATGTCGTCATGAACATTTTATGATACTATTTTTTGCCGCGGCCCCTCAGTTTTCAACGGCGTCTCTGTTCCCAGCATAAACACGCCCATATATAGGTCACTATAGACCAGTCAGGGAATTTGGGTTTGTAACAAATCTGGGAGAATTTGGGGTCACTCAAGGGTTCTTTGCAGCATTTATTGACCTGAATAGGCTTCTGTGAATGGAATATTTGCTCAAATGCCTTGGGTGTAACCCCGCGTCCCAGAGCAAATTTGGACTTGAGCCAAGATAGCCTTTCTTTGGTGACAGAGCTTTTGTTGTGCACGGCCATAATTTTCACCCAGAGTAAGCTGACTGACACGCTCTCTGACATACGCCTGTTGGTGTTTTAGAAAAAAAAAAAAAACTGAAGCGCTCTGTTATTCTGTTTGCTGTATCTGGAACGTCTTGACATTTTTGTCCTTTTTATGAGTGTACACTGGGACAAATTAAAAAAGAGAGAGCCTGAGAGGGATCAGTCTCTGGTTTTGAGGTTTGATACCATGAATGTGAATATTATTATAAAGGAGACATTTATACATCGATCAGCCACAACATTATGACCACCTACAGGAGAAGTAAATGACATTGACCGTCTCGGGAATTTGACTGCGGTAACTTTGCTCTCTTGTACAGAAACACACAGAACTTAAATAAGTGAAAAAATAAAATAAAGAAAGTGTCCAAAACAGTCTGTCAGAAGTGGGATTCGAACCCACGCCTCCAGAGGAGACTACGACCTGAACGTAGCGCCTTAGACCGCTCGGCCATCCTGACAAGTTAGTGACCTGCTGGGAAGCTTTTGGACCTTGTATTCATTTATGTGGATGTTACTTAGACACCTTACTTACTTACCACCCACCTAGACCAGACCAGGCACCCCCACCCCATAGCAATGACACTCTGAGCAGGATGCAACTAAAAAAAAAACATGAAGAACAGCACAAGGTGTTGACCTGGCCTCCAAATTCACTAGATCCCAAACTGATCAAGTATCTGTGGGATGATCCACAGAGGCCCCTCCCCTCAACCCATAGGACCCAAAGGCCCCTCACTAACAACAATCTTGTTGCCAGACACCACAGGACACCCTCAAAAGGCCCATGTTCATTCTCTGATGAGTCACAACTGTTTTGGAGGCACAAGGGAGACCTACACAATATTAGGAAAGTGGTCATAATGTTATGCCTGGTCGTGTATGTCTCTTCTTAAATAAAGAAAACAAAGAGCAGACATTTCAAGAGAAATTTGTAGTAAAAACAGCAACGTGATCTGCTGCTTTTCCTGTGTTAGTGGCCATACAGATATATATGGTCCCAGTATATCTGCAGCCATGGACTGTATAATCCTATACAGCCTTTTATGTCAGCAGGTAATTTTCATGGCAGCAGTAATTGTAGGATTCCTTTGATATGCCCTCATTATTATTATAGCCACTGGAGAGATGAAAGCCAATGTGCTGTAGCGTTATTGAACACAGGGAACTTCACCGCAGGGCCCTTGTAAACCGGAGTGTCCAGCGTGACTAATTATTCACATGACCTTTGGTGGATTAGCGCCCAGAGCCACTGAAACCTATTCCAACTCGGAGGTTGAGTGATGAGGCAGGCGAGAGAGAGAAAGCAGTTTTCTGTGTTTAGTGCTGTTCCTGCATCAATAGGGAAGGATCAATGGGAAGCGTACAATGGACAGAAAGAAGTAAGAAATTAGGCCACAGCTGTGTGAAGAACGTTTATGAAGACTCGTGTGAACATAGGAGAAAAGACATTATAGGAGTTCAATGTCGGGGCGGAAGGGAAAAGCATCCTGACAGTATTGTTGTTGGCTGCTGCTGTGGGTGTTAACAGGTCTCAAAGACACAATGAGCAAATTCCTAGATTTTGCTCGACTTCTATGTTGGGTTGCGGTGATCTGATTTGCAGGCTGGAAACAGCTAGCTTCTCTGCAGTTGTCATGGTTTTTGTCAGGAGGGAGGAAGACCCAAATGCAGGCTGTACCTGGCTAGAATAGTTTTAAAACCAGAGGCAAAGACAGAAGCTGTGGTAAGCTTGGCTAACAGGCGGAAAAACAAGGCTGGAGAGGTTAGGCAAATGCCCAAAAACAATCTGGTCAGTCAGGTGGGTGGATGGGGAGTACAGTAATTTACAAATATGTCTATCTTCCAGTGCTTATCTATGGTCAAGGACTTTGGGTGATGACCCAATGAACAGCATTGTGCATCCAACCAGCCAAGATGAGTTTTCTGCGTTGGATGGGTGGACTCATTCTTGGCTGAGAGATAGGAACTAGATGAGGTAGTTTGTGCCTCTGGTAAGGTTTCCTCCCGGGCACCTCCCTTTGCAGATTTACAGGGCACGGGCAGCGTTGCTGGGAGGAGACTTTGCAGTTGACCCAGAATTCACTGGAGGGATTGCTTATCTCGAATGGCCTGGGAAAGTTTTGGAATTCCTCATGACGAAGGAGAGTGCTTAAGGCTCATTTAAAGTTCTATGTAACCTACGTACGTAGCCTACGCCGTTGTTGAGCCATTTATACTTGTGCGCTTGCTCTGTAACAACGCTAGTCGGTGCTGTGTCTTTTTTGTCAGTCGGGTTAATCTTTGTTTCTGCTTCCTGCTTCACTTTCAACAATTTAGGCTGAAACTTTCGCTGAAATTTCACCCAAGACGAGTCGTACAAATGTTTGTATCTCCAAACCTCCTCAGTTAACCTTTCCTCGATGTGTTCCATCTTTATTGATCCAAAACAATCAATTTGAAAGTTGCGGAGACGGAGAAGCAGCCGGAAATACTAAAGCAGAAACACGCTACTACCAAGCAGACCAATGACACCTCTTGCGACCTTACGTTTCCGGTCGAGGTGCATGTCAGGCTACGCCGTGGGGTCTGGGCTGTCGCCGTAGCTACGGTCATCAAATTGGCACAGAACCATAAGCCGTCACACGGGGGAGTTGTTTGTTTATCCGCAACATTCGATATGATTAAAATGAATCGACATACAGATAGGAAGCAACCAATGGCGACTTGGCGTCAAGAGGCTCCTGAATGAAATTCGTCTCGGGGGAAGAAACTGTCCAAAACAGTCTGTCAGAAGTGGGATTCGAACCCACGCCTCCAGAGGAGACTACGACCTGAACGTAGCGCCTTAGACCGCTCGGCCATCCTGACAGTTCATGTATGACCTGGCATTCATTTATGTGGATATTACTTAGACACCTTACTTACTTACCACCCACCTAGACCAGACCAGGCACCCCCACCCCATAGCAATGACACTCTGACCAGGATGCAACTCAAAACAAAACATGAAGAACAGCACAAGGTGTTGACCTGGCCTCCAAATTCACTAGATCCCAAACTGATCAAGTATCTGTGGGATGATCCACAGAGGCCCCTCCCCTCAACCCATAGGACCCAAAGGCCCCTCACTAACAACATTCTTGTTGCCAGACACCACAGGTTGTAGCATTGATAGGTGACAAAAGCTTTTGCTATATGAAGAGGTTGAGCTCTACAACTAATGGGGGCGCCATCCACAGCTTTGGTTCCTCTCGGCAAATTCACCATACTGATAGCATCGTTGGGTTGACTATATTTATTTTCAAAAGCCTGGAACATTAGCGACCAATTGTCAGCTACAAAGCAATGGAGGAAGACGATATATTGACATAACATTACTGAAAGAAGGGTAGCAATATAGAAAACTGCTGATTATATTACCGGTGAGTAGTGAATTACAGCTTCCCCATATATGATATTTCTATATTAAGTGCTGGCACGATACAAGAGAGGTCAAATGTTGCACAGATGATGATGATAAAATGACGGTAAATTATGCACATGCTGATTATTTTGTCAGATAGATGAGTCTATCGCATGAAGAGACAACCCACATGCCTTAAAATGCCATTTATAAACCATGTGTTTCCTTTCAGTAACAAGTAAGAGAAGCTAAATTACTTCTTGTTTATTGCAATCCATTACCTACGTGTTCAAACTAAATTACTCACTGATATATGAGAAAATAAATATCTAACCCTTATTTTCCTCCGGACTTTATTATCAACCGCAAAGGGAAGCGGTTGATTGACTTTATGGGAACTGGAATGAGTTCCGACTTGTTGCAAGCTTTTAATAAAAGAGAAAAAAAAAAAAAAGCAACAGGAGGAAGTTGGGGTTTTGAATCGGATCCTAGCTCGGGCCTGTGTTACGCATCTACATACCTCAGCATTCTTATAAAGCCAAATCGCAGTCGGCACATTTCTGGGCCAGCCTTTTTATTTTTTTTTCATTGCATAACTACACTGGTTATGTTGGATGGTTGCCAATGTCTTAACAACGTATTTCATCATGATTCCAAGCTTGTCGTAAGAGATGAAAAAAAATAAAATCCCAAATGGGCTTTCTGCTGGGACGCTGGTCCTCAGAAATAAAAATGTGCTGAAGCAGTATCACACCAGCGCAACTGTCAACTATGTTTCAGCAGATTTTAAATAAACTTTGCTGATTCCATAAAAAAGTAAAATGATTTGACTGGATATGGAACTACTGGTTAAACACCGTGTGTCCCAAGAGCACAAATGACTCTCATTTATTTTCTCTTTAAAAGCTTGAAATATGCAAGAATACTCTTCCCTAAGCAGCAGGTAAAGCTGTGTCTACTAATCATATTTTGTTTAGGTCCCTTTGATCATGCTCTCAGTAAATCAGCACACAGCAGCCGGCGTGGTTAGTACGAGCACACCATGTGCAGCTGGATAATGTCACTCCAGAGAACCAAGGTTCACTTCTGCAGGCCTCAGAATTCTATGGAGCCATAATTAGCATCATTAGTCTTTGCCTGCATCCACTTACTAATAAATTGCCTTTAATCATCCTTGGAAACTCTAGACGTTAGAGAAGAACCAAAGGATGGTAAGCTGAAAGTAGCTTTTTGACTTGGGTGGGAACAGTGAACTTCTCTCCCCGCTGACTTTGACTGCAGTGTGTTAGTATTAATGTTTTATTATGTGTTTGTGTTACTGGCATAGACTGTATATAAATATGGACACTGCGCCCCCCCTCCTCCCTTTCATTGGTCAAACTGACGCTATTTTCCCAGAGATACGGGCTTGCGCCATCTTGTGAGTTTGGAACCAGAGTCTGTGCAGTATGGCCCAAGAGTGGAGAGACATTATCGATGCCCCGCCCACACTTCCTCTAGATTCACGCGTTTTCAGTTAATTAATACTACGTTCCGTTCTACCTACACCAGTTACAAGAAAATGTTGGATTATACACTGTACTCATTTTTAAAATTTCACAGTCTCACGGGCTGCTTTACTGAGCGGTTGTCATGGCAAATGGTGGTCGCCATTGTGTCACATCCTGTTTCTATAGCGTCAAATAACTTATCCACCAAATTGACACTGGAACATTCATCAATATTATGTTAACTACCTAAAATGACAGAAACAGCCTTCAAAAAAATGATTTGACTTGTATTTTAGTGTTTTAGTTCGACAAAAGTCCTATCCACTAACATGGAGGGGGTGGAGCTTATTACCTATACTGCAGCCAGTCACCAGGGGGAGCTCTACTTGCTTTGGCTTCACTTTTGAGGAGCATCTACACCGTCCATCTTTATACAGTCTACGGTTACTGATCTGTTTGCCCTTTGCTCACTATGTTTTCCTATCTTTGCATCAAATCCACAGTGTACTGACAGATGCTCTTCATTTCCTTTCAGGTTGATGAAATCTACCACGATGAATCTTTGGGAACCAACATCAACATTGTCCTGGTCCGCATGATAATGGTCGGGTACCGGCAGGTGAGCTATGTCGCACAATCTTTTTTTTTATTATTATTATTTCTTAAGGTGCAAATAGATTTTAGAAGACATTTTGTTTAGTGAGAGGCTGGTTTGAAAACGGACATATTTTGATTGTCTGGATACTCTGCACCTGTCAGTTCATATGATTAGTCACCCTTAGACTGAACCTGCCAGTCAGGGTCATATTTGTACAGATTAAACATCTAAGCTGTCCATTACCGACCTTTAGATGTGGTGGTGGTGGACAGGTTTTGCTGATTCAGGCTAGCTGATTCCCCCGTTTTCAGTGTTTCTGCTGAGGTAAACTAATTGGCATCAGGTAACGTTTAATTTTAAATTCCCTGCACTCTCAAACTACCACAATAAGACTGAGGCAGGAAGCTGACTTTTGACAAACATGATATGAATGCATCCATCTGTCACTCAAAGCAGCCACGTCCTAAACATTTTAAGCCCTCATAGGATTTAAACTGCTGAGTTATATAAAAATTTACCCCCATACAATTAGCTTCAAGTTAGCAATACAGCTAGCTGTTTCTTCTTCGTGTGCCAGGCTGTAAATCTGGTAATTTCTAAACTAAAATATTTTATTTATTTATTTTTTTTACTTTATTTTTTTCTTTCTGAAACCTAAATATGCAGATTTCCTTTTGAAAAGGCTAATTTCTTAGTCAGTTATATGTTTAATCAGGTTTATAATTGACTCTTCATATGTGTGAATATTGTACCATGTACATGTCATTATAAAACTTGCACCATTCTGCAACAGAGAGAGGATGTCAACGAATGAAGCTGTTTCATTTATAAAGCCTGTAGAGCACTTGGTATATATAACCATGAATCCCTATATATATGTACCATTAATTGCACACTATTTGTTATATTTGTGACATTTCTTACAGCTCTAAGATCCTGCTGGGTGGTATCATGTGTGATAATGAAAGGGGAAATGAAATCATGACACTAAGGGTGCTATATTGTTGTTTCACAAACAAGGGCATTTATCCCTCAGGTTGATTTGTTTGTGCTGGTGTGAAGACAACAATCGCACTCCCCTCTGTAACGAATGAACAGAGTTCGGTTAGAGGCGGTGGTTCATTTGAAGCGTGACCACACGTTACCCACGGAGCAAAACAGCAACCTTATATTTATATAACTGCTGCTCCTTTGGGGGGAGTGTGGTGGCAACAGCAGTGCACCTCCTTATCATATATACATAAACATTGTTTTCTACATATGGGTTACTGAAAATGATGCTCAGCAGTAAATGCCAGTGCCCACACTCTCTGCTCCACTTTTAAAAGGTGGTAGATTCGAGGTCATATGAACAAAATTGAAAGCACGATAAAAAAAATCAAAACCACGTGTTTGCGTCGTCGGTGCGTTGGCAGGCCTCCTTGGCGGCTAGGGGCCCCGAGCAGAGTGTGATTTGATTATATCTCAGACGTTCTGCAGCACTTACCCATTGATTGATTGGAAAATGCGACTATAAACAAAAAAAAAAAGCATCTTTAACTGATTTAAACACAGTGCCATATCTGTTATTATCCAGGAGTAGGAAAGGGGTAGAGCCAGGGTTTTCATTCTTTTATTGCAGTCCATTATTTTATTTTAAGTCACTTGCAGCACAGGCATAAATATACATAACACTGTGGCAATCAATAACAACAAGAATAAATAAGTAGTGTACATTAGCTCCGTCAGCAGGGACTGCTCCCTCCTGATGTAACATTCATATCATACATATGTAATGCAGAGCACAAACTGCAACAGGTCCCACCTGGCTTTCACTGCCGTAATGAAGGACTCGTACAAATACACAGTGCTTGTTTTAATAACTCATTAAAGATAAGTGCTGTAGACAGAAAGTTTTAATGCCTAATTGTAATGTGGGCGCATAAAGAGAGAGAGTTACTTAAGAGCCAAAACATCCACCGGATTAGCAGTTTTAATGAAGTATATGTGTATTCAGGGTTTGTTTTTTTTTCTATTCACCTGTCGTCATTTAACGTCGGCTTTGAGGGTTTATCAGCATGCGGTAATGAGGCGTAATACGCCGTCCTTTATGTGCATTTCGACAGACGTCATTGAGCCATTTGAAGCGTGCAACATATCTGGTGGATGCTACCTTGAGTTTTTTTGGGGCCCGGTTGCCAAAGCAAAGGGATGTTGTTTGCACGGCACCAGTTAGATGAGCTCGAACATGCTGAACGCGTCACCATCTGTTGCGAGCGGCGTCACACCCAGAGAGATTTCACCTCGAGTTTTATTGTCAAATCTGATGGATTTGTCACCCAAGAGACAAAACAGAATCACCACTTATAATTTCCTCTCGCTATTTCTGGTCCGACTTCCATCTGGACATCATCTTCCTGCAGTCATAGCAATTGTGACAATTCACGGCAATTTGAGGAAAGCGTGCGTCCGTTTTTTCTTTTATCGTTCACAATGATAAACCTACACATTTTGAGACACACCGAGTAGAGGCCACTGTCTGTTGGCACTCTATCTGCACTTGTCATTGTCCTCCAGGCAGGTCAGATTTAAAAGAAGGGGGAACACCTTTGAGACCTTTCTCGTATAAATAAATTAGTTTTTTGTCCCACGCTAGCGTTTTCTCTCTGTCTGATCTTTAGTCACAGTTGATGAGAACCGGAGGAGGAACAGGAGCTCGAGTGAACTTGAGGAGGCAAGTCTCACATATGGATTTCAACTTTACCGCTCCCACGTGTCAGACAGTCGGTACAACGTAAATGTGATCTCTATTTCTGGCTCTGCAGACGTTTCCTCTCGACGCAGAGATAAATCTAAAAAGTTATGAGAGCTCATGCACACCTGGAATGAAGGTGGCGATGAGTCACTTGAAGAAGAGCAGCGCCCTCATGAACAAGGGGAGCAGTTACCTTTCTATTCATTTTTTTTCTCTTTGTCTTTCTTGTCTTGGTCACCCCCGCAGTCTATAAGCCTGATCGAGCGTGGCAACCCATCCCGCAGCCTGGAGCAGGTGTGCCGATGGGCCAACACGCAGCAGCGCCGCGACCCCGACCACGCCGAGTACCACGACCACGCCATCTTTCTCACAAGGCAAGATTTTGGTCCCGCAGGTATGCAAGGTACTGTATTTTTCTCGATCGAGGCCTGTGCAGACTGAGTGCTGATATCTGCTTCCGTTCACAAAAAGGGGTTGGCTTCAAGTCTTGCCCAGGTAAGGTTGATGGAAACTTAAAAGTGAGAGGCGGAGGAGCGGGGCGATGTGGGGGGGGGGCTGGAGCCGAGGCCTCGAACCCAATCCTGCCAACCTCACAGGGACACAATTGCTGAGCTGCTTTCCGAAACCTTGCTGACTTGACGTGGATGCCACCCTGTAGGAAGGAAGAATTGACGGCGAAGGTTTTTGGCATGTAGAGGAAAAAAACAGAAATAGTTGGTAGTTTAACCTTAAATTATGAATCAGTAGATTTTTCCTAATCTAAATATTAATCCTTTACATGTATGCAGTCAGTGGGAGTTTGTGCAATACATGTGTTTAGCATTTGTCTCACCCTGTATTTCTTCTTTTCAGCCCGTACTTCAAACGTAAATTTGAAGTGAGCAGCCAAACCTCCGGAGACACTTGGGTCCCGCAGGAACAAACATCCTCTGTGCTCGAGCTCAGTATCTTGCACCGACCTGTGTATATTTTTAACTTTTAAAGCACATGTGTCATCTTTAGAGGACGGCCCGAGGCTACCTGGTTTGCTTGTCACACCTCCGGATGTTGCCATAGCTGCAGTTTGTGTTGTGTTCATAACAAGCCCCGTTTCTATGGCGCCCCGCGCTGCGTTGGGCTGGACCCTGCGCCGTGTTCTCAGGGTCGCGAGCAGACACACGAGATCACACTTTCCTGTCAGAGTTTAGCCGCGAGATGGTAGATTCTATGTCCAAATACAGATATTGTTGCAAACAGGATGAGCTCGCGGTGCCACTGGAAACTCTCGATAATGGGATTTCCGCCGTCTTCTCATCTGCTGTCCCTGCCGCTGAACGGTTTCCCATACGGGTTCGGCTCAGTGTTTGAGTTTATCAACCAGACGATAGAGAACACCTCTCTTCTTCTCTTGACATCAGCGGTGCAGAATCACATTTTTGCCCGGGAGCTGCTTTTCGCTTCAGTGTGCAAAGCTCAAGCTGAAACGGCCTCTTCATGAGAATGCCATCTGCATTCTCCTGAAATCCCTTTATTATCTTCCTTTCCAGATAAAGGGTCACGCTAAGCAACTGCTTTCACGTCTCGCCACTTCACCACGCAGCCTTGATACGCCCATTTTGTTTGCCGTTCGCGAATCGAACCGAATCTGGCCCCGGCGAAGCGCTGTCATATCGCACTGTAGGCGCTCTGCTGTGACTGAAATAACTCGCTGCAGATGTTTCTCTTTTTCAGCACCACCAAAATAACCCGACGTACATGCCTTTCAAGAGTCTTTATCACCAGCTGTCTGCCTGCTGCATTTTCTGCTTTTTTGCCTGCATGCCAAAAAGGTCTTCTGATGGTCAGAAAGCATGAAAATTAAATGAAATCCACCTAAAAAATATATATATGTTTAATAATAAAAAACAAAAAAAGTCTGGAATGAGCGTGCTTCTGAACCGAACCAAATGTGCTAAGCTGAATCACTGCACACCTCTTGATCGAGTTTTATGTTCAATGTTTGTGCTTTTGCTTAAACGTCTGCCGCCCTGGCGATCCGTGTGAAATGTTGGGAAGACGACGAACTTCTGAAATATGCTTAAATATGCTCAGGCTGTGGCTCAGGAGCTTCAGGCCCTTACCTCCACTTGACCACGCCTTTACCGATGCGAGGAGGTTTATCGGTAGGGTTTATCGAAGGGAGGGTTGTGAGTGAGGTCGAATGCGGAGACACCAGGTTAGGTGCACGCCTCGGGAAGGTTCGGCTTCTCTCCAGCCTTTGTCCCTGTGATGTGAGAGAGGAGAGGAAGCAAAGAAAAGCGAGGGATGGGGGAGAGAGGTTGAGAACTGGGAGGAACAAAAGGTGACGGATTAGACGCACTTTTATATATAAGCACTGGAGGTAGAACTTAACAAGGCGTGGTCTTCATTAGTATTTGGTAGCATTTGCTATTAGATGTTTGAATATATAGACATAAAACCTTCAGTGTTTGAATTTTGCATGTCATTTGTGTGGCATTGCTCAAAGGCGTACTGTGTAATCTATAGAAAATGCAACATATCACCATTAAGCGATTAAAGGGGAATTACCGTTTTTTACAACCTGGACCTTATTTCTGGCATAAAATACGATCGTTTACTCGCCCATATAACTTTGGTGTCATTTGGAGTCGTTCAGAAGATATTTAGATTCGCGTATATCCATTAGTGGGAGTGACTGGGGCACCGAAACGCAGCCTCTAAATAACGCATTATCTGCCGCGAAACTTGTTCATTTCACCAATATTTTGTTATGATATGCTAGTGCTATTCCCCGTTGAGTCTGAAATGACCTGTTATGCGTTAATGCGTTATTTAGAGGCTGTTTTTCGGTGCCCCAGTCACTCCTACTATATGGATATACGCGGATCTAAATATCTGACTAACGACTCCAAATAACACCAAAGTTATATATATTTTATGCCAGAAATAAGGTCCAGGTTGTAAAAAAACAGTAGTTGACCTTTAATTTGAAGCATTTTCACCTATTTTAACTTCACCATGAGTGAGTTAGTGTCCAAATGTACTATAGCAATAGATCTCATATCGCACTGCGTGAGAATGTGACTGCTTTCATTCCGGTGCTTCATTATTAGGGCTTTTTTCTGTTGCCCAGGTTATGCTCCGGTGACAGGGATGTGCCACCCGCTGAGGAGCTGCACTCTGAACCACGAAGACGGCTTCTCCTCCGCCTTCGTGGTTGCTCACGAAACCGGCCACGTGTGAGTAAAAGACGTCTCGCCTAGATCTTACTGCCGACATGTAGTCGTGTGTGGGACTGTACAGCTGTGGTCTGTGATCTCATTTTAAAAGGGGCTTCAAAAACCAGAACTCCAGCCCCTAATTTTGCGAACAGCTATAAAAGGAGGATGAGTAATATATATTTAGGGAGGCTTTTTGTAGCTTGGGACATGTAGTGCAGACGGAAAACAAGAGAAGAGGGAGAGGTATTGACCTCTTGTTAGGTAGCATACAGCAGAACATGAAAACATAGCTTATGTGTAGATGGAGCTTCTCTTCTTGCTCTCTATTTGAAAAGAACGTAACCCTCCCGTAACGCACGTCTGAAGCTGCTCAGACAGACTTGTTTGACTGTCACATCATCACAAAAGAACAGAAGAACAAGTCAGCAACAACTTCTTCAACAGTTTACAGAGGACGGCGGGCAGCCTTGGCTGGCGCTTGCAGACTATTTAATCAACAAGCATGAATAACTCTGAATGCACAACCCTCCCTAAACTGTGTAATGGTAGATCTGAGTGTCTTATGAATCATTTCCAGGGGTTTTAGAGGGCCGGGTTCATTTTTTTATTTTATTTTGCTGCACGGGGAAATGCAGAATTAAACACTGAATTACAGACGAACACTGAACAGACCTGTCAAACAAATGCTCAAACCCTATTCAGGGTATGGGGAAATTTAAAGATTTTGATCAAAGTTAACCCCAGTTTTGATACACGAATCAGGCATAACATTATGACCACCTTCCTAATATTGTGTAGGTCTCCCTTGTGCCTCCTAAACAGTCGTGACTCGTCAGAGAATGGACATGGGCCTTCTGAGGGTGTCCTGTGGTGTCTGGCAACAGGATGTTGTTAGTGGGGGCTTTTGAGGGGAGGAGCCTCTGTGGATCATCCCACAGATACTTGATCAGTTTGGGATCTAGTGAATTTGGACGGGGCCACACAGAACAGCACTGATGTCTCACAGCAAGAAGGTTCTGGGTTCAAATCAATCGGCCAGAGGACAAGCGGTTACAGAAAATTAGTGAATGAATTTGGAGATAGATTTGGGATCTAGTGAATCTGGAGGCCAGGTCAACACCTTGTCCTGTTTTTTCTAAAGTGTTTTTTTGTGTGTGTCTGTGTCAGGCTGCATCCTGCTGGGGATGGCTGCTGCCATCAAGGAGTGTCATTGCTATGGGGTGGGTGTGCCTGGTCTGGTCTAGGTGGGTGCTACATGTCTAAGTAACATCCGCCCGAATGAATGCCAGGTCCAAAAGTTTCCCAGCAGAACACTGAATTGCCACAAGATGGTCAGTGTTATTAACGTATCGCGCCAGTGGTCTTAATGTTTTGCCTGATCAGTCTTTAATCATATTATTTATATAAAAGAAAAATGTGAGTGAAGCTTTGATTATGAAAGGCACTCAGTTCCCCTTTTCCTTTATGCTTTGTTACCATGAGCCTCTGCCAAACTGTCCTAGCGACAAACTGTGGTGAACAGTGTCCTCTTGCAGTAAGAATCAGAACAACTTAAAACTCAGGGTGGAAGTGTTCTACTTAAAAAAATAAATCAGAATAAAAGCTGAATAAGAGCTCATTGTATAGCTCTAAGAATAAATGTACGAAGGTTGTATGAATCAAGGACATTGGGCAATATTGTACAGATAATGTTTTATTAAACAAGCTGTGAGTAAGTGATTCACTCTGTAAAATAATGCTTGAAAGGTTCGTTTGATAAGAATGATTCATTCACTTATTCAGAGTCTTTGCGCTGACTCTGGATTTCCTAAGAAAAATAACAGATGTTTGAAGATAACCGCGTTTTTTGACAGCTCCATCGGCTCAAATTGTTTTTTTTATTATTCTTTTATTTTCGCCTCCTCCATCGAGCCTGAAGATGTCAGGTGTGAGGAAGATAATTAACCTCTGAAATGTGACTCACACGGCGACGGTAGCTGAAGGGAAAAATGTCCTGACGTGTCATAATTTACCAAAGCATTTTGATTAGTTTAATTGTGCCAGGCGGTTTAATTTAGCATGATATATATATATATATATATAAAAAAACACCTGAGGAATGTAAAACAGTTGAGCAGCTGTTCACCTGATTTACAATATGAGGCCAAGGCAAAAGTCTGCCTTGCAGAGTCAGAATTTCCCTAGTGGACCTCTTTTATTAGACCTTATTACATTTTATAAATCTGACAATAGGTTTTGCAACACACACGTTTGTATAGCTGTCAATCGTCATTAGATGAATGCAGACCTGACCAGCTGGGTCTTGCCTCCGTTGCCTTCGTTGCTGCCTCTTTCTTCGACTTTCAACTGTCCAAACACATCCAGGTGAGATGAATCGAAATCCACAGTGTGTGTGAACACGCTCCGTGGATTTTAGCCTCTCACCTACTCCGCCGTGTGCTCTGCCTCTTTGCCCAGTGCACACAAAGGTTCAGCTTTTCATCCTCCTTAAGGGAGAACTGAAGCTGGATAAACAGGCGCTGGATACAAAGAAGGGGGAATCCCGCTGTGCCTTCTGTTCTGCACCGTTCGGCGACTGAACCATGTGCAGTCGACATCTGTAAAGTTCTGATGTTTCCTATAACACGTGTGCTCGTATAAAAGAGGCTGCAAATAATAATCAACCCTTGCTTCATACCTTTTTTTGTTGGATTTCACCCTGAAACCTGAAAATACTGCAGCTAGTGAGCAATCAGGTGTGAATTTAGCACCCCTCGCAAAAGAAATAAACAGACTTTACTTCCTCAGAACATTGAGGAAGGGACATCTGCCCCGAAAACTGCTGGAGTCTTTCTACCACTGCTCAATAGAAATCACTTTAACATACTGTATAACTGTCTGGTTTGGGAACTGTTCAGCGGCTGACAAAAAAACTCTCCATAGGGTAATAAAAACTGCAAAGGGCATCATTGGTGTCCCACTGCCACCTCTGGGGGACATTTACCAGTCCAGATGCCGCAGCAGGGCCTGTAACATTAAAGTAAAAGACACCACACATCCTTTCCATCACCTGTTCACTCTGCTGTCCCCTCTGTAAGTCGGTACAGGACACTTAAGACACGCACAGTCGGACTCAAGAACATCACCGCGCCGGACTCTGTTTCCCCTCTGCCCAGCCCCTCTGCAAAGTCGTCTTCAGTGTCACTTTAGACTAAGCACTTTATATTTATAATGAGTGAGTGGGTGAGGCAGGAAGCGTAAGGGCTTGTGGATGGGGAACCTATGGGCTCGGGGAAGGTGGTGTAATTTATATTACTGTTTCTTTCTTTGTGTCTTCTAAGGAGAGCCATCGTCATTTCGTTGTATGGGACATGCAATGACAATGACGCCTCTCTTTGTTATTATGAACCATTATTAAGTTCAATGGGCTTGATTTCCTCTTATTCTTTTTTTCCCAGTGGCCCGTAAGCATAATTTCAATCCATTTTAGGTGTAAAAAATAGACTCCTGTGACTTTCTGACCACATATTCTCAAATATATGGATGCCTCATTGGGTTTAGGGTTTTACCTTATCATTTCAACAAAGAGAGAGAAAAAAGAAAGTCAATTATTTTTGCTGGCATTCATCTGTGAGGATTTATCAGCGTGTCAGTGGCTGTGGATTAGAGGCTTTCTTAATCTGTCCATCTGAAAGGGGTTCCTGGAGTTCGCCCCTCATATGACAGCCTCTTTAAGATGTTTTTTCCCCTTGTAGCCCAACCTACGTGCATCTTAGAGAAGCTTATATTGAGCTTTCAGTCAGAATTTTTGTGCAGATGCAGTAAAAGTGCGCGTGCTCACAACAAAAAATTTTTATACTTTATGCAGTATTAATATTTTTATTGGGTATTGATGTGTACATCCTTGGAAAGAATTTAAAATCAATTATATAATTAATGAAACAAATATTTACACAGAGCTTAAACGGGAATTACCATTTTTTTTACAACCTGGACCTTATTTCTGGCATAAAATACGATTGTTTACTCACCCATATAACTTTTGTGTAATTTGTAGTCATTCGGAAGATATTTAGATGCAGCAGAGCGCCGCGTATATCCATATAGTGGGAGTGACTGGGGCACCGAAACGCAGCCTCTAAATAACGCATTATCTGACGCGAAACTCGTTCATTTCACCAATATTTTGTTATGATACGCTAGTGCTATTCCCTGTTGAGGGAACAAAGTTGTCGTCCACAACCTCAGAATCGGAAAAATATTCAGCCATGCTGCAAAAAAATAGTAGTAGCAAATTACAGGTAAACAAGCCGCGCTCAGAGATGACATCATCCAGGTTAGTAGGTCAATCTACAGACCCCGGATGATAATAACAGATAACGGACTCAACGGGGAATAGCACTAGCGTATCATAACAAAATATTGGTGAAATGAACGAGTTTCACTGCAGATAATGCGTTATTTAGAGGCTGCGTTTCGGTGCCCCAGTCACTCCCACTATATGGATATACGCGGATCAAAATATCGTCCGAACGACTCCAAATGACACCAAGGTTATATGGGTGAGTAAACGATCGTATTTTATGCCAGAAATAAGGTCCAGGTTGTAAAAAGCGGTAATTCCCCCTTAAAGATACGTCTTCAAAATGTGCTATACATGTAGAAAATATAAGACAATAAAAGGAATTAAGAAATATGAGATCTAAATAAATAGAAGCCTACAAAATATGAATTGGTATTCAATGACCTATCACTGTTCAAATGTAATGTAGTTTGACAGCTCTGTGCAAGTAAGACACGTTTTTTTTCCCCCTTGCTCACCCTGCACTCACTCTCTGTCTTTAACAAACTAATTCTCTTCCTTTAGCCTAGGTATGGAGCACGATGGCCAGGGGAATCGTTGCGCCGACGAGACAAGTATGGGCAGCATCATGGCGCCACTCGTCCAAGCAGCTTTCCATCGCTACCACTGGTCACGTTGCAGCAAGCAGGAGCTCAACAGATACATCCAGTGCGTTCCGCCTCTCCTACTCCATTACTTCTCACTTTCTCTCGGCCCCGTGAGGCTTTAACGCCGTGAGGCTGTTATGTGTTATTGATTTGCCTTCGTGTGGCCTGTCCGCCGAAGATCTCACGTGTGACTGTTATCATTCTCGTATTTTCCTCAGCTCCTACGACTGCCTGCTGGATGATCCCTTTGAGCATAAGTGGCCCAAGCTTCCCGAGCTGCCCGGAATAAATTATTCGATGGACGAGCAGTGTCGCTTTGATTTTGGTGTCGGTTATAAAATGTGCACGGCCGTAAGTGCTTCACTGCCAGATTGTTGACTTATTAACTGGAGTTATGTGCTTGTTCACATCTACATAGCATTACAAGACCAAGTAAAATGGTAGCTATTAGACCTTTTAAGAGGGGCTCAGACTTGAGGAGTTCAGTCAAGTTCACGCCGTCCAAGTAGGAAACTAGTCTGGAACGGTCAGCTCTGTGCTGAAGATCGGCCCGGATTGTCTGGTAATGTGAGGGTTTACAGATGCGCTACCACTGGTGAACCTCCCAAACCACTCGCACAGTCACAGAGGAATATTTAAGACATCAAATCTGGAAGATTACGTCAGTACTTTCAAAACAACCAAAGATAGAGCTACAAGGATGCAGAGCAGCTGGTATAATATGGATAATATAGCCCTAATATATACTACTGCTGGCAGGTATTAAAACTGAAAGCTTAAATCCAACTCCCAGTTCCCACTGAAAAATAGACAATCTGTATACCATTTTCTCATCCACACAAAAAAGTCTCTTCATCTTCTTTTTGTTTGTTCGGCGGTTGGTAAACCAGCCTGCAGGTGCATTACCGCCGCCACCTGCTGGACTGGAGTGTGGATCAGTAGGTTTCCAGCGAGTTGCTTTTTATTTGCATTCACTTTCCCATCAGATCACATGGAGTGGATGCATTCAATGCTCCAAGAACTTACACAATAATCTCAGTAGTATCTTGTAATATGTGTTGCGCAGTGTGTGATGCTATATGATTTCCATATCGGGTAGGATTATACGACTCCCATGGTCTGAGCCCATATATATGTATGAGTGGCTGATAGGGATTAACTGCAAGACTGGATTTTGAATGTGTTATTTTCCACTTTTGCAAAATCTCAAGCTCAAAGCTGCTCTTTCCTTTCTGTAGTTTCGAACCTACGACCCTTGCAAGCAGCTGTGGTGCAGCCACCCCGACAACCAGTACTTCTGTAAAACCAAAAAAGGTCCTCCAGTGGATGGGACGGAGTGTGCACCGGGAAAGGTAAGAAACGCCTCTGAATCAAGTTTAGTTTTTCTTTTTATGTGCAATAATCTCAAAGTGGAATTTTTCTGAAGGTCAGAGGCAGAGGGAACTTTAGAAAGCCTGTAATGGTTTGAAAGTAATTGACTGTCATTAGCGTGGACATTTTGAGCTTTCTTTCTTTCTTTCCTTCCGTCTTTTCATCTGTCGTATTTTTAGTGGTGCTTCAAGGGCCATTGCATCTGGAGGTCCAGCCAGGAGCCTCAGGGCCACGATGGGAGCTGGGGCTCCTGGTCAAAGTTTGGCTCCTGCTCCAGAACGTGTGGAGGTGGAATTCGCTCCCGCAGCAGGCAGTGCAACAACCCTCCGTGAGTGCTGCACACAGAGAGAAAAAAAAATAATTCTGGGTGGTAGACATAAAAAAAAGAAAAGAAAAGAAACAGAGCACAGTCTGAAAATAAATTGGCTTCTCATCCAGTGGCAAAATAGTTTTATATGATATGTGGGTTCATCCAACAGATGATGACATACTGTAAAAGTGTGAATGCGGAGCTGGAGAGCAGGCTCAGTTTCAGATCCAGCTCTGGCTTTGATGGAGTTGAAAATGTTCAGGAGATGGAGCTACTGTCTGCGTCTTGTTTTTATACTTTTTATACTAAAACTTTAATGTGATGACATTTTCACTTGAGTTAGAGCAGAGCGTAGTATTAATTAAACGAAAACGCAAGTGAGTCTGGAGTCTGGACTCTGGAGGAAGTATGGTCGGGTCATTGACATTGTAACCCCGGGAAGATAGCAGCAGTTTAGCCAGTGCAAGGAAGTGGGAAGACATTGTCCATATTTGTACAGTCTATTACTCAAAGTCACTCAACTTCCATTTTTTAATTCAATCAGGCTCAATTGTCAATTTTCTGCAAGTACAAATCAGTAGCTCTCTCTGCAAAATAATACGCTGTGACAAACTAGGTCGTGCTGTACTGGGTTATTATGTTATATGTCTGATTTGTCGCCATAGAAAAGGCCCTGGTGTAACTAATATCAGTAATTATATGCGGATGCTTCTGTTTCTCTAAAGTCTTGGCGTTATTCATGCTGGCTCTCTGTCACACGGTTATGGCTTACAAAGACGTTTGTATATAATGGAGCTGCTATCAAAGTTTCATTTACGCGTTGTGTTTCAACAAGTTCAACAATTGCCCATTGTGTAATTAATTCCGTAAATCCAGACATCTGATATTAGCAGCTCAAACGTATGGTAGATAAAACTCTAGTATTAAAACGTCTTTTATTAAAAACAACCAAACACATTCGTCTTCATAAAGTTTGTACAGCACATATGAGCCAATGGGATACATGTGAAGCTGCAAAAGCATATGGTCACGTGGCTTCAGGCCAGTCAAGAGAAACCAATCTTATATATATCCATATGCACCGATCAGCCATAACATTAAAACCACTGACGGGAGAAGTGAATAGCATTGAACATATTGTGACAATTCAGTGTTCTGCTGGGAAAGTTTTGGACCTGGCATTCATTCATGTGGATGTTACTTAGACATGTAGCACCCACCTAGACCAGACCAGACCAGACACCCCGACCCCATAGCAATGACACTCCTTGATGGCAGCAGCCATCCACAGCAGGATGCAGCCTGACACAGACACACACACAAAAACGCTTTAGGAACAACTCAAAACAGAACAAGGTGTTGACCTGGCCTCCAAATTCACTAGATCCCAAACTGATCAAGTATCTGTGGGATCAAAGGCCCCCCCACTAACAACATTCTGTTACCAGACACCACAGGACACCCTCAGAAGGTCCATGTCCATTCTCTGATGAGCCACAAGTGTTTTGGAGGCACAAGGGAGACCTACACAATATTAGGAAGGTGGTCATAATGTTATGCCTGATCGGTGTATGTAACCTATATTAAGAATAATGAGCAGCAGTAGGAGTGATGCTATGCTTGAGGTGTTCATGCAAAAGTTTGTTGTATGCAAAATTTTCGATGCCACTATAAAACCAGTGATTTTCATATTAAATTTTGCAAATGTAAAAAAAAAAAAAAATAGAATTTGAATGTTTAACTTTTAATGAAGTTTGGTCTGTAGACAGTTTCCATGTTAAATGAGGAATATCTAGTTTAACATACTTTTGACACTGAGATGCTTTTGTGTCTTTCCCATTACGATGATGAAAGGAGTCTTATTGACATTGTGTTTTTGTCAACATTCAGTCCTGCCTACGGTGGCCGAGACTGCCCCGGCTCTGCCTATGACTACCAGATGTGCAACACAGAGGAGTGTGCTGGCCCTTACGAGGACTTCCGTGCCCAGCAGTGCGTCCAGAGAAGCAACAAATACCACAAAAACATCAAGCACACCTGGCTGCCGTATGAACATCCAGATGGTAAGTCTGCAAAAGAGGGAGGCGAAGTTGGCTCTCCTTTTCAGAGGTGAGCTTGAAAGTTTTACGCAAAGCAGAAAACAGACGGGCAGGAGCAGCCGTTCACACGCACGCTTAGATTCACGTGGGTGTTATCGGGACCTCTGAGGCCCGCAAAGACGTCTGGGAGGAATCAAAGTGTGTATGAGTTTGTGTTTGTGTGTTTGCAGAGGCCCGCAAGTGTGAGCTGAGCTGCAAGTCAAAGGAAACAGGAGAGGTGGTGTTCATGAACCAGGTGATGCATGATGGGACGCGATGCAGCTACACAGACCCCTTCAGTGTGTGCGCTCGAGGAGAGTGTCTGGTAAGAGTTTCATTGCATCTGACGGGATTGGCTTTCAGACAAGATTCAGATTGCACATATGCACAGTGAAAACAGCAGTTTAGACCGTACAGTGAAATTCTTACTTTGCAGGTCTCTCTTACTAACAACACTCGATAAATAAAAGAAATAGAAAACCTGCAAAAAAGTACAGATGTAAAAAAGACTGCAAATGCTAAATTAAATGCTGCACACAGTTTTTATTTTGTCTCAGGATTCACCTTGGACGTAAACTCGAAACTTGTAACACATTGCTGCAGGACAGTGTTTTGGCTGCACGTCCTGGATCTTATGTCTGGGCATGTTTCCATTATGCATCATCATAAAAGCGGGCACCATCTGAGCCAGATGTGTTCTCCCCGTGGCGTCGTTTTCCCAGCAGAGTAATCTCAGTGTGCACAAAAGTCAGACGCAGCAGTGCACTGATTTGATTGACTGCCTTTTCCCCTCCTCTCCCCCGTCTCACAGCATGTGGGCTGCGACAAGGAGGTCGGCTCTTACAAACAAGAGGACAAATGTGGAGTGTGTGAGGGGGACAACTCCCACTGCCGCACCGTGAAACTGACGCTCACCAAGACCCCCAAAAAGAACGGTAATTATCAGCCACGCGGTCACGGCCGGTGTTGAAACCGATGTCACAATCTCTGCAGTAAACTGCTAATTTAGTGTCCGTCGACTCCTCTGCATTAGACCGCACTCCATCCTCAAACGACGGCCCAAACTTATCTCGGTTCAGAAATAATTGGCTGCTTTAGAGCCAGACACACAAGAAGTGCCCGCTGCTTGCCTGGCCTCCAGCTCTACCATGCTGTGTCTCTTTGTCTCGTTAGGAATGCTGAAAATGTTCGACATCCCGATGGGAGCCCGCCACATCGTTATTGAAGAGAACGAGACCTCTCCTCATATAATTGGTGAGTGTTGCCGGAGTGTTGTTTGTGAATAGAGTTAGAGGTTACAGGTTTTTGGCGGTTATTTCCTTTGTGAAAAAAAGCTGCGTAATTTCATTAAATGCTTCAGACCAGATCCAAAGAAGTAAATATGAGGATAATTTTGCTAAAAAGATAAACTCTGCCTTCAGAGGTGTGATTATTGCAGTGGAAGTGAAAGGTAAGTAATACTCAGTATGTATATAATTCAAAACAGTGGATAAATTGGGAGGTGCAAAGCATAGACTGTATATAAAGATGGATGACGGAGCTGCTCCTCAAAAGTGAAGCCAAAGCAAGTAGAGCTCCCCCTGGTGACTGGCTGCAGTATAGGTCATAAGCTCCACCCCCTCCATGTTAGTGGATGGGACTTGGGCCAAACTAAAACACTAAAATACACGTCAAATTATTTATTTTTCAAGGATGGTTTCTGTTGTTTCTTCACACCTTTGGGACCATCTCCCTCCTGACATCTAAAACATAGACTCTCTTGAAATCCAGACTCAAAACTCATCTTTTTTAAAACAGCTTTGACCTGTTTTCTCTTTTATCTCATTTCTATCTACTTTTTTAATCTGATTTTTTATGTTTGATGTCTTATGCATTCTTGTTTGTTGTGTGACCTTGAGTGCTCTGAAAGGCGCCCACAAATAAATCGTATTATTGTGACTATTACTAATATGTCACGACTGAACATGCAGCTCCGCGGCGAGGAAGTAGATTTTGCAGCAGGAGGAGGTTGAGATGCTTCTGTTTTATTCTTACTTCCACTGACAGTTAATTCCCTTCCTCATAGCTACGTTTCAAGCATAAAAAGCACATATGTGCATGCTCAATATTTACTTTAAGAGAGTAAATGAAATGCCAGGACACTACATCTACAGCATAGGTGTTTAATTTAGTTTTACCCTTATTCGACTCCTTTGGCGCCGTGATACATCAAATATTTCTGCAGTCAATTTGAAATTTATTAGCAAAATTATTTTTATTTCATTATTATTTATTTATTTTTGCATTTGCTTTAACGCAGACTAATTTAAATTTGGCAGGTTGCACTAGAAGGATTAAAATAATCACCCTTGTACAGATGGAATAGGTGTTAGTCTGCTAATGGCTTCTACTGTAATGTACGTAGCTGAGTGGTTGGAGCGTGATGCACCGACGGAGGTATTGCAAGCGCAGTGCGTTCAACTGGCAGCGAAGCGCCGAGTGAAAATGAATGAGAAATCTTTAGATATTAGTCGCACGTTGAGAGACTCTTATCTTTCACCTTACAATGGCTCTTTGTTCGATTAAACTGGATGTGTCAGGACCTCTGTGGCAGTCGTCCAAACCCTCTCTCTTCTCTTTCCTCCACTATTTTCCTCTCTGGCTTTTATTAGCTCCTGGGAATAAGAGATGGCACACGACTTGGGAGGAATTAGTGTCGGGCTAACCGCAAAGGCAGACATCCCGAAATATAAACTGACACTTAGAGGAAAATCTTAAGAGTCGTTTGGTTGCGGGCGAGAGGGTTGACCTTGTGAATGAAAACTATATAAAATGTAAAAATGATTTCCCTGTACATATTCCTAAAACATTTTCTCATCCCTGACAGCTGTGAAGAATCAGGTTACTGGAAACTTCATACTTAACGCAAAAAGCGAAGATGCTGAATCAAAGACGTTCATCGAGAACGGTTTACAGTGGGAGTACTCCATCGACGGTCAGAAGGAGACTCTGAAAACAAGTGGTCCTTTGCATGAAGGCATTGTAGTTCTGGTGAGCTGGACTAAATTACATTATTATTTTTATTTTTTTGTGTTGAGCGTCCGTCGTTTATTCCTTTCAAGTTTCTCCAACAAACATTTGGTCGCTTTGTCGCAGGTCATCCCTCAGGAAGAAGATGCAAAAATTAGCCTGACGTACAAGTATATCATCCATGAGGACCTGCTGCCGCTCATCACCAACAACAACGTGCTTCTGGCCGAGCTGGACACGTACGAGTGGGCGCTGAAGAGCTGGTCTCAGTGCTCCAAACCCTGCGGGGGAGGTCAGTGAGTGTGTTCGGGGGGAAAAAAACAATCAGTTGAATCTGCAAATCGTAATTTTGTGATGTTTGCTTGAGCTGGAGCCTCACAGCAAGAAGGTTCTGGGTTCAAATCCATCGGCCGACTGGGCCTTTCTGTGTGGAGTTTGCATGTTCTCCCTGTGTCCCTGTGTCTCCCACCACCCAAAGACATACTCGTTAGGTTCATTGGTGATTCTAAATTGGCCGTAGGTGTGATAGACTGGAGACCTGTCCAGGGTGTACCCCACCTCTAATCCAGTGACAGCTGGGATAGGCTCCAGCCTCCCCGTGACCCTGCAGAAAACCGGTTATAGAAAATGAATGAATGAATGATTTAATTGGATAAAGCGTCATCTGTAGATCTTTTTTCTTGTTAGGATCAACAGCTCTAGTTCCTGTGAAGTGGCGTTTTTGTAATATTATGACACGCGACTTTGCCGGTAGATTCATAATGTGCACTTCTGTGTCACTCAGGCATACAGTACACAAAATACGGATGCAGGAGGAAGAGTGACAGTCGTCTGGTGCACCGCAACTTCTGCGAGACCAGCAAAAAACCCAAACCCATCCGCAAACGCTGCAATGTCCAAGAGTGCAGCCAGCCCACGTAAGTCGCCGCTGAGTGGTAATAACAGCTTTACAGCTCCGTGTGTCCACCTTGACATCGACTTTTGCCAATTTTGAGAGAATCTAAGAGCCAGTTCCAAGTAGCGGAGAAAAATGTATAATTGCCGTGCGAGTGGAAACCTTTTCAAAGAGCCCGCTGTGCTGACAGGTGGGTGGTGGACGAGTGGAGTCCCTGCAGTAAGACCTGCGGGAAGCTCGGCTACCAGACCAGGGTGGTGCAGTGCATGCAGGCGCTCCACAACGGCACCAACAGGCTCGTCCACAGCAAACACTGCACGGACGATCGTCCAGAGACCAGGAGAGCCTGTAACCACACCGTCTGCCCCGCCCAGTGGAGGACAGGGGCGTGGTCTCAAGTAAGATTTAACATATATATAAATACTATATGAGATATATGAGATTTACTCTTTATTAAACAAGTTGCACAACTGAGATTGAGAGTATATAGAAATTAGTTCTTACTGTTGAGGTATACACACAGATCCAGCATAACATTACGACCACTAACAGGAGAAGTAACATTAGGAAACGTTTGGACATGGCATTCGTGTGGATGTTACTTAGACATGTAGCACCCACCGAGACCAGACCAGGCACCCCCACCCCATAGCAAGGACACTCCTTGATCCCCAGGAGGATGCAGCCTAAACAAAAAAAACATGAAGAACAGCACAAGGTGTTGTGACCTGGCCTCCAAATTCACGAGATCCCAAATTGATCAAGTATCTGTGGGATGATCCACAGAGGCCCCTCCCCTCAAAGCCCCCCCCACTAACAACATCCTGTTGCCAGACACCACAGGACACCCTCAGAACATGTCCATTCTCTGATGAGTCACAACTGTTTTGCAGGCACAAGGGAGACCTGCACAATATTAGGAAGTTGGTCATAATGTTATGATCGATAAGTGCATTTAAATTCAAATTCATCTGTTTGTTTAAAAAGCTACAGGTGTGTAGAAGTAAGAATGGCTTAATTATTGGGACATGACGTGAAAATGAATTGAAGGGTTGTGGTTGTTAACTTCACGTTTCTGTAGCATGGAGACGTCTTTTAAGCTCAGAGTGACAAGGTTTGGGGAATAAGTGGCTGGGTGTAGTGTATGTCTCGAGGACATGAACACACATCAAAGCTGCGTCCTCACACTGCGTCTTTCTGTGCAGTGCTCGGTGACCTGCGGCGAAGGGATTCAGCAGCGGCAGGTGGTTTGCAAGGCCAGCGACAACACCATCGGGGAGTGCGAGGGCGAGAAGCCAGAGACGGTCCTTATTTGCAAACTGACTCCGTGTCCAGGTGAGATTTCACGCTCGCGTCGTTAGGGAACAGTGCGTCGGGGGATAGAAACCCGCATGAGAGTGCTTTTCATGATCGATGCGGGCAGACGCACACGTGGGCGGTTAACGTCTGCTGCATCCTGCACATTAGTCGTACTCCTCTAAGGCCAAATAAGGAAACGCCACTCAGTGCATGATGTTGAGGCGCTCAGGGGGAGTCCAAAGCCAAATCAGACTGAACATATTTGCCTCCTGAGTGTGTTTTGTGCATGCAGGCGTGCGTCACCTTGGACAAAAGCCAGGCTCACACTGTAGGCAAAACAATTTAAATGACATAAATGTTATGTAATTGACTATACTTTTAACAGACAGAGAAGCTTCTTAAAGGTCGTTCAGCTCTTATGTCTGCAGCAATGCCCTCCTACAGATGTGTTTTGTGCAAGAGCCACCGCAAAAATTGGGTTCCCCTGTGTTCTGTGAATACCACCAAGTCTTATTATAGGTTCCTAACAACACGGCTCTTGCAGTAGGAAAAGGTTGAGCTTTTCTTGGACCAGTTTTCATCCTGTGTTTTCTACTCCAGGGCAACCAGAGTCTTCTCTTGCTTCTCAAACGATGGAGAACTCAACTATGAAAGATGAAGCTGTGTACCAAAGGGCTCCTGAAAACCCTGTCCAGAAAATCTCTTCAAGTAAGTAATTTATGTCAGAGATTGATCACGCACACCAAATGCAATGTATGTGCAGTAGAACTGTTGCTTCTAGTGATGTTCTCTCTCCTGTCTTTGCTAGATGAGCCATGTCTAGGGGATAAATCAATTTTCTGTCAAATGGAGGTCCTGGCGCGTTATTGTTCCATCCCTGGATATTATAAGCTTTGTTGTGAGTCCTGCAACAAGAGGGAAACCCTCACCGCACATCCTGACTTCCCCGACACCGCTCAACCTGAGACCACCGTTCTATCTCATCCCGCCTCAATGAAGGCCCCTCTCGTCGTCACGACCCAGTCCCCGCCACAAACCACTAAAGCCATAAGCCGACGGCTCCGCTCCACCACCCCGGCGCCGGCCGCGGCTACCACTGCTCAAGCTTCACCATCGTCAGATGCTGCTCCGCCCCAGCGTCCTACCAGCGACTCCATCCTCAGCGCTGAGAAGGCCGATTCAGATGCGGGGCCTCTTCTACCTCCAGGGCCGCCACGACCCTCAGCGGACTCCAGTGGAGGTGCCTCTCAAGAGCACATTCCAAACAGCACTTTAGGCTCAGCTGCTGCTGCCAGGTCAAGAAGGGACAATTTAGGATCCGAGAGGGACTCGAGTCACAGAACCCTGTCCGCTCAGAAATGAGCAGCGAGCAACGTTGTGAACATGCTGCTCAGTGAGACAGTCACAAACATCAGCTTTGCAGTATCTGGTTCACTCAAAGTCTTGCTGCAGATAATTTCTTTTTTGTTTTTTTCATGCCAGTGAACTTAGACCAGACCAGTGACGGTTACCTCATCGAAAACCCCCGGAGCGATGATGTGCGTGCAGCGTCGCTCTGCCCTCTGTGCTTCAGAATATGAAACGGAAGAAAAAAAAGTAGTTGAAAAAAAAAAAACGAAGGTGCTGTAAACTAAAACGACTACAAGACGTGTTCAAAATGTGATGACTGCATTGCTACATTCATGTTTTTATCTGTGTACAGTTGTGTAAGCCTGTTCTTCTTTGTTTTGTTTTTTTCTCAAGTGCATTAGAACTACTATTGAACTTGTATTGTGAACATGAGAGGTCAGAGGCCATGGCTTCGGAGGCGCATGTGCCAGTTACGGAGTCTGGAGCGTGCCACCAGAATAATTAGTTCAGTTACTAATTAAATTTTAATTTAAATTCTGCTTTTGAAAGCCTATTATAAGTAAGGCTGGGCAATATTACGGCCGATTTTATTCGTTTTTTTATTTTTCTGAAGAATTCAAAACGAGTTTTTTACAACCTGGACCTTATTTCTACCATAAATTACGGTCGTTTACTCACCCTACTTAATAATCAACTCCGGACTCAACGGGGAATAGCACTAGCGTATCATAACAAAATATTGCTGAAATGAACGAGTTTCACGGCAGATAATACGTTATTTAGAGGCTGCGTCTCGGTGCCCCAGTCACTCCCACTATATGGATACACACGGCGCTCCACTGGATCTAAATATCTTCTGAATGACTCAAAATTACACCAAAGTTATATGGGTGAGTAAACGATCGTATTTTATGCCAGAAATCCAGGTTGTAAAAAACGGTAATTCCCCTTTAAGCGCTGTGTAAAAATTTGTTGCGTTATTTAGAGGCTGCGTCTCGGTGCCCCAGTCACTCCCAGTATATGGATATACACTGATGTAATTATTTCCTAAACGAGTGCAAATGACACAAAAGTTATATGGGTGAGTAAACGACCGTATTTTATGATACACTTAAGGTCCAGGTTGTAAAAAACAGTAGTTCCCCTTTAAAAGGAATATGTAATATTCAAGGTCTAGAAACGAGAACAATAACTTCTTAAGTGCCACTGCTAGGTAACTTGCGTAGCACCAGCAGTTTGAAGCAGTTTGTTCATTATAAAGCTAACGTAGACATGTCGGAAACTCAAAGGAAATTGGCTGGTGTTTTTTTTTTTTCAATGCTAACAAAACATTCATGCTATGGTTTCCATTTCCTCATAGTGTAAAACGATGACTATGACAGATACTTATGTGCAGTAACAGCAGCTCTGGCAGTTTCGCAGGTAATTTCTGATTCCATCCAATGTTTTCCTGTTTCAGCAGAAGCCCCCTACATTTCAGTTGTTGCTCTAAACTCTTAATTTGAAAAGCCCCCAGCAAAACAAGCGTTTTAAAGTCGTCATCTTGGGTTTCCGCTCATTTTTCAACCACATATTGTATGCTTCTTGTTTACTACCTTAGTAACTGATTGGAGTAAAGCATTTGAACGTTGTGTAATTATCCCAGTGGCACACTCCAGACTTCATAGTCATCACTCCTGGCAGGGAGCTTCGCGCCTTCTCTGCCCCACCCCTCCACCACCAACCCCCCATCGGTGCTCTTTTATCAATGTTGTTGTTGTTGTCCAAACCTAATATACCGGTGATTATCCTCACTGATAAAATAATCATGACTGTTTGCAAGCCAACCCCGCTGTAGCGTGCCCTCCGTCTGTCGACATGGAAGCCAGTGATTTAATGCTTTAACAAACAAAAAGACACGTTGTAATATTTCTTCTTTTTTTTTTTTTTTCAGATTATAATGTACATAGTGTAAATTTCAATTCACGAAACGACGCAATTGGAAAATCCAAGCAGGCGATGCTGTAAGTCTACAGGCCGTGGTTGGTTATGCTGTTACACCGTTACTGCGGCGCGGTTCATAACGTCATTTATTGTATAGTTCTTGTATATACGTACGTGAATGAAAGCTTTAAATGTTAATATTTATTGAATTTTTAAGTGGTATGGTGAAAAAAGTAAAAAGACATTTGAAAGAATGGAGATCCTTGTCAAGCTGTTTTATTTGACTATTTAACTGCTTCTCTTAAAGGTGGACAAGCGTGTAGCTAGTAAAGTGAACTTACACCGATCAGCCACAACATTAAAACCACTGACAGGAGAAGTAAATAACTTCGACCACCTTGTGACAACACTATGTTCTGCTGGGAAACTTTTGGACCTGGCATTCATTGGTGTGGATGTTACTTAGACATGTAGCACCCACCTAGACCAGACCAGACACCCCCACCCCATAGCAATGATACTCCTTGATGGCAGCAGCCATCCCCAGCAGGATGCAACTACATAAAACTTTAGGAACAACTCAAAAAAACATGAAGAAACAGAACAACGGCCTCCAAATTCACTAGATCCCAAACTGATCAAGTATCTGTGGGATGATCCACAGAGGCCCTTCCTCTCAAAGTTCCCCCACTAACACCACAGGACACCCTCAGAAGGCCCATGTCCATTCTCTGGTGAGTCACAACTGTTTTGGAGGCACAAGGGAGACCTACACAATATTAGGAAGGTGGTTATAACGTTATGCCTGATCGAAATTCAGACATTTAACTTTACTGTATATAAACTGAGAAGGAACAATTGTTATGCAGAGTTTCCATTAATGTTTTATTTTTGTTTTTAATTCAGTGGATGAAGATGAATCAGACAGTGCAACACTTTATTGATTCTGTCCAGTCATGTGCACAGAGTCATTTTTCAGTGATGACAAATAATCAGGAAATCCTAATGAGGTTTGAGTGTGACAATGTGACATTAATTCCTATTACGAGCCAGCCTCCTTCCTCCAAGCTGGTGCTGGTCTCCTCCCGAGCCGAGCGCCTCCTCCTCCTCCTCCTCCTCCTCCTCCTCCGAGCAGCGTTTCTTTCTCTCCACTCCTCCAAAGGGGTTCAGCGTTTTGCCAAGCAGCCCGGGCTGTCAACCATGCCTCCCTCTCCCTCTCCCTCTCTCCCAGTCTCTTCCTCCGTGAGCGATGACAGGGTGTTGCTCCGGTGTGTGGGTGTCACACAGACTCAGCTCAGGCTCAGACGTCTGCGGAGGTGTTTGGTGAAATCCAGCTGTGCCCGGGGCAAAGCCTGATTGACAATGGTCTTTGGCAGCCAGCCCTGAGGACAAAGTTATCTTTTCTTAGAGCTCAGAATTAAAGAAAAATCAGCTAGCTGCTCAATCTACAATATATTTACTGCTACTTATATACAAATGTGGTTCACAGAATAATTCACCCGGTGGTCCACGTGCAAGCTTTTCCCCAAGCTCTGAAACTAATCTACTGATCTGTGCTTAGTTGTTGCTCAGTGTTTTTAGTTTGACATGTTTAAGATCAAACCACGAGAAGCAGCTGATAAGGCTAATTTGCGAAGTAATAAAAAAGTTAGTGCAATGATTTCAAGCGAAATCCATCCAGAATTTGGGGAAACTCAGGCGAATGAAACAACAAAAAATAAAATCTTACATTTATTATTATGCATGCTTTCCTAAAGGCTTTCAAATGCAGGGTTTCTGTTCCACAAATGTCAATAATCTGTTTTACAACTTCAAATATTGGAAAGCTATTTTCTAGAGCTGCAGAGAGACTTCACTGCTGTTTTCACAATCTCAAAAAGAACTCCTTCTGCTGAAACTTCCACTGCTACAGACTTAAGCGTTTAGCATTTTTTGCAATATCTCTCCCATCCCTTACCTTCTCAGGTCTGGTTCCTTATCTCAGACACCAGCATACTTAGCTGTGATAGCATATTCTTATCCTGTAGCTGCACCTTATCTGCAAAAATGGGTATTCTATATCATAGTGATTTGTGTCTGCTATGCCGCGTTAATCCCTCTCCGCATGTACCAACCGGCATTTCAAAAAGGAGATCCCGATCCTGAGCCACCAACGTTTAGAAGCACCTCCGCAGTAATAACTGAAACTCATTTTTGCGCACCGCTGTGCAGAAAAATGGAGGATTCTCCGTGGTATTGTTTCGCTTACGAGCTGTTTTGTGTGTTGCGTTTGGCAGAAAATAGTCAATCTGAGAAACCTGCTGCTTGCCAGACAATGTGCTCTGATGGGAAACCCGCATACATATTCACCTGAGTGTAGAGTAGACGTAGATTTACCTTGACGTCCATGTTGAGAAGCCACGTGAAGCGGCTTTTTGCTGCGTCCTCCTCCAGAGCTTGTATGACGATGCAGGTTGGCCCGTCCTCGGCTCTGTATGCATGGATATCAACTCATTAGCTTCAGAAATGAACTACAGTTTAATGTGGATATAACATATGGTGTGTTATGGTTACGGTTAGAGGACTAGGGTTAGGGTTAGGGTTAGGTGAAGGGTTAGGGTTAGGGCACCAATCAGAAGGACTGACTTAAAATCTGGTGCATACAATCATGGCTCCTCTCAATATAAAATCTGATGACTTTGGTGAGTCCTTCGCCTTTCACACCATCACCCTAACACACTTTTACATAGCCTTTGTTTTTATATTTTGTCTGATTCCCACTGTCCTCACACTCTTCAAAATCTACTGAAATATGTGCAATAACACATTTTTATCTCACATCCACGAGATAAAAAAAAACAGCAGACATTTAAGGCCGCTGATATTAGCCGGTGCTGAGCACGTAGCCGCAGAAAGATTGTCAGGTCAAGTTAAAATGTCAGAATAAATCAAAACAATTGCCTCTTTCATTTATTTATTTATTTTTTTGCCTTTTGTCAGATTAACTCTACCCTGTACGTTGTGTGGGGGGAAACCTGAACGAATGCATGTCTCTGAAAGCGTGACGACAAGGTGATCCCTTACCTCACAAAGCCAGCCTGAGGGGGGAAGGAGTCCAGCTGAACCGCCGCTCCTCCAAGGTAAACCCTGGACTTTTGTTTACAGCTGTGTCTGACGCTCAGGAAGTCCCTTTGACCAATCAGCATTCCCGCTGCCTCAGATGAAATCTCGTGAGTGACAATTGTTTCTGGTCCGATGTGTTTCAGAACCTAGGGACACATGAAAAAAATTAATAAAAAGCACACACAACGGGATCTGCAGCAATCAAATACTCAATAATGAGAACGTGCATGCAACTATTCCTTCACAAACTGAATATCAGGTCGGAAACTGTCCACTTAAGTAGCATTTGAATGTGGTAGCTGCAGTATAACCTGCGGAGGTGTAGTTTCACAAGGGATGAACTATCCAATTATCAGCAGTAGCCTCTTGTAAGTTGTCTAAAGGTCAGCCGCTCACTTTGATGTGCTGTATGCTCGGGTTCCACTGGTGCATCTCCTCGACTCTGACAAACAGGAGGTCGTAGAGCTCATTCACGCTGGCCTCCAGGACCGCCTCCAGTCTGAAGACCTTCCTGCCCTCCGGCATCACTTTGCTGCAGATCACATCCCCGTTGCTCTAAAGAAAGAAGAAATAAAAATAATTAAAAAAAGGGCAGACAAGTTATATAATGGTGTCGCTGCTTGCGTCTGGTTTATTTCACAGTGTGTGACAGTTGAAGTTTGATGAAGGCTCTTTAAAAGGACAGGATGACATTTTAGCCAATCAGACGTTACCTCTGTGATCTCGACCTTCCATCCGTCTCTGTCCTCCAACATGCTGAGAGCCTTCCTCATTGCTTCTTGGCCTTGTTGTACATAGAACATCTCATCTTCTTTCCCTTGCACTGGCTTTGTGTTTTCTGGTTTGGGCTCTGCAGGAGAAGACTCCGGTCAGCGACAGTTAAAAACAAACATCTATACTGTTTAATAAACACTGTGGTCATATTTTACCGGTATAGTTTAAACCAGCCTGCGGTCTCACGCGGTGTTGGATTTGACCCCATCGCTGCAGGTGCGTGATCTCCTGGCCTATCACTGCCACAGCCGTGCGCTGAAGTCCTGCACGATTGAACGGAAACGAAACAACTCAGGAGCCTCGCCCAGATTGCACCATTTCCACAAAAAAACAAAAAAGTTTTCTGATAGTTTACCTGTCATACTCCTGATATGAGGGTAGGAGATTCCACAGCAGAGCTTCACAACAGCGGGCAGCATGTTGTCTGTCGTCGGCAGTGACAGCAAAGTAACGGAGTCCGTCTCCGGTCTTTATATGGACCGTGAAGGACGCCGGGAGAGATAAGGGGCAGAGACGAAGATAGGACTTGTTCTGAATTCTGTCCCGAAGGCCGCACTTGACAAGAGTTTTTATTAACTAGAGGCGAGGATGCAGGGCTCGTTTGGTACAGCTGTGGGAATGTTGAATCTTTTTTTCATTCAGTGACAAAAACAGCAGTGAGTGGAAGGTTTATACCAACCAGCATGGCTGTCGATTGGCTATTTGTTTTTCTGATAATTACCTTCTTTCTGAGTAGCTGTGAATCGAGTACAATGGAGTGGATGATGATGAGCTACTTCAGCTCACAGATCAAATTAACAGGAGTCTAGACTGAGGCAGACTGAAACCTGAGGCAATGCAGAATGTTTTGTAATTAAGAATGCATCATCACATAATCCATAACGATCAGCCACAACATTAAAACCACTAACAGGAGAAGTGAATAACATTGACCATATTGATGCAATTCAATGTTCTGCTGGGAAACTTCTGGACCTGGCATTCATTCATGGGGATGTTACTTAGACGTGTAGCACCCACCAAGACCAGACCAGGAACCCCCACCCCATAGCAATGACACCCCAGCAGGGGTTGATTCAAAATTGGCTGTAGGTGTGACTGTGACTGTGAATGGCTGCTTCTCCCCGTGGTGGCTCTGTGACTGACTAACGACAGACTGGCCAGGATGTACCCAGCGTCTCGTCTAATGGAAAAGCAGCAACAGATCATGGATTGTTGGTTCTTCTTTATTATATTAAGTACAAGGAAGGGCCACTCGAGTGCATATCCAGTACATTAGTGAGGCTACTGCAAAGTGCTGTCATCAAAGTCAACAGCATGATTTTATCCAGAGAATTTTTAATTTTGCTCTTAAACCTGACAGCTCCTGAGAGGAACTATGAGCATCATTTAACATCAGGGGCTCTTAAGAAGCATAATTCATATTGGTTTAGTAGTTTTGATTTAATTATCAGGAACAAAGTACTCATTTTCTTCTCTTCTGTATTTTTCTACACTGGTTAACAGGATAACGGTGCTGTATTTTTTGTACTTGTGCAAGTGATAACAAAGTTAAATCAAATTTATTATCTAATTCCATCATTTAAATTAAATAATCCAAGTGATGCATGCTTCTTTTTTTCCAAAAAGATTTCCTAAACACACACAAACAAACAGGAAATACCCCTCTTACTGGAGGACATTAGTATTCAAGAACATGCATGTAGTAATTAGGTGGCCTGGTGAGGTTACAGTTCTTACCACAAGCCGTTTACACTAATTGGCACCATTACAAGACGCTTTGGAGGTCGTAGGTCTCCGGGGACCTGATGGAATCTAAAAAATATTTCACTTCAGTTTGGTCAGAGCCCTGAACTGTGACCCTGAAGGACAGCCGAGATTAGAGCCACTTTGTAAGGATGCTGTCACGCACTAATAAACAAGCAGGGTACAATGGAAAAAGATGCTGATGTACAAATATGTATACACCTTTACAAGGTCTCATCAGCCGGAGTCACAGGTGGAGTAGAAATGAACAGCATGAATTATAATACTATGATAGAATATATATATATATATATATATTATTGTAAAGGTCAGTAGTAATGATCGTCCCTGCAGCACATAGAGTCTTCTAAATGATAAGTGCGGGATTTACATGGCAGAGAAAAGCATTTCAGCAGCTGAGGCACTCTGCTCACGCCACAAGCGAAGGAAATTGCTGCACACCAAGTAGTTCAAATGGTAATCAGGTGTCAGAGAGGGTGCACAGTCTGCACCACGTGCACACTTCTGTTTGCACGTTTGTAGAAGAGGAAAAATAAAGTCATTAAGGAGAGATGGAGGTGGTTAACCTTTAGATAATCCATCTATACTTAATCCTTTCAGAATTAAGGCTAGTCACCACATCTATGGGGAAGATGACCCCAAAGGTCAACAGGTATCATATATGCATGTATTCATGAATTAAAGCCTTCATCCCCCTATACCTCTTCTCTGTACAAATGTCTGTTTGAATCCTAATCCCTAGATACAATAATGATTTATAATTTAAGTGATGCATCCTTGTCAGGAGAGTGGTTATCTGTAGCTGGGCACTACTGTCATTTAGCAGTTTCATTCATTCATACATTTTATTCATTCTCCTGTCTCTGATTTTAACATTTTCATGTGAAGAGATTATATTGGAAAATCAAGGGAACTTTGGTTTTAGCATGTCCCAGAACCTGTTTTGATGGAAAACAAATGACACTAGACTGTAATGCAGCAGCACAAAACAAAATCAGCGTTAACTCTGACTAAAGTGAAATGTGCAAGATCTGTTTTTACCTCTAGTTTTGCCCTGAAAATTAGACACGACATGAGGCGATGCATATCGTCTATGATACTATACGATACGACATTATGATACGATACGATACGATACGATACAATACGATACGACAAGACGAGATACAATATGATACGACAACATACAATACAATAAGACAAGATAAGACAAGACACGACACGATACGACACGATACGATACGATACGATACGACACGATACGAGATACAATATGATACGACAACATACAATACAATAAGACAAGATAAGACAAGACACAATACGATACGATACGATACGATACGATACGATACAATACGACACGATATGACGAGACGAGACAAGAACATACAATACGATAAGACAAGATACAATACGATAAGACAAATTAAAATACGGTAAGACAAGATACGATACGATACGATACGATACGATACGATACGATACGATACGATACGATAGGACAAGACGAGACGAGATACGATACGATACGATACGATACGACAGGACAAGATACGATACAATACAATATGATACGATACGATACGATACGATAAGACAAGATACGATACGATAAGACAAGACAAGACACAATATCATACAATATGATAGGATAACAACAACCTAAACATTGCAAAACTTGGGAAGTCTATAAATGATTGTGTTTGAATTATGAGCTCATTTGATTCTGCAAAGCAGTTCAGGGCAAACTAATCTGTCTCTTGCTCTATTGTAGTCAAGCATGTGTGCTTCTAACATTATACTTCAGGTAAAAATATTAAATTTGGGGAAGTAAAAATGGGTTGTCCTCGTGCGCCTATAAGCTAAGCTACGATACAGGGCGCAAGAAACACTCACAAATGAGCTGCCAACGTGCCTCAGTGGTGAGAAGGCTACTCAGTTGCACGTTCTTCTCTGCCTCAGCACCTCTTCAGCAAAGTGTCATCACTTCAGACTGGTTTGTTTAAACTGTCGCAGTCTATGCAGTACATGAGATTGTATTGATATTCATACATGCATTAATTTTTGTCAACTTTTTTTTTGGTTTAATTAATTTACTGATACCGCTCTTTTCCATTGCACTTACCATGTGTTGTTTTTGTGTGCACTGTCCTTTAAACTGTATGCTGCTGCAACACTTTAAAATAAACCAAGGATAATTTTATCTAATCTTCATTCGCCGCTCAATCGTTTTCAGTCATTTTTCATGGCAGTGGCTCGTTATCGCATCTTTGTGTATTGTGATTCTCATGTTGGAGGGCTTCCACCGGCCTCTCCTTGTCTGATATGAGTTACACTAGTGAGGTCTCTTCCTGTCATATCTGTAAAACGTTTGGTATCTGGCCCAGCGCTGCCCCTCCTCTCTCCTCAATGCTGCCTTGCCGAAGCGTTGCTGATAGAGCACAGAGAAACAGCTGCCTCTTATCACTCAGAGCCAACAGGTGTCCTTGTGAGAAGGATTCATGACGTCAATGCTGAACTTCACCTGCTGACCAGGCCAGTGGTCACGCCACAAGTTAAGAGCTTTTAGGATGTGTTAATGTGTGCAGCAGGGAGGACGTCTTTGTTGACACGATCATCAAAATGGGCATTTATTGCAGTTTGCGTGCCTTGTGTCAGGGCACCACGTGTGTGTTATTTAAAATAAATGTATTTTTGTGACCCTTTGACCAGTGATTTGTGGACAAAGTGCATTTTCCATCACAGTTCTATCAACTCAGCTTCCGCCATTGTTCAGCAAAAAGGACTTTCCTGGATTTGAAGAGCAACACTTAAAGTCCTGGTGAGAGTACATTACCTGCCAACTCGGCATCTTTCTAGTATACTGCATTTGTCGTGCAGGTTATGTAAGGCACTGAGAATAAAAGAGGTCCAAATGAGAGAAAAACCAATCTTACAGTTTTTGTGTTTTGCAAGAAAGAGGTGGCATCGGGGGCAGCACAGTGGTGTGGTTGTTAGCACCACAATCCAGGCCAACTGGGGCCTTTCTGTGTGGAGTTTGCATGTTCTCCCTGCGTCTGCGTGGGTTCTCTCCGGGTACTCCGGCTTCCTCCCACTGTCCAAAGACATGCTTGTTAGGTTCATTGGTGATTCTAAATTGGCCGACCTGTCCAGGGTGTACCCCGCCTGACCAGCTGGGATAGGCTCCAGCCCCTCCGCGACCTTCCAGAGGACAGTTACAGAAGAAGAATAAATGAATGAATGAGTTGGCGCTGCGTTTTCTTCTTTCTTCACTAACAAACACAAAGCCTTAATAGGACTTTACTGGTTTACTGAGAGGACGTGAGGGAATTTAGAAGGGCGGAGGGGACCGATGAAAAGGGATGAGTGGGATTGAAGACCCAGGGTGGGGCCACCTCTAAGGAAGCTTTGGTTTGTTGTCCTCTTGGTTTCTGTAATGGGAGAGGGAGGAGGAAGGAGGAGGAAAGAAAGGGATAGGGAATGTTTGAGTAGAGAACTGAGGCAAACAGTGAATCCTTTTGTTTTTGTCTCTTTGTAGTTGTCTGACACCTATTAATGACAATAGACAAAAAGAAATGTTAACAGCCACTCAAAACAATAGTTCCACCCACATATTGTGCATACTGGTCATTTTACATAAATAAAATGTCCAGCAAAGAGGACAGTTTGCCTTCACTTCAATGAGAACATTCCGTTTTTCTCGCTGTGTGCTCTTTTTATGAGCATCCCATTAGCAGCTTGTTCTACACATTCATCTTTTGTTCAATGATTCATGTGAAGACATACTGTATCTGGAGACCTTGTGTTTTTTTTTCTCCGCATTAGTAGGGCTCTCTCTGATGAATAAAGACTGATATGGATCTAATACGTACAATAAAGATTTCTAAGCATCAAGAAATACAGGGATTTCTTAAACTAAATAATCTTATATACACCGATCAGCCACAACATTAAAACCACTGACAGGAGAAGTGAATAACATTTATCATCTTGGACCTGGCATTCATTCATGTGGATGTTACTTAGACATGTAGCACCCACCTAGACCAGACCAGACACCCCCACTCCATAGCAATGACACTCCTTGATGGCAGCAGCCATCCCTAGCAGGATGCAGCCTGACACAGGCACGAAATGTGCAGCATGTTATAAAGCAATGCAGTTGTCACTGAGATTATTTGGTCATAAATCAGAGCGTTGCATAAATTAAACTTTTGATGCTTCAGGGGGGAAATTAACTCATTTTATGTGGCAAATACCTGAACATGAGCTGTATGAAAAAAAGACTACTACAAATAGACAAAATAATGCCTCTGTTCCAGCTCTCTGCAAGATGTCTACAGTCACATTAACCAGTTTTTACAATGGCTGGCTGACATTTGTTTGAAAAGTAGTTCTCTTAGAGCTGTCAGAACCAGAAGGATTTTATTATACAATGGAGAAAAATATATAATGCATTGCAATTATCGGTGGATATTTTTACAGGCTCCTTTTTTCTTCAACTGAGTTCTTGGGAATAGATGTTATTGTTTACAGGTGGATCAAACAGCGCTTTGAAGTGATTAATTGAAATCTCTCCATCTCGAATACGCAGCTCCTCTGAAGATGTTTTGCATGGTGATTTTAAGTGATCTCTGAAGGAGCTGGAGTGCTGTATACGGAGCACTCACACAGTGATGATGGTAATCTTACAGTGTATACACAGATAATTGCCAGATATTACTGGAGCCGTATTTACTCTTCTGTTCAATGTCTGGGTTGCTTGAGGAAGCGTTTTTTGACGCTCAAACAGCCTTGAAGCAATGGGTTTTACGGTTTTCAGGTCATATTGCAAAATTATTACAAATTAATGTTTGCCCTGTTTAATTTATGAATGGAAGAATCATCTCTTTTTGCTGTACGGTTCAGGGACAATGTGTTCTCAGCTCTAACTTTTGCCAGAAGTGCTCGTGATATCAGTTATTATCATTATATCTATTCCAGCGATCTAATGTCACAGTGCTTCCTCTTCCATCTGAACACTGGAGGCAAGGAGCTGCGCTCTTATACTCCTTTATAAAGCTAAGTGTTCTGGCATTTAGGCTTCCTGAAAATACCCCGCTAATGACGCATAATAATCTGTGACGGACGGGTTCAGTTGGGTTTCTTTTATTATCCTCTTTTAAAAATGTCAGCGATCTCTGTCACAGTTTTAGGTTTCTTCTGTCAGCTTCAAGCTGCAACAACAAGTAGATTATTAATTCTCCCATATGTAGTTTTTTCATCTTATCAGTTGTTTAGATTGCCGGGCAACTTTTAAATAAACCAATTCAATGTTCTGCTGGGAAACTTTTGGTCTGACATATAGCACCCACAAAGACCAGACCAGACACCCCCACCCCATAGCAATGACACTCCTTAATGGCAGCAGCCATCCCCAGCAGGATGCAGCCACAAAAAACGGTTTAGGAACAACTCAGAACAGCACAAGGTGTTGACCTGGCCTTTAAATTCACTAGATCCCAAACATACTTGATCAGCTCTGGCCCTCTCCTGTTATTCATGACTCGGTGGATGGTAACCTAAGTCATGTGGTATTTTCTTCATAATTTTATGACATGATGTGAACATTTGAACGCCTCATCGTTTTCATTAAGCCTTTGCATTACCGACATCGTGTTACCTGGTTGCTCTGCTGCTCTATTGTGCAGCAACAGGCGTAAAGAACATGTGTGAACATGGCGCTCTGGCCTTCACAGCCACCAGACCTTGAGCCAACTAAGTGAACACTTACAGAAGACAGGTCCTCACAGTCGTCTGTTAACTGTTCAGAGACAGACTTCATTTCAGGTGTTCAACAAGCGTACACAAAACGAAATCTAGCTGCATTGGCTCAGCACAGTATTAAAATATGCAGCAGTAGCTATACATAACAGAGAGTATTATGATCACAAATACAGTTATTTTAGCAGCGTATACGGTACAGTATAACATACAGAGTACTGCATAAAACCAAAAGAAAAAAAGTCAGCAGTGCAAGAGTTATATAGTAGTATTAACAGTAATGCAAATAAAGTACTGGTAATAGTATTAGTAATAGTGCAAATTATGTAAAGTTAGGTAATCTCTAGTATTAGCAGTAGTGCAAAATAGTCTGCAGGATACAGGATTAAATACAGATTGCTATAAAATAAGATAAGGTAAAACAAGATAAGCTAATCCTTTATTTGTCCCACTGTGAAGTATCTAAGACGTTCGTGTAGGACGAGGTGGAACAACACCTTACTAAAAATAATTTCCTTTATTTTTGTCAGCCACCTGTAAACAACTAACTGCATCCAAACAGGTTTACGTTTACCGTGGTCACATGAAATGTCCACAGCCCCCTCTTGTGGCATTCACAACCTCATTAGTGGACATTCTTTGGAAAGGTCGGCGTGCAAAAGTTCTGATGTATTTGCTGGAACTGGCCGAGGTGGATGGTAAGTAAAAAGCATTTTAATCCAGTCATATAAAGGTTTCTATATACGTGCATTTTCTTTCGTCTATACACGACGCCTTTGCATCTCCTACATTAAGTCTCGGTAGCTTCTAGATGCAAACTGTTGCCAAGCAGCCGTGCTCTCAACACTTACCGCTTGAACGTGAAGCATTTTGTATTAAAGACTTCCCTCCTCGTATAACCATAAGCCCTCGAGTTCCATTTGAAGAGGGGGTAAATGGGATATTCATTTTTAAAAAGCCTATTTCCTTAGTCAGCTTCTTACTCTGAGCAATGAGCTCCTTCACTTGAACATGTTATGCTATTTCAAAGATTGCTGTACGCTGCTCTTGGTGCCTCAATGGTGGTCTGAGGGGAAAAGGGTGACGTCAAACACAACATCTGAATAATGTCACCGTTGGGTTCTCGTAATGGCAGGGTTCAGAAGTGCAGAACAAAACACTTGAGAGTTTATTGATAATCAGCAAGACTTTCAGAGAGTCCATCGCAGATTGGCGCAAATGGTGAGTTGGATAAGAGATGCTTTAAATTGCGTCCCGGTGCCTCTCAGTGAGGTCTAGGAGCATGTGGTCTTCACTCAGCCAATCAGAGAAGATCAAGGCAACAAATCAGGGTCAGATGTGGTCTGCAAGGTCCACCTCTGCTTGAACGCTGTGCGTAACTGCTTTATTAGGTACCACGAAGAAGAAGTGGCCTAATGTTGTCTAATGTGATGAGTGCCTGAATTCAGCACTAATGGTCTAATGGTCTAAATACATATTTACATTTGTTTACTGCCTAAGGACAACTTAATTAATCTTGAATCTCGACATGAAAATGAAAAATTTTGAAAAGATAAAAAAGTCTTCTTATGCCCTACAATAACACTCTAGGGCTGAAATTTAGAATTTCAAAGTATTTCAATGAGTGTCCTATAAAGGGTTATATGATTTAAGATGTTCTCACGGTTGACGTTACAGCTTCAAACATTTAGTGTGCACGCAATATCACAAGTTCAACAATCTCTCTTCTTTGGTCTCCTCCAGAAGGAAGCTTCTTTTCCTGGAAGGTACAGATGGTTTGTGTTTATAACCAAAGATGCATGCCTGCTGGAGCTGGGAGAGCTGGTTTGAAGAGAGAGTTAAGTTTGTAAATGAGCTGCAAAAGTGAAATAATCAAAAGAAAAAAGAGGCTGGAAAGCAACGCATGGCACGGCAAGTGTTCCATGAGTGTTCATAACTACTTATATAAGCCTTACACATGTAGTAATGAGCTGCAGCCATTGGCCAATGGACCAATAAAGCTATTTTTATAACTTCTTGATGTAAATGCTGCACATTTCATACTTATTAATGACATATTTTTTTTCCTGTGTTTTCTTTGCCTGGGTGGTACAGAACTGCCAGCTGCTTTTTATTTAATGTTCACTTGAAGCTTTAAGCGAAGGTGAACTCGTGTCTGCTGTCAATCATCGCCGTTTTCTCGGCGCTGTGTCTGTGAAGTGAGAACTCTCATTCCCTCCTTGTTTTTGTGTGGTCGCAGAAATGGCTGCGATGGACACTCTGCCTCTCCACACCCCTTGGTCTCCATGCCAACAAATGGCTGACATAAGCTGACTGAGTGCTCCCCTCTTCCCACCATTCTCTCTCTTTCTCTCTCTCTGTCTATGCAAAAACTGGAAAACTACGACTGATGATAAAAATGATAGAATAATGGTGATTTCAGACCATCAATAAAAATTTTTTTCTAACCCCATCCCTTATAGGGACCCTGAAGATCTATATGAGCAGCGTGTCAATAGGAGCAGTGACTCAATTGGCATGCGCATTTAGACTGCATTCACAGAAAGTGTTGGCTCCATGTCCCCCCTTTGTTTCTGTAATGAAAGATGGAAGAGGGTGTGTTATGTATTGACAATAAGCATAATTTTATTGTTATGCATAGAAATTATAAGGGCACTATTTTATGTTGGTTGTTAAAGCAGCTTAGCGGAGTGATATATCTGTGATGTGGATTATTGATGAATGCTGCAGTAAACTGAAGACCACGTGAAAAGAACAGTTTGTGTCTGACTCGTTTTATTGCTTATGTACTGGGAGAAACATAACAGAATTGGCGACGAGGTAGTGGACAACGAACGCACAAACTACGGAAAAAGTGGAGTTTATTGACTTTTTTTTTTTCTCTCTTTGGATTACTGCCTTACCCCATGTATGGATGCTATGTTGATTAACAAGCTAGCACAAGGAGGGGGCCCGTAAAAACGAGGAGAAAGGTAAACCAAAGTGATATTCTGCTGTGGAAGGGACCTAAAACTGCACAAAAATGTCTGGAAGTGTGGGGCATATGGACAGTTTTGATAGCACAGTGGAGGACTGGACAATTTATGTTGAACGAGTGGAGCAGTATTGTTTGGCCAACGAAATAAGTAATGACCGTAAAGTCGCGGTATTACTCAGTGTAATGGGAGCCAAAACATACAACTTGCTCCGCAGCCTCATCGCACCCGTCAAACCGGCTGACAAAACCTTTAAAGAGATCACGGAAATCCTGAAAAGGCACCTAAATCCGACACCACTGGTGATAGCGGAGCGCTTCAGGTTTCACAAGAGAAATCAATCAAAGACTGAATCTGTATCGGAGTATATAGCGGAGCTCCGCAGGCTGTCGGAGCACTGTCAGTTCGGGGAGGGGCTATCAGACGCGCTGAGAGACCGGCTGGTCTGCGGGCTGCACAACGAGGGCATACAGAAACGCCTTCTGACAGAGGACAGATTGACTTTAATACGCGCACTGGAAATCGCCGTATCAATGGAAACTGCAGCAAAAGATGCCGGCGAATTACAAGGCAAAAGCTCTTCAGCATGTACAGTGCACAAATTTCACACAAAACGAAACAACGAAAAAACACAGTCCTGCTACAGATGTGGTAAAAAGTCACATGATCCTGCAGATTGTTGGTTTAAGGACAAGGATTGCCGGCTGTGTCATAAAAAAGGGCACATACAGAAAATGTGTCAATCAAGACAGAGTGTGAAACACGGAAAGAAAACAGGAAAAAGAGACAAAGGGGTGCATGAAGTAACAAAGACAGACTCAGATGATTCAAATGAAGGGGATTTATCCTGTCTTGATCTGTACTCCACAGAAGTTGATGACAGTGAAGTGATTTGGCTGACACCTAAAGTTAATGGAATGCCATTAAAAATGGAACTGGACACCGGATCAGCACTGTCCGTCATATCCTTCAAAGACTACAAAGCACATTTCCCAAAGCTGAAGCTGAAACGTACAGCTGTGAGAATGAAAACGTACACAGGTGAGAGGGTCATTCCTCTGGGAAAACTTAAAGTAAAAGTAAAATATGAGAACCAGAGACGCAACCTTGAGTTATTTGTACTGAAGCATGGGGGTGTGCCACTGTTCGGACGCCAGTGGTTGCGTCAAGTCCGTCTCAACTGGAAAGAGATAAAGAGCATCAAAGCAACAATTAAACAGGCCAGTCAGTGTGCAAACAGGGAACTGACAAACATACTGGATAAACACTCAGAAGTGTTCAGAGAGGGCATTGGCACCCTAAAACACATCAAGGCACGGATTGAACTTGAGGAAAACGCAAAGCCAAGGTTTCACAAGGCTCGCCCTGTCCCATATGCCTTGCGACCAAAAGTGGAAGCAGAGCTTCAACACCTCGTGGATCAAGGGATTTTATCCAAGGTAGAATGGTCTGAATGGGCAACGCCAATAGTGCCCGTTGGCAAAAAGACAACAGACAAAGTACGCATCTGTGGGGATTTCAAAGTGACTGTGAATCCTGTTCTACATGCAGACCAGTATCCTCTTCCACGCATAGATGACATTTTTGCATCCTTGGCAAATGGTGAGCGTTTCTCAAAGATTGACCTTGCTCAGGCCTATCTTCAAATGGAAGTCGAAGAACAATCTCAAAAATACCTGACCATCAACACCCACAAAGGCCTCTATCAGTACAGTAGGCTAGTGTTTGGCATCACCAGTGCTCCAGCGATTTGGCAGCGTGCAATGGACCAAGTGCTGCAAGGGATACCAGGCACCCAATGCTACCTGGATGACATTATTGTAACTGGCCATGATGATGCCACTCATTTGGCAAACCTTGAGGCTGTTCTGACTCGACTGGAGGAATATGGACTGAGAGCTAACAGGAGAAAATGTGAGTTTTTCAAAGACTCCGTTGAGTACTGTGGACACAAAATTGACAGACAAGGGCTTCACAAGACGCAGGACAAGATTCTGGCTGTCCTGAATGCTCCACAGCCAGAAAACGTGAGCCAGCTGCGCTCATTCCTGGGCTTAATCAACTATTATCACAAGTTTCTGCCCAACCTGTCGACTGTGTTACACCCGTTAAATGCACTGCTGCAGCAGAACACCAAATGGATGTGGACTAAAGACTGTGCAAATGCTTTTGCAGCGGCCAAGCAGCTCATAACCTCTGATGAAGTGCTGACACACTATGACCCATGCCTTCCCCTGCGTCTAGCCTGTGACGCGTCACCGTATGGCATTGGTGCCGTACTGTCACACAGAATGACTGATGGGTCAGAGCGACCTATTGCTTTTGCTTCTCGCTCCTTAACACCTGCAGAACGCAATTATGCACAAATTGACAGAGAGGCTTTGAGCTTGGTATGGGGTGTGAAAAAGTTTAACCAATACTTGTATGGACAACATTTCACTCTGATTACTGATCACCAGCCCCTGGTATCCATCTTCAGTCCTCAAAAGGGTGTTCCACCCATGGCAGCTGCCCGCCTGCAGCGTTGGGCTTTGTTCTTAGGAGCACACACATATACCATAGAGTATAAAGGTACTAAACTGCATGGAAATGCGGATGGACTGTCTCGCCTCCCACAAACAACATCTGAAAAGGCTGGCGACCCTGCTGTGGGACTACACATGTCCCAGATGGAACTTCTTCCTGTCACAAACACACAAGTGAAAAATGAGACAAGAAATGACCCTGTCCTAGCCAGGGTCTATGCTTTGACTGTGAATGGCTGGCCAGCACATGGAGATGCTCAGTTTCCAGAGTACTCTGTGCGACGAGATCAACTCTCAGTGTGTCAAGGATGCATCATGTGGGGGTCGCGAGTTATTGTGCCTCCAAAACTGCGCTCAAGAGTGCTTGCCTCCTTACACGAAGGACACCTGGGTGTAGTTAAAATGAAAAGCCTTGCGAGAAGTTATGTGTGGTGGCCTGGCATGGACAGCCAAATTGAAGACCTTGCTAAATCATGCCCTGGTTGTCAACAGACTCAGCGACAACCTCAACCTGCACCTGTCCACCCGTGGGAGTGGCCTGCCACCCCCTGGCAGCGCATTCACATTGACTATGCAGGCCCATTTTTGGATCACATGTTTCTCATTGTGGTTGATGCTCATTCCAAGTGGCCTGAAATCTTTATGGTCAAGAAAGCAACAGCTACTAAGACAGTGGATCTACTGAGAATGCTTTTTGCACGCACAGGCTTGCCTCTGCAGATAGTGAGTGACAATGGCAGCCAGTTCACAGGGGAGGAGTTTCAATGCTTTCTCAGGAGCAATGGCATACGGCACATCACATCAGCGCCGCATCATCCCGCAACAAATGGATTGGCAGAACGTTTTGTTCAAACATTCAAGCAGTCTCTGAAAGCGAGTAGGAAGGAGGACATACCGTTGAAACAGAAAATAGCCAAATTCCTGCTGGCATACAGAAATGCTGCACATGCTACAACAGGACAGACACCTGCAATGCTGTTCATGGGAAGGAATCTGAGATCACGCTTGGATTTGCTTACACCGGACATTCACAAACATGTTCAGGAGAAACAGTGTTCCCCCAGTCAGCAACAAACTACATTGAGAACTTTTGACATTGGACAGAGGGTGCTTGCCAGAGACTATCGCAGTCCGACCCAGAAATGGCAGCCTGGTGAGATACTAACACAGACAGGACCCCTGTCCTACACTGTTCGTGTGGGGCCCAACATGATCTGGCGGAGGCACGTTGATCAACTCTTGGATGCACCGGCTGGAGAAATTCCCACACCGCCAGAGCACTCAACTCAGGACGCTGACGACACACTCATGACACAAAGCTGTGTCACTGTCAACGGTGACGTTCCAGTACCAGAAACTGTGGACTCTAATCTTCAGAGTGTAACAGGTTCAGAAGCCCCAGCACGGCGTTACCCTGAACGAAGCCGGAAACCACCTCTGAGGCTTGACTTGTAGTTCATGTTATAAAGAGTTCATTAAGCTGATTGTTGCTGTGAAAAGGAAGCTTATGTTTGGTTATGTATAACATTCCATAATGGTAATGGTGCCTCAGATTTCTTTAAAGTATGAAAATGTTTTCCCTTCTGAAACATTATATTTTTGTTGTTGTTGGTTGCTGTGGATTTAAAGCACATCAATGCTGGAAGGGAGGAATTGTTATGTATTGACAATAAGCATAATTTTATTGTTATGCATAGAAATTATAAGGGCACTATTTTATGTTGGTTGTTAAAGCAGCTTAGCGGAGTGATATATCTGTGATGTGGATTATTGATGAATGCTGCAGTAAACTGAAGACCACGTGAAAAGAACAGTTTGTGTCTGACTCGTTTTATTGCTTATGTACTGGGAGAAACATAACAGGGTGTGAAGAAAAGAAAGGGACGGGGAGGGTATGAGCTCTCGTTGAGTTGTGTGGGAAAACAGAAAAGCAGCTCAGTTGCATTGCATTACATAAACCACTTCTCACAAAGAGGCCAGAGTCTATAGACGGTCTATGTAGATGTTGAGGGCAGCAGCCATCCCCAGCAGGATGCAGCCTGACACAGAACAACTCAAGAACAGCACAAGGTGTTGACCTGACCTCCAAATTCACTAGATCCCCACTAACAACATCCTGTTGCCACCACAGGACACCCTCAGAGGGCCCATGTCCATTCTCTGATGAGTCAGAACTGTTTTGGAGGCAACAAGGGAGACCTACACACCATTAGGAAGGTGGTCATAATGTTATGCCTGATCTATGTACTGTATAAAGGTGTCTCAAACCCCACCGTCCACATCCCTCTCCTTTCTTAGCGTCCTCTTCCATCTTTCACGACAGAAATCAGGGGGGCACGGAGCACAAGCCTCCTGAGATATGTCCCCAACCTCCGGTCTGCAAATAAACTTCCTTGCATCAGTTAAAGCCTGGTCTTTGTTACTGAATCACCTTTAAAACACTGTATGCGGGATCTGTAACAAACTTTATGTTCACGTGTTCAAAGTCCATTTGAGCTTTGATGCATTTGCCAAAAAGGCTGAGGTGGGTGGTAAGTTGATATATTTTTTATTTCGTCACATAAAGGTTTCCAGGTAATTTTATATGCGTGTGGAAACAATGACATTCTAAACAGTCTCATATTCTCATGATGCCTTTGCTTTTCCTGTATTAAGTTACCCGGCGGTTACGTTGCTAAACAGTTCAGCGTGGCTTCTAGATGCCAACAGTTGCCTAGCAGCAAGAGTTCTCAAGACGACCATAACCATAGGCTCTCGAAATCCATTTAAAGAGAGGGTTAAGATAGATAGATCACACACTCTAATATTACGTTGGACCACCTTTAGCGTTGATTGCAGCGCGCATTCTCTGTGGCATTGTTTTGATAAGCTTCTGCAATGTCACCAGGTTTATTTCCATCCATTTTTCACCAAGATCTTGTATTGATGATGGGAGAGTCTGACCACTGCACAAAGCCTTCTCCAGCACATCCCAAAGATTCTCAATGGGGTTAAGGTCTGGACTCTGTGGTGGCCAATCCATGTTTGAAAATGATGTCTCATGCTCCCTGAACCACTCTTTCACAATCTGAGCCCCATGAAACCTGACATTGTCATCTTGGAATATGCCCGTGAACATCAGGGAAGAAAAAACCAATTGATGGAATAACCTGGTCATTCAGTATATTCAGGTAGTCAGCTGACCTCATTCTTTGGGCAACATAATGTTGCTGAACCTAGACCTGAGCAACTGCAGCTACAGGCTTGTACAGTAGACACTAGACATGATGGGTGCATCACTTCATCTGCCTCTCTTCTTACCCTGATGGTGCCCCACTATCCTTCCAGTTTTTAATAATGCGTTGGACAGTTCTTAACCCAGTTTTAGTAGTTTCTACAATCTCCTTAGATGTTTTCTCTGCTTGATGCATGCCAATGATTTGACCCTTCTCAAACAGACATCTTTTCCATGACCACATGATGTGTCTAGCTACTCATTGCATCAGTTGGGGTTAAATAACTTGTTACCAGCTGAAACATAATCACTCATGCAGTAATTATCCAATAGGAGGCTTGTAACTATTCGCTTAGTTAAATCCAGGTGGCGACCTTTTTTTTTGGCCAGGCAGTGTATTATCATATATGCTGTAGGGGAGGCGTTGTAGAGTCATATGAGGAGAGACAAACGACCTCCTCAACCTGTCCTATACATTTTGAGTCTTGAAAGATTATATTTTATATCAAAGACCGCCTCGAGGTGGACAGTGGTCTGAGGGGGGAAAAGGGTGACGTCATGCGGCATTTGAATCATGTCACTAATGGCAGGAATGCAGACAACACAGCACTTGAGAATTTATTGATATCCAGGGCTTTTGGATATTGGAGATGAGATCCAGACAGGGTGGATAACTCCTCCACAGAAAGAGCTGCTAGCTGGCATAAGAAGCACAGAGGAATGAGAAATATTATTCCGTTATTACATGATGCCTTTCCATTTCTGCGATACCCAGCTGTTATGTTGCCGAACAGTTCCCGCGGCTTCTAGATGCCAATGGTTGCCTAGCAGCAGAGCTCTCCAGACTTACCACTTGAACGTTAAGCATTTTGTATACACGACTTCACATGTCATAATCACAAGCTCCCAAGTTCTAGTTTGAAGGGAGTATAAAATAAGCCATCAGCTCCTTACTCTGAGCAACGAGCTCCTGCATGAACATATTTAAGAAAAAACACGTCTCCCACTGCCTCGATGGGGGAAAAAGTGAGCTCATACAACATTTGAATCACGCCGCATTCATATCAGTGTCGGTCGCATCCAGCCAAACCACATGTGAGATGCAGATCTCGCTGCCATCACCACAACCCTCCGGTCCAGAGGAGCACGTCAGCATTTTCCATTTAACGTGTGCAACATGGGTCGGCAGAACTTCTTCTTGTTAGTTGAGGATGTGCTAAATTAAAAGTTACAAATCATCCCGAGGGAGATGTTGAAGCATTTAAACGAACCTTTATGGCATCCCAATAGCAGTCAAGACGGATCAGTGGTTAAACATTCTGTGCCTTAAAGGGGAACTACCGTTTTTTTACAACCTGGACCTTATTTCTGGCATAAAATACGATCGTTTACTCACCCATATAACTTTGGTGTTATTTGGAGTCCTTTGGAAGATATTTAGCTCCAGTGGAGCGCCGCGTATATCCATATAGTGGGAGTAACTCCGGACTCAACAGGGAATAGCACTAGCGTATCATAACAAAATATTGGTGAAATTAATGAGTTTCACGGCAGATAATGCGTTATTTAGAGGCTGTGTTTCGGTGCCCCAGTCACTCCCACTATATGGATATACGTGGCGCTCCACTGGAGCTAAATATCTTCCAAAGGACTCCAAATAACACCAAAGTTATATGGGTGAGTAAACGATCGTATTTTATGCCAGAAAGAAGGTCCAAGTTGTAAAAAACGGTAGTTCCCCTCTAAAGAAATAAATAACAATCATAAAATGATTTCTGCAAACCTGTGACGCTTAGATCCCAAAGCTGCTTCTCTAACCACTACTACACAGCTGTCCAAATCATATGCAGTGTTTCTTGGAGCATTGCAGCAGTGCCAGAGACTAACTACACATAACAACTACAACAATAACGGTTATCATTAGGTCCATTTAGATGTGGCGAGAACTTGCATGAGACACATTTCTCTGTTCGATGTGAGTGTTTTTTTATTTCTATTTTATCTAACGTGCTGTGCAGCCTCTCTCATCTTGGCTTTTTGTGTGGATTTAATCTCGCTGCTGCAGCTGTCCATGAGTAGCAGAGTTTGTATTTTTCATCCAGCGCACTTGCACTGAAGAGTCCTGAAGCTACAAAATGCAGTTTTGTGCCGACATTGCTAATTCAAATACTTACATCAAGCCTGTAAATGACCAAACATATCTAAACAGAGAATTGAACTTTTCTAAAGTGAGTGTAAAAGTGTATTTTTTCCCCCGTCTCCTCTGGTTTAGCACACACTCGCTCTGTTCCTGGTGCTCAGTATTTGCCCATTTAAGAACTTTCTATAAGAAGCACGAACCAAATACTACAGACACAACATCTGTCTTTTTACAGCCTCCATTTCTGCACTCTTAAAGTTAATTAAAATTGTAAAAACAGACACAAGAAAGGTGGCCGTCTAGATCCTAGTTTTTATACAGTGACACACATATGTGAGTTAACGTGTTAAAGAACTTTGCCCTTTACTGAACTACTTGCGCAGCGATGCTTCTATTTATATTCCAAACATGCCTTTTCTGTACATGGGGCACTTACAAAGTCAGACATTTGACCTACTAATTTTGCGATCTGTCTCAGACATCTTTGTCCACCTCATCTTTCCATTATCTGTTCAGAAATGAATAAGACTCCACATCAGTTAAGGCCTCGTACCATATCTTGAACCGGGTTAACACAATTAGGGGAATCTTGAATGCGGGGATGAGAATCAGGACGTTAAAGTTGCTTGCAGTCATTTTGGTTTATAAAGCTACAGACCAGCAGTGCAGCAGAAAATCATCCACAATTTTTTTTTTTATTGACACATAGTCCAGTGAAATCAAGACCCCGTACAGAAAACCTTCGTAAGCAAGAAGACAACATTTAGTACAAGAATGTGCCCCTTACCCTCATCATATAAGGAGATTATACTTTGGGAATGGGAAACTATGACTTGAATATGACAATTTAGACAATCATCTAAAATATATGGACAAACCATAGATGGTATAAAGATGGATGGTGGAACTGCTCCTCAAAAGCCAAAGCAAGTAGAGCTCCCCCTGGTGGCTGGCTCCACTATAGGTCATAAGTTCCACCCCCTCCATGTTAGTAGGCGGGACTTGGGCCGAACTAAAACACTAAAATACGTCAAATAATTTTTTTCAAGGATGGTTTCTGTCATTTTAGGTAGTCAATATAATGTTGATGTGTGTTCAAGTGCCATTTGTCTGGGTAAGTTTCGTTTTAGTTAGTTATTTGACGCTATAGAAACTGGATGTGACATAATGGTGACCACCAGTTGCCATGCCTAGCTCCAAAGTCGCAAGATGCCGCTGCCTGTATCCCTGTGAAAATAGCGTCAGTTTGGCCAATGAAAGGAAGTAGGGACGCATTGTCCATATTTATATACAGTCTATGGAACATACTGTAGCTGTATAAAAGGATCAAACAGTAGCATGAGAGAAATAATTTTGACTATTTCCAGAGACTTTGGCACAGATTTCCAGAGATTTTAAAGTCAAACAACCGCTAAGAAATTATACCTCTTTACTTGATGATTATGAACAATTTCGAACCCACAGTATTGGGGTAACACCAGCATTATATTTTGTTAATACGTTTTCCGGAAGAGCTAATTTGGCTACCTTCTCCTCTAAGAAAATATCAGTAAATTATACTAAAGATAACGTGCGATAAAGAAGGGAGCCTTAATGCAGTTATTCCCCTGGTAAAAAAAAAAAAGAAAAAAAAAAGGACTCTATACACTCTCGCTGTGCTCAAGTGGAGGATCTTGACTATGATTCTGAGCTCCTGCGTGGACTTCAAGGACCTCTGCATCGCCGATCCTCTCTGCGAAGAACACTTGAGTTAGATTTAAACAAAGACGGTAATTTCACACTTGCCATCTGCTCTATACAAAAAGAGAATAAAAAATAGAAATTATGACATCTGGAAACCACCCTGCTTAACATAGACACGCCAGATTTCTGCTGAAGGAGGAGGAGGCAGCGTTTTGTTTCCGTAGCACAAAGCAGAAAGCTACCAAACAATGGAAGAGGCTGCACAATCAGTACTGTGATTGTGCAGTGTGAAATGCACATCAGAAATACATAATAATAATACATCATTATCCATTGCAATTTATGTGCCAATTAAAGATTGTGAAAAACAAAATGAAGTCTCTGCAGAGCTTAGGAACAAGAACATCTCTAAGTCTTGAGCGACGGATATTAATGAATCTCAGGACCTCCTCCTGTGCCGTCAAAAAGATTGACGCCTAATGAGTTTTAGTCCAAAAAAACTGTATTATATTAGGGAGAGAGCTGTCGCTTAATCCAACTGTGTGTTTAATGACGGCCGATGGGGGAATTCCTCCAGAAGGCAATAAAAAAATAATGCATAAGCAAGTTACCTGGTTTGTCATCGCTGAGTGTTCGATTCACTTGGTACGAGCTACGGAGGTAAATGGACAAACTCATTAAGTTTTAAACCTTCATGTCCAAGAAAAAAAATAGCAGGTGAAAATCTGAGAGATCCCCCTGACCTGGTTCTTTGTGGTTTTCCCCACGGCTGCTCGGAAGAAAGAGCATTTACTGACAGGGATGCACCGGGGTAGTAACGCCCCGAGAGGTCAGCACCATCCAGAGCTTGCGTGATCATCCCCATCACCAGGTCTTTCTCTGTGGACACGGCACGCCCGGCAGAAGATCCATTATAGCATGTGATTATACACTTTAATTCATGATCAGTTCATTCAGATAACGCCATTAGCTGGGGAAACTGAGTAAAGAGTCTGTTCATTTTGACTATAATTATTCTAATCAGTGGCAGATGGATTTCACTGTAACACTTTAGATTGACGCAAATATAGTCTGAAGAAACTGAGCTCAAGTTATCCCACCGTAAGCAGAGGTCCCTCTTTTATCAAATTCAAGATGGCTGCAGATGCACTGCAGCCAATAAGTGGCAGGGCTGAAAAGTGAAAGCCAAGCCACGAAGTGCCTCAAAACTGCACTGATGCCTCACAGCATCAGTTCAATCTGGGGCCTTTCTGTGTGGAGTTTTTGCATGTTCTCCCTTTTGTCTGCATGAGTTCTCTCCAGGTACTCCAGCTTCCTCCCACCGTCCAAGGACATGCTCGTTAGGTTTATTGGTGATTCTATTGGTGTGAGCGTGAGTGTGAATGGTTGTCTGTCTCTCTGTGTTAGCCCTGTGATAGACTGGAGACCTGTCAGACAGCTGGGATAGGCTCCAGAGTACAGCAAGTCAATGCTAATTTATTGAAATTTACTGCAGCTACGCCGACAAATCAGGAAACGTATTCTTAAAAAACGATAATATATCATTTACATGTAATATGTAAATCAACATATATAATAAATGTTAAATTCATGCAAAATGTATGCAGTTCCCTGTACTTTACTTTATTGATCCACAAGGGAAACTGCTTTACTTGTTGCACAATGAGAGATTTCAGAGTACAGCAAGTCAATGCTAATTTGTTGAAATGCACTGCAGCTAGGCCAATAAATCAGGAAATGTATGTGTATAATGTACATATGGTACTGCTATAAATTTGTATAATTTAAATGTAATATCAACATATTTTATATAATAAATGTGAAATACATGCACAAATATGTTGATACCTGCATAAATGTATGTTTTTAGATCCTGAAAAAGGCCCCAACTGATCACTGTTACATTTATTAGGCTTCGATAACCCACTGCTTCAGAAAAAAAGGTTTATATAAAACCTTACTGTGATGTGCAAAGAGTCATTTTACCTCTCTGGCCCGCGAGCAGAAGCCACTGCTGCACCGTGGACAGGGAGTCTGTCTGCAGGATCTGGCAAAGCAGCTCCAAAACCTGACAAGAGAGCAGATCATCACAACATCAGCTTGCAAAGCACATCCTTTCAAATTCAAGTTATTTGTGTATTTCTCAAGACACTTGCTGACAAAGCTACGCCGGAGGTTGTTCTCCAGCAACAAAGCAATCGAAGTGAAACCTTCGGCCAAGAGCTGTGAGAGCTCCGGAGAGTTTCTATGAATTTGGACCTCTTCCTTTTGATCTGCCACAAACCCCTCTGCTTTGGAGTAACATGTATCAGCTGTGGCATATTTCAAGTCTAAACCCAGCCCAGCTCAGTGGAGGAGGATTTCACCGTGAGTTCTTGATCGTGGAGGGGTTGAGGATACTTCAGGCGCTGAGAATGGGATTTGCGCTGGTAAGACTTGGAGGATGGAGGGATGATTCTCCCCGTTTCGGCTGAATATTGAGTCTTTCGACGGACAAATTGCTCCTCTGGTTGGTCCTGGAACATAATATTGGCATAATATTTTCTTTAGTTAGGTAAAGGTAGAGAAGAAAAACAGCATATTTCTCAATATAATATATGAAAATTCAACTTCAGTTGAACTGTCAAGCTGATTATCACTAATTATCACACTAATTATCCTGTTTGATGGAAAAACAAATGCAACAAAGGTGTTGTATAGCCTCAAGTGTAGTGCTGTTAACCTGCACTCAGATTTATCTCAGATTACGGCCTTACACACACCTCTTGTTTGTTCTTTTGCTCTTGTGAAGACAGACTGACTTTTGCAGCAAGTTCTTTAAGTTCATCCCTCCAGGCTTCTGAAAAAAGTGCTGTGAAATAAAAAAAAGGAAACGCGCATTACACCTGAACCTAATTGGCGTCAGAGAAAGTAATGAGAAAAATTACAGCAATGAGAGCAAAGCGCACCTGATTTATTATGGTTTCCGCCGACTCCATAAAGATTCTGAGCGGGCGGAAAAGCGAGAGGCGGCTCGGCTGCTTTCCAAAGGCCGTGGCTCTTGAGAAGCGGATGAGGAAATAACGAGGAGGTGACAAACCAATCATCCCTCACCATGCAAATTGGCCTGCCATTGAGACCTGTGGGACGCAGAAAGGCACGTTATCCGCCGCGGCCGCACAGATGAAGTGAATGAAGTGCTTCAGAAGTAGGGGACAATCAAAGCTATACCCTAAAGAAACACAGGCAGTGGGATCCCTGCTGAGATTAAAGGCGACGACTTCAGGGCAACCTCTGGGATGGAGCCTACTTTTCTATCAATAATGCAGCCATTTCTTTCATGTAACATATTACTATTCCAGGTGCCTCTTGAAATATTTCATGTGTAGTTATGATAACTTTATGAAATATAACTCCTCTCAGGGAGGGATGCTTTAATAATCTTATTAATAGCTTTATTTTTAGAGCAAAGTAGGAATCGGTGCAATGCTATGAAATGAAATTAGGCCTGAAAGGTATAGAATTAATGAGTGCTTAAATAAATTTTGTAATATTTAGTGTCCTGGCTTTGTAAAAAGTCCAAGAAAAGTGTCTGTGAAGGTTCTCACTCATCCGAGTAGCTTCTTCAGAAGGGGAACTAGAACTGAAGATGCGACTCGGATGAGTGAGAACCTTCTCAAAAAAAAACTCTACAAGTCCAGTTGACTTTTTTAATCACTTTTTGGATATCCAAGAAATGTGGTTTCGTCTTCCAGAATAAGCAAACATGAACCCAACATTATCGCAAGATGCACTTTCTAAGCTAACAAGATACCAGAGAGCAGGCATGAATTAGATGAACGTACGTTACGACCTGACTGCGTGCTGCTGATGGCAAAGTGTTTCTGCACATTTCTTGTTTCTTTCTTTCTTTCTCTCTCTCTCTCTCCTGTGTGTGCTTTCATGTGCAGCCCTCCACTTTTCCTGCAGCAGGTGACTGAGTGCACCTGAAACCCGTTGCCTCTTCAAGTGAAATCATGTAATTCATCCTTCCTATTTCCATTTGCTTCCTACAGTGTATATTTACTTCTATTTCTGTTTCTTGCAGATTTGTACATATGCAGATCTTGTATTTTTTGCCATTATACTATTTTATTTTATTTAAATGTTTTATTTATTATTTATTTTAACTGTCTTACGCCTATTTTTCTTTTTACTAGTGGTTTGCAGGAGTGTTTTTTCTTTTCATGTGCAACTGAGCTACTGTGACCAAAGTCTCCTAAGTCTAGGAGCATCAGCATACAGCATCTGTCTAAAGAGAACCAGTGCTACTGATTAATTCATTCATCTTCTGTACCCGCTTATTCCTGTTAAGGGTCGCGGGGGTCTGCTGGAGCCTAACCCAGCTGCCAGTGCTACTGATATTTTAGACAAATAATGTTGATTTCCTGATGTTTTTTCTATCAATAATTCAGTATTGCATTCCCAGTTTGTCTCTGGTTAGTATACATTCACATGCCTATATGCTAAATTACATGTTACATCAGTACAATTACATCTGTACCTTGCACTTTATTGACACAGCTGCAATATTGTAAATGTGTGCATATACAAGAGCTACCCCCTTTGTTAAGTTCACAATTTATGTATTATTTTATTTTATGGCTGCATGTCCTAAAAATGCATTTCACTGTGCTCTGTACTATGTATAACTGTGCATGTGACAAATCTTATCGTATCTTATCTTACATGCTTGCATTCTCATCGTGCACATGTTAGCATGCTCAAATGAAGAGCTTCACAGAGCAGCTAGCATGGCTGAACGTGTATTCTTAGGGTGTTATATTGCAGAGAGCGACAAGGTAAAGCAACACAAGACGTGAATGTTGAAGTGGAGATTCTCATTTACATAAATGTCTGTCATTTTTTTTTTCAAGACACACAATGGCGGCTAAGCCTATTGTCCACGGATGAAAGTACAGCACATTCCTGGAAAAATAAATAAATGCTATATTAAGTTACCGCTTATCTCAATAAACAGATATGAAAGTAAAATTGCAGATTCAGGAATTGCTGATGCAAACTGAACATTTCCTGCTGCTACGGCTTCACATTAAAGGCCGGTAACTGACGCTGGACTTTTACTACGGCCGACTGGAATGTGTTTTGTCAGTGAGCTTAGCGCTTAGTGCTGGCGTCGACAAGTTGCACACCACCAAGTGAGGAACAACTCCTTTCACCCTGCTCTGCTGTTTGCAGAGTAATGCAGAGACATGCAGCATGAAATAAAAAAAAAACAAAAAAAAACGGCTGATTATGTCCTGACTTCTTCGTTAAAATGTTCTGCTCCAGAATTCTGCTTTAACCACATTAGGCTGTTAACACCTGTAGCCAAAATCAGCCGGGTGCAAATCTTTGAGATTGGTACTTTAAAATCAAAACTTTAAGATATGGTTTATACTGAGGGCTAAAAGAAATTACAAGTTAGTCAGATGAAATGTCTCATGTCTCAAGGTAGCAAAAAATGACAGCATATTTCGACAGGAGGCTCCTCATATACTGCAGCTAAATTTCACAAAAGTTCAAAACATCCAGGGGAAAGAGAGATTCTATATATTTATTGGAATAAAGGGAGACATATAACAAGGTTTGAGTCAACTTCAGGGTCAGCTTGGTACAAAGCTGTGAGTTTAGAGAAGTGCATGAGTTCCTTTTGCTTGTCAGAAGACTATCAGAGCATGCTTACCTTGGATATGCCTCACCCTGTGTGGATGAGGGTTGTGCCGGGAGAAAAATGAGTGGTGACTCAAGGCGCCAAAGCGTGGACTGCTTTTGGGCAGCATCCTGGTAAATTCAGCGGTAAGTGGCACCTGAGTGATTTGAGTGGTGCTCCTCTGTCCCGTCATCGCCCTGGAGTCTGAACCGCGTGCTGTCGACATGTCGGAGGGACAGCTGGAGCAGTTTTGTCTAAACTTGATATGGGACGACAGAAGAGCCTGTCTGCAAAGTCTCTTTATGAAGTGATGCGCCTCACAAAACCTGAAGAACACACACGGACAAAAAGTTTTTGAACATTTGAAAACTTAACAAGGAGCAAGCAAACAACTCAAAACTGACTTACACCGAACTCCAAAGACCCAGAAATGTTGTGTTTTGCAGGAAGAAACCTAATAAGAAAATAAATCCAGATTAACAAAAAGAAGCACTAAGAAAAAGCACACTCCAGCTCAAGTCCTTTGGTACCAAATGTTCTGTGTTGCATTCGTTGCTAAGAAACCTGCAACTAAACAATGCCTCCTGTGTACTGGAGAACAGGATTTCTCTATGCAAAGCAGGGAGTATTTACAACTCTATATTCTACGGTAATTATTTAAGTGTGAAAACCTAGCATTACTGTAAATAATATTATTTTCCCAGGGGACAAATAAAAGACTTTTTAAGCATTTTCAGCCCTGATTATTGCCTGCAGGTATTTGTTCCAGGACACACACAGCTTCCACAAACCTCAGCTATAGAAAGACTAGTCAGACCAGTGAAGCGAGAGATAGCCTTGCTAGCTTGTTTAGCAATGCATGCAGTAAATAAGCATTGAAAATATTAAGAGGATAGACAGCAAAAAGACACAGGCAGCAAAGCTTTTGACTGACCTGGTGCTCGGTTATTGTCTTGGTCTAGTTTGCACAAAGTAACCTCAGAATAATCAGTCATATTGAAATAAAAATGTGATTGTGTGAAGCAAACCTATGAGGCGCTCTGTGTGTTTCACCTGCAGGGACCAGCCTGCAAATGCATCTACTGCTCATCTCATCTCTTGTCCATTGTTGACTGACTCCATTTGCAAGCGTGTAAATCATGATCACCGGCAGCACAGACTGAATCTCTGTCCGTGTTTACCGTTGCTGCATTGTGACCAGTTTGTGCGCTGTCATCATTGCTGTATATTCTAATGCATTTCACCACCTTATTCATTAGATTTGAGTGATTTGGTGAGATCAATATTTACAGTTTTTCTCCAATAATCTAATAACCTTGCGACCTGACGACGCTGGTCGAAGCCACGGGAATCACATGAAGGATCTACGTCTGGAAATATTTTCCTGAGCTTGCGTTTAGACCAGTGAAGACGATGTGCTAGCTTGAACTACGCTATGCTAAACATCAGCAGATTAAGGTCTTTACACGACAGTTTAAATGCAGACAATCTGAAGGTCTGAAGGAATCTCAGTTCCTTGAAACTGATTATTCCTCCTTTTCCGCAGACCACTCAGTGGTCTGCAGAAGAGAACTTTTAAATGAAAAAAACTTATATATTTTATACTGTTCCCTGGTTCTTCCTTACATGACCTATGGCTTAGAAGTTTGGGGAAACACTTATAAAACCAATCTTAATCCAATTACTATAATTCAAAAAAGAGCGATCCGCATTGTGAATAAAGTGGCTTACAGGGAATATACAAATGAGCTTTTCATTAAGCACTAAAACTAAAGGATTTGGTTGACTTTAAAACAGCACAATTCATGTATAACATAAGCCATAACAAGTTACCTGTGCATATTCAGGGATTATTCCAAAAACGAGACTGTGGTTATAATTTCCGAAAGGAAGAAATGTTTAAAAAAACATATGTGAGAACAAGTGCAAAGCAGCATTGTGTTTCTTTTGTTGGGATTAATGTATGGAGTAAATTGAACCAAGAGCTAAAAGACTGTAAAACTTTAATTCAATTTAAAACTCTTTTGAAGAAATCAGTTATAAAAAAATACGTTGAGAATGGATGCTAAGGACGCAAAATTAAGATGATAGATTTTTTCTTTTCTTCTTTGGGATGATCTGAAAATAAAAAATGTATGAGTGCATGCATAAGACATGGGCAGCTTTTACCGTTTATGTCTGTAAATACACTGGGATAGGCGCAATAAGCTTTAGCTTCTGCCTATTCCATTTCAGACTTGATGTTTATTTATGTCTTTATCTGTTAAATGTTTAAATGTCTGAATAAAAACGACTGAGCTGAACTGAACTGAGTGGTTTGCATCTTGCCAGATGTAAGTAGCAACATGCTAACAGGTTGTAGCGGTCTTGCAGCCAAACTCCAAGGCAAGATCGAGGCAAAGAAACGATCGGCGCTGCACTCACTGCCTCCGGTTGGGCTCATTATTTTAAGTACACACTGTTATCTGAAATGGAGCAACTCAGATAGGCCTATTATTTGCTGCTGGGAATGATCCTTCAAGAAAGTGGTCGTTATGCAGCTCTACTTTTTAATAAACGATGGAGGAAATTTGATAAAACAACATCTAAAGGCTATCTCCATCTGCCAGCGTGGACTTCATTTGGACAGGCTTCACTGAACACTGATAATATTAAGTAAATGTGTTCAAAAGTAGGTCATTATTAATTCAGGTGCTCTCCCAGAACCACGAGTAGAAGCCCGGAGTATTTCCATCTATTCATCTAAGCTCTGATGGACATTTCTGGACCTTTGAGCCAACATCAGCAACAATGTAGGGGGCAGAGATGTTGTCAGGGTGGTCTCTGCTTTTACTTTCATGCGATATTTCGGTCTCTGTGAGGCAGCCGTTAACCTTGATCAAGCGTTATTAGCTTGTTATTTAGAACAAAAAGGTCTGCCAATGAATACTGTTCACGTAACCACACGTCTGCTTTTATGAATTTTGAATTAAGTTTAAACAAAAATGGTTCTGGCTCACACCAGAACTCCTCCTCACCAGGAAATCTTCTAAATATCTTTGCCAAGAGAGCTCTGACATCCAAAATGCCAGCACATGTGGTTCATATTGCTGAAAAGGTTAATGCTGGTCCTGATAGAAAGGTGTCGCATCACAGTTTGTTTTGTTAGGGTGTCCATACCAACATCCTGTCACCTGCCTGCAAGCGCCTACAAAGGTGACGGCGTGAAGCTCCCTGCTATTTTCTTCTTATTTCTTGTTCTTGTTAATTTGACACATATCACCCACGTAATGGTACAGGGAAGGGTTTCTATAGCTCAATCCATCTGTGGGATGTGCGGTGCAAACGCAAATTATTTCCACGGAGGACCTATGTCACAACTTGCAGGCTGCTAACATCTTGCCGCCAGATACCACAGCACACCTTCTGAGGTCTGTCGGGCCTTGAGCGGCCAGGGCTGTTTTAGTGGAAAAAGGGGAACCTGTATAATATTAGTATAGTGGTATTTTAGCGTATGTTCTAAAGTCAACTGAAACTTGCAATCAAATAAAAAAGAAACAAGGTGAGGACAGACATGGCTAAATAAGTTAAAGGGGAATTACCGTTTTTTACAACCTGGAATTTATTTCTGGCATAAAATACGATCGTTTACTCACCCATATAACTTTGGTGTCATTTGGAGTTGTTCGGATGATCTTTAGATCTGCATATATCCATATAGTGGGAGCGACTGGGGCACCGAAACGCAGCCTCTAAATAACGCATTATCTGCCCCGAAACTCGTTCATTTCACCAATATTTTGTTATGATACGCTAGTTCTATTCCCTGTTGAATCCAGAGCTACCTGTTATCTATTCGTGGACGTGCAGTGGTTTGTTGTTCTTTGGCCAGCTGTTCCTCAGAGTATACGGATGATTAGCTCGTGGAAAGGAAGATGTGGAGGCAGAGAGAGGAACAGCTGTCCAAAGAACAACAAACCACTGCACGTCCACGAATAGATAACAGGTAACCCTGGATTCAACGGGGAATAGCACTAGCATATCATATGCGTTATTTAGAGGCTGCGTTTTCGGTGCCCCAGTCACTCCCACTATACGGATATACGCAGATTTAAATATCATCCAAAGACTCCAAATGACACCAAAGTTATATGGGTGAGTAAACGATCGTATTTTATGCCAGAAATAAGGTCCAGGTTGTAAAAAATGTTAATTCCCCTTTAAAAGACTGAAAGACCTATGTTAAAATAAGTAATGAAAAAAAGAAAGAAAAGAAAATCAATACATATTATATGAACCGCAAGAAAAGCCGTGAGGAAATGAGTGTCAGCTTGATGCAATTGCATATTCTCCAATTCATTCACACATTAAAAATAGATCTCAGCATCATGACAGTTTCACGCAAATGCACAAGGTTACCAGTGGCAGATGCCACGTCTACAGATTTTCTGGCAACACAATCAAAGTATGAAGTCGCCAGTGCATGAATGTATGAGTCCCTGCACTGACCTTTTTCTTTTACAGAAGCTGTAACGGCAGCAACAGGTTAATGTTCCATGCAATTTAATAGCAATGCCTCGTTCTATCAGTTATATCAGTTAGCATATTTTAAAAGGCACTTGTAATGTCAAAGAGAATTTCTAAGGGATTGCTTAACATACAGGGACCTCACGGGTGGAAGAAATGATATCGGAGCCAGCAATTATGTCCGTCTGCCAAAAGCAGTGGAACTTATTTTAACTAGTAATTAACTACTTGTGACTCTTAAAAGCAAAACAGCAACTATTACACAAACCCACAGGTGCACCGGGAGTGAGTCGGTGGAAGCTGACATTCTGACGTCCCTTTTTTCACACCATGAAAAAGTGAAGACATTCAGCGGTGACATTTTAGAGAAGAAGCTGTGTCTGATGAGTAACTGTACACTGTAATTATGCAGAAGACTTAGATGCCAGTGGTGACGTAATACATAGAGGATAAATGAAGTTACATTTATGTGCACGCTCGTCTTTTTCATTCTTTCCTTTATTTTTTCTTACTGTAGCTAGACTTCACTTACAGCAGGCCTGGTGCAGAATTACTCTTAAGCTTTTAGCACTTAACTGAAGTAAACACGTCCAACCAGACTGGAAATCTCAAAAACTAATTTCCAGTTAGTCTCATCTATAGGTTTTGTGAATCGTTGCAAGTGTGCTCAGCATGTGTCCCGGTACTTCTCTCTGGAAGTGGAGCTGTACATTTGGTTGCTGTTTATTGAATAGACATTAAAATGACCTTTGAGGAGGCTAGCAATCACTCCACTGATGCAAATGTCAAGCCCTTTGTTGCATGAGTCAAGATGCCAGTGTACAGATGTCAGTGCACGGCTACTTAATAACATCCAGTCCAGTTAAGAACTGAGCGAGCTGCATTAGCAGTTACATTAGCATGGCTCAGTTAAATCAGGCTGTTTGCTGTCCAGCTGCATTGTGTTGTTTTTATGTTACGTATCAGACGTGTACTTTTTAAAAGAGTAATGCGATGTATGTATTTTTCTTATACAAGTGAATAGAAAGGCTAAAATACCAGTTTGTCATGATTGATTACAACAACAAAATAATTCCAGATCCCTAGCATCTTTGACATTAACTACTCCAGTTGTAGGCTCTACTGTTCCACATAGTATGCACCGATGAACCATGACGTCGTAGTAGGAGACTACTGGATACTCATCAACCACTAACACATAAGCTTGAGAAGATGAAGTTCTCCAAAAACAATAATGAAAACGAGGGCAACTGGACAAGAAGGTACTTGGATGAGTGACAAAATGTCTTCTAGGACCTCCTTAAGTCCAGTCGCCTTTTGTTTGTTTGTTTTTTTTTGGATATACTATGACTTGGATGACAGACATATGGCCACACACTTCCTCCGACTAGTGGCCTAATTTCATAATCTCACCAAGTGCCTTGCAAATTAAACTATTTACAGTTTACAAAACTCCAACTGGTCGGTTCGTTAACAGAAGTTTCTGAAGGGCTACACCCCGCAGATGTTCCTATTTAAACTTCAACTCCTCACCCAGTCCCTTAGAATCAAAGAAGCTACTCGGACGAGTGGCGAAACCTCTTCAAAAAAAAAAAAAAAAAACTCTACATGTCCGGTTGACTTTCTTTAACGTTTTTTGGATATGGCTAAAAAAAATGGCACTGCACTATTATTGTCTATTGTCTATCACTGCACTATAGGAGCTAAGATGGAAAGTAATGCACTTTCACCAGTTGTGATTGGAGACCAGATTCTTACTGTGAGCCAATGTTAGGCTACTGGCTAATATGTAAGTCACCTCAGTTCAAATAATAAATCCAGTAAACCATCAAAAAACTGGAAGACAAATGTGAGAGACACATCTCTCAGAGTACTGGGAAAAAAAATTACACTCACAGTGTATTAAAGTAATTGGTTGCTTCTCATGTTTCCGATTTCTCAGGACACGGAGGCATTCAGAACCCTCACAATACTGTGAGTATTTAGACTGTGTTATCCAAGATTAAATGGGTATTCGAGGTCGACCATTTGTTGGTGACACAAAACATGCATTGAGAACGTTATCACCACACTTTATTCTCTATTCAACAGGATGAAAAATAGATGAGTAGACGAGTCCTCATTGTGATCGTATGCAGTTATTCTCTGCTTGATGTGTTTTTGTTATTTCAGGTCCACTGAAACACCTCAAAAAGAAATGTCTGGTTGTGTTCTGTGTTAGCAAGCATACCTTTCTTTGGCCGTGGCTGATGGTAGTTTTGCAAACCATAAACAGTTTAATTTGCGAGGCACTTGGTGAGGTTGTGAAATTAAGAGAAAATCCATCTTCTTGCAATCCGCAAGTTTCCTCAATGTCCTCTCATGCTCCGGGACTAGTCGGAGGGGGCTTTTCCCAAAGTACGTAACCAAAAAAAGCTGAAAACAAGAGCAACTGGACTTGAGGAGGTCCTAGAAGACATTTTGTCACTCATCCAAGTACCTTCTTGTCCAGTTGGCCTTGTTTTCATTATTGTTTTTGGAGAACTTCATCTTCTCTGGCTTATGTGTTAGTGGTTGATGAGTATCCTGCGAGGAACTTCTTGCAGCTATGACATTTTTAAGTAGAGATGGAAGAGATGGAAGAGATGGAGATAGGATTGTCTACTGATAGTCCACCTGCATAAAGCTCCTCAGACTCCAGCAGTCTCCTACAATGGTTCATCAAGTTTCCCAACAGTTTCCAAGAACAACTTCCCAGATAGTTTTATGAAACAAATCCAGTGCTCCAGGTTACAAAAGTTACTAAAGTAATGGACAAATTAAAATTGTGAAGGCAAGCTCTCCAATTCGATCCAGTTTAACCTGAGGGGGATACAAGTGTCATATTAAATGGCAATCCATCCAGTAGGCGTCAACACATTTCCCTCAAAACTTATTATGGTGTTAGAAAAAGAAAATGGCCATTAAGATTCATCGCCGTGGGACAAATTGTCTGCACAGGCTTTCACAGTAATCAGACAGTTGTCGAGATACTTCGGGGTGGACAAAAGTGCTGGACGACTGACTGGCAGACCCGTGCTGCCATGCTAGCGGCATGACTCCCGGGATAACACGAAAACGAAACTTGTGGTTTTGCTGAACGATCTGAAATGAAATTCCTGGTGATGGGGTTATTATGTCCAGGAGAAGCTCATTACCGGTGAAAAGAAGAGGCTGATGACATTGTCTGTCACGGATATCACATGCTCCTGTCAGCGGTATGGTACACACTGATGAGGATTGTGGGCTGAGGGATTTTGACTTTTTCAAAGTGCAAGTAAACAGAATATACAGTACAGGAAAAAAAAAGTAACTTGCAGGTGCACATACACTGCCCTGCAAAACAATGGGTGCCCGCTATAGGTGAGATTTTTGCAAAAGTGTCCTCCCTCCCTCAGGCTTGGTACATAGCCAGGAGGGATTTAGAGACATTTATACACCAGCAAAAATCAAAATGCGGTTGCCATGAGAGAATAATTTGCGCAACGGCCTCCAGCAGAGTCCCTAATTACATTTAGATTAACTGTCAGCAGGCCTGTTAAAAGTCCAGACCTTTTTTTGTTGTTGTTTTTGTCTTTCCCCTGTCTTGTTTGAATCTAAAAGCCCAAAACTTAAATGATAACTTGAAATCCAGTCTGTGCTTTATCGCCTTTTCTGAGAAGATCTAGACTAAACAAAGCATAGTTTTTACGTCTTTCTATTCTCAGGCTCTAAATTTGAAGGTTGCTGAAATGCCAAATGGAGCTGTTATGTCTTCATCTGAATAAGTTCCTCACTGGTAAAACGTGTTTGTGTGTTTGTGTGTGTGTGTTAAGCTGTAGGTGTCTGCTCATCTGCGTCTTGTACTGTCTTTGATCTAGTTTACCACCATCAGAATAATTTACTGAGCAGATGTCGTGCTGGTAAGAGCCACTGGTGCATGTAAAAAATGTATGTGTGCGTGTGCGTCTACACTGTTAGAAATTCCTGTTAATTTACAGCAGAATTCCAACAGCATTAACCTGTTATTTTTGAATACATCACTCTACTGTTAATACAAACAAAAAACTGTGAAATTTTGTTGATATACTGTTCTTTTAACAGAACTATACTGTTTTCCTAAAATACAGCATTTTACCGCTAATCATTCATCCTAACCTTCTAAATCACGGTATCATGATGTATTTTTTGCATTCTGGGAAATGTAACCCTTTCTGTGTGGAGTTTGCATGTTCTCCATGTGTCTGCGTGGGTTCCCTCCGGGTACTTCGGCTTCCTGTCCAAAGACATGCTGGTTAGGTTAACTGGTAATTCTAAATTGGCCGTAGGTGTGAATGTGAGTGTGAATGGTTGTCTGTCTCTCTGTGTTAGCTCTGCGATAGACTGGTGACCTGTCCAGGGTATACCCCGCCTCTCGCCCGATGACAGCTGGGATAGGCTCCAGCAGACGCCGCTTCACAGGAACAAGCGGTTACAGAAGATGAATGAATGAATGAATTACATGCTGATCTGTTCTTTCACAAAGCACATAGTTTGTAGATTTTGTGAAGACTGATAATGTTTTTTTAAACTAACCAGTTGACTGTAAAGTATTGTGAAAGTAATTTTAACAAACAGTAAACGCTGTTTTTTTTCAATAACAGCACAAAACTGTAAATTTTAGTGACAGTAAAAATATGTTAATTTTACAGTAACATAATGGCAACCCTGCTGCCAGTTCTTTACTGTTATTTTACAGGAAAATTCTTAACAGTATACATTTACAAATACATTTGCATGACCTTTCTTTTATTCCCTTCCCTTTGTATTATTTAAGCAATTTCCATGCGGCATTTTTGCACCTCATACCGTGTAATGTAAGCTCAACCTTGCACCTTGTTACGAGGAATTTCATACCTTATTGTCCTGGAGTTATTAGCTTCTATATGCAAGCTGGGCGCTCTTCAGATATTGAAGTTCAACCAATATGAAGGACGTCCATTCATATTGGTTGAATCTTATCATTTCTATATGAAATGTGAGCGTAGACGCCACTGGGTAGATCTCTTGTGTGTGTGATTTCTATTGCCCTCTTTTCTTTGTCTTACATCCTTGCGAGCTTTGAAACCTCTACAGTTGTTTTTTTACCTCTTTGTTGCTGCATAGTGTTGATCAAAATTCTGCAGAAAATGAAATCTAGGCCTTCAAGCATATCTGTGCTATCAGTTTCCCTGTGGCACTATTAATATAGCACATGGTCACAAAGGCTGCGGTATCTTTTGATATGCAAGTTTGTATATTTACATTAAAATAAAGTAATAACGCAGTAGCCTTGACGGGTTGAGGTCAGTCTTTGTCAATATCATAGACTGTATAAAGATGGACGGCGGAACAGCTCCTCGAAAGTGAAGCCAAAGCAAGTAGAGCTCCCCCTGGTGGCTGGCTGCAGTATAGGTCATAAGCTCCACCCCTTCTTTGTTAGTGGATGGGACTTGGGCCACAGACTCTGGATCTGGAAAATTGCGTCAGTTTGGCCAATGCAAGGAAATGGAGACACATTGTCCATATTTATATACAGATAATGGTCAATATAAAGATAAGCTTGTCTCTGAATTGTCTTGCAATTTACAAACTGATATTTATTCTTTGGGCCGTTGCATTATATTAATATTCACTAGTGTTTCCCCACTTTGTCTTATTTGCCCTCATTATTGCATGGTTGGAGTCTTTGTTCGCACAGGTTCACACCAAAGCACACACTCTGGGTTTAATTTGGCCTATCACAAGATTAATTTGTGTCGCTCACGCCCTGAACTGCCCACAGAGGATGGAGCTCCTGACTTTAATGTCCTATTTCAGCAGACTCAACAACTTGTTTTGTTCAAAAAGAACATAATTACTGGGTTAAGTTCTGTTAAAATATACAATTTTGGACGGCAAAAGGGAAGAAAATCAGTAGAAAAGGGAGACAAATCATTTGCTAAATCATTCCATTAACCAAAACAGATTGAACAAAGCCTCAAATAGCTCATTCATCGACCAACTTGTCCCCTGATCTGCTTCCTTAGAAAAAGAATAGACCTTAAAAACAATCAAATGAAGTCTTAAAAAAATTCATCCACAACATTAGACATAAAATCTGTAACTCTTAAATAAGACAAGTATAGTTAACAGGCAACTGGGGCTGGCACATAATGAGTTGAGTCTTTTATTCAGTCTGTAATAAATCTATATGTGTAATTATCTGGCAACTCTAATTGTTTCTCTATTAAATATTACATTTCTGTTATGTTGTGCTGCCTTCTCAGCGCTGATAATGTTCCTATAAAGTAAACTGATCTAGTCTGAGCTGCTGATTCAATTTATTTTTACATTTTGATTGTGATTTATTGGGTTTGGACTCGCTACGGCGCATTTTAATTGAAAAAATAGGAAAGCATTGAGGATACGGATGTTGTTCGTCGTACTTCCACACCTTTAACTGAATCAAATGATCAATGGGGACTCAAGTGTACCTTCAGGTTACGAAAGCCCTTTGTAACAACAGGATGTGGAGGTGTGGGTGGCCGGATGGGTCAACAAAACATCAGACGTCAGCTGTTTGTCAGCTTAGGTTTCTTTTAACCGTGATATTTCTTCAAGCTAAACCGAGTCGTTGTTACTTGAACCATTGCGACGAAGGTCTTATAACCACTTATTGGTTGTGATGTGTTTGTCACATTGAAAAGTTTCTTCTTCAAGAGAGACGAGAGAACATTCATACAGACTTTAACCTTAAGTAAACTCAACCGTTAACCATTGCAGTGTTATAAAACAATTATGACTGACTTCTTCTGTAGTTTCATATGAAGGGATAGTTAGGCAATTTTCTATTGACCTATATTTTTATTATACGGCACTACTGTCTCACATATTTTCTAAACAATACATTATTTAACTTCCGTTTCTATGCTGATGATAATCACCTGTGTGTTAGTTTCAAATTTGGTGACATATTAGCTTTTCTCAGACCACCTCCAAATGTGGTCAGAGATCGGATCTCTCAAATGCTAATCTCAACGTATCTTGGGGGTGTTCGCACCTGTCTTTCACGTGATCAGATAGCCCAGATCGGATCTTAATGCAAGGTCTGAACAGGCCCAATGAAGCTCCTCTTTATCTACCGTTCCTCCACAAGGAGAGTGACATGCTCGCCGTTTAGAGGCACTATTGCACGTCTGCTTTGAAAATGGTGACTTATAAGCGGTTCAGGGTGACTTATAAGCGGTTCAATATGACGCCGTAGCTACGGTGACAGCCCAGATCCCATGGAGACCCTAACGCCATAGACTGACGTGCACCTCCCCAGAAATGTAACAACGCAGACTATGATTGGCAGTGATTGGTCCGCTTGGTAGTAGCGTGTGTCTGCTTTAGTATTTCCGGCTGCTTCTCCATCTCCGTCACTTTCGAATTTGATTGTTTTGGATCAATAAAGATGGAACACATCGAGGAAAGGTTAACTGAGGAGGTTCGGAGATACAAACATTTGTACGAGTCGTCTTCGGCGAAATTTCGGCGAAAGATTCAGTCGCTTTGTTGAAAGCGAAGCAGGAAGTAGAAACAAAAATTAACCCGACTGGCAAAAAAAGACCCAGCGCAGACTAGCGTTTGGGTGGCGTTTTTGCACAGCGAGCCAGACTGACAATGCACAAGTATAAATGGCTTGCACCGGCGTAGGATACACGCGTAGGTTACGCCGTCCAGCCCCGCAGTACTTTAAATGAGCCTTAAGATGTTTCAGTCCTGGTTCCTTCTACTGACCTGTACTCTAGTGGGGAATCAGTCTACCTCAAATCTTTCATTATCTTCTAAATATTTTCTCTCTAGGCCTCAACTTAAAAAAAAGTCTAACACTCACCTACTGCTTACATCAAGTGCACCTGCTGTTTCAGCTGTTGTTGCTGCCACTATATCCTTTCAGTAGATTCCAGGAGAAGAGAACACCTTAGTACCATTCACGCCTCCCTGTGGCTTAGTATTGATTTAGCTGATAAAATTCAAAGTGCTGCGTGCTCCCCCTCAACTCGCTGTTACTGCAAAAGCCTGATACCTGCTCTCTCTGAACCGGCAAAGGAGCCCTTTTCAGTCCCATCTCTTGGTGTTTCCCATTTTGCAGGATGGTGCTACTTGTTCAGTTTGTTACGATGAATTCATTTTTAGCTACTACCTATTGTTATTTTAATTGCAACATACTTGTGTATTTGGATCGATTCTTCACGTGAAACACAACAACAAAAACAGGGTATCCATATGCATTGCGCATTTCAGCCAGGAATCAATACAAAACAACCTGGGATCAGCTCTGCGGCTCCCTCCTGACATTTTATGAAGCCCAGTGAAGGTATTTTTCCTAATGAACAGGCAGTAATAACCATTAATATTAATGAATGTATCAGTTTAAATACATTTATAGCTGTTATGGCCTCAACCTCAAACACCCTAGCTTCAGTCTGGCTAACAAGATCCTTATTTTACTCTCAGACAATGATTGGATCAACAGCACAAAATGCCGGGGCCTTTGTCCTGTCTCTTTTCATGTGTTCAGAACAGTCTGTCTTTTGAATGTAGGAGGGCTCGCAGACTTTCATTCATTCTCCATTGTTAGAGCATCTGTGAGCCATGTCGGTGTCACATTTGACTGTACGGGCTGAGCATGACTTTATACATTACCGCACTGATTTTTAGGCCTATCCACTTTGCTCCACTAGAAATATCTCAACAACAGCTTCTTTGTAATTGTTTGGTACATCTCAAGGAAAAAGTTGATATTCCCATCCTCAAGCTTTCATTAAGCCTTTGCGTTTTCTACCTTAAATTCCCTGGTTGTTAGGATGCTAAACTCTCAACGGGTGCCTAGCAGCGGCGTCCTTGCGTACTGATGTTAACGCTCGTGTACGACGAGTGCTTCAAGTGCTCATTTAAGGGAAGTTCTATTTGAGGGAAGCATAACTTTTCCATGCAATTAGTCAAACCGATCAGGCATAACATTATGACCACCTTCCTATTATTGTATAGGTCTCCCTTGTGCCTCTAAAACAGTTGTGACTCATCAGAGAATGGACATGGGCCTTCTGAGGGTGTCCTGTGGTGTCTGGGTCCTATGGGTTGAGGGGAGGGGCCTCTGTGGATCAGTTTGGGATCTAGTGAATTTGGAGGCCAGGTCAATACCTTATGCCGTTCTTCATGTTTTGTTGAGTTGTTCCTAAAGCGTGTGTCAGGCTGCATCCTGCTGGGGATGTCTGCTGCCATCAAGGAGTGTCATTGCTATGGGGTGGGGGTGCCCGGTCTGGTCTAGGTGGGTGCTACATGTCTAAGTAACATCCACACCAATGAATGCCAGGTCCAAATGTTTCCTAGCGGAACATACTTCTCCTGAGAAAAAATGTACACGGAAAGCAATTTGAAAATATTATGTTACTTAGGAATTACAGCAGAGTTGTGCAACTGAACATTTATCTAAGAAATGTTCAGTTTACAAATCAGCTTCTTGCATCAGAGAAATGACAACTGTGCTGCAGGCATTTCTTCCTGGGCTTATTATCTGTGTGTATTACTATTGGATGCAGACACATTTTCTTGTAATTGTGTATGGAAGCTAAATTTTAACATCAGCCTTAGGGCTCTTGACGTGATCAACAGGACAAAATGCTTCAAAAAGTTTCCTTTCCGCTAATTACAGGGAAAACTGTGAAGAAAAAAAAAAGTTGTGACATTTGTGTTTGAGTTTAGAATTTATTCACCACTAAGCTAACTGCACATGATTTCATTCAGAAGAGATAATTGGGTTTTTTAGCCACTTAATAAATTTCTAATTAAACGTGTCCTTATATAATGGAACTGAAGGTCACCAGCGGTCAGAATTTTACTTTAAAATGAGACTTTATATACAGTGGCCACATGTAGATCAATTTGTACTAGATGTAGCTTGCAACCCCCCTGAATTCATTATGCAGTGGTGCATTTTAAATAAATGAATTCAGCTGCTTCACTGCTATTAATGTGTGTCCTGCACAATCCGATCACATGTGGCCAGCTCTAAGTACAGATGTGAACGCACCCGAGACGCGCTGCACGCGCTGAGATGAGCTCAGACCACATTAGGAGGTTTTAGCAGACAGGTTACATCATCTGCTTTAACCCCGTCCATCCTGGAGGTCCCTGCACCAGGACCTGGGGACGTATTCCTAAAGATTCTTAGCGCAAAGAGTTGCTCCTAGTGACCAAATCCTAAGAAAAGTCTTAGAATCATGATGTTTTCTAAGAATTTCCTCTCTAAGTTAAGAGTAGTTCCAGGGAGGAGGACTTTTAAGAGGCTTAGGAGTTTCTTAAGCAGAGAAGAAACGGTGGAAAGAAGAGGCAGGAGGAGGCATCTATCTGTTGGCGCTATATTTCCCAGTGCCTGCTTCTTGGCTTGTAGTGCGACATTGGGGCCAAACACTGTTCCTCTGTCCAGTTGGTTTCCTACTTCTTTTCTTCTCCACAGTTGTTCGGTTTGTGGAAGATTTGAACGCCAACCAAGACTGCTTCTTATAGGCCGGTTAGCAATCACAGAAACTGATGAAAGCTGAGCCATTTTACCCTCGTTAATACCAAATGGATGAAGTGCAAAAATGACCAGCATGGTGAATGAATGTAAGCAAATAAATATAACTATCGGCATGTGAATACTCTGCAAGTGGGCCCGAGTTTAATCACACATATTGTAGGATCATTTTAAAGTATAGCTTCTCTCAGAATCTTTAGGAATTCAGGCCCTGGTCTTATCACGTAGCTGTAAGGGGCGACTTGTCACCCTCTGCTGGCCTGCCTTGATGTTGCTGTGTGTTGCACTCATCCAATCAAGCCAGTAACTGTTTTTTAAAGCCCTGCAACTTTTCCAGTCGTGCAAATTAGGAATTAGGAACTGTTGTGAGTTTAAATTCCTAATTCACTTTTTTTTTTTTTTTGCTGCAGCCTGTGCTCCAGTGTTAGCCAGCCAGTCTCTTTTACCTCCTTTTGGGACTCTTAATAAACCTGTTGTCCCGTTGTGGACTTCCTGGTTTGTGATCCATTGTGCCATGAACTAATCTTTTGAAACCTTTATGCATTATATATATATATATTTTTTTTTGTGACCTACTCTACTTCTAGGATTTCTTCTTCTGTTGCATCACTAATTCACTGTTATAAGGCTGTAATTTACTCTCTAATTTACAGCTTTTATTAGTTTCCCTGGGGGATTTTCACATCTCGCACTGGTCTGGTGGTGAGGACAAAGAAATTCTCCAAAGTGTCTCTCTATCTCTATCTATAGAGACAAATGTTGATTATTATTTTGGCCTGCAGTGTGTTGAGCTGAAGAAATAAATAGTTTGGAGAAGAAATAAAAAAATATATATATATAAATAAATAAATAGATTCAGGTGTTAAAGGATTAAAGAGTTTGCCAAACACTGATGGTTGTCACTTATTCAGTTAAGTTTAATAACAGAGTTGATCATTTTAATGATTTGCACACTGTGCGTTTTTTTTTTTTTGTATATATATATATATATATATATATATATATATCATAAAGCGTGTTACAGCATTGACCAATCATTGGTCTGTCATCCTGTACCCTGCAGTCAGCTGAGTCCTCACACACACATGGACACACAGATGTAAAGCAGCAGCAGCAGGAGCAGCAGCAGCAGGAGGAGGATCTGCGCAGCATCCAGCTGCACCTGTAGGTTATTCCATCTCCGAGTCTTTCTCCTTTCCACCAAGTGCGTCTCGGCTTCGGAGAGAGATATGGCTGCGCCTTCGACCGATTCGGGGCAGGGTTCCACCAAAATAACTCCCGAGGTGCTGCAGGAGATGCTCCAGTACTACAACCTGAGCCGCCAGGAGTTTATCAACACTTACAACATCCAACCGCTCGTCTACATCCCCGAGTTACCGTACAGCGCCAAGACCACCTTCGTGATCATGTACGTGGTCATCTTCGCCCTGGCCCTGGCTGGAAATAGTTTGGTCATCTACATAGTTGTGAAGAAACGCGCCATACAGACGGCGACGGATATTTTCATTTGCTCCCTGGCGGTCAGCGACCTGCTCATCACTTTCTTCTGCATACCCTTCACTCTGCTGCAGAACATCTCCTCTGAATGGTTCGGGGGTGAGTCTCAAACTCAGACTACCTACTTTTTAAAACCACGGCAGTGAGAAGAATCATTAACCCGATGGGGAAATGTATGCATTTTCTGATTAAAGGATGATAGTTTGATTATTAAACTATGTTCAGTTCAATGTGGAAAATAAGTTAAGCAAATTAATTCTAAGAAAAAATCAATATGCATCAAGTTCTGTGCAGAATCTAAATCTTAATTATGCATGCACCATACAGTCAAGAAGTGAGAACACTTGGGTCAGGAGGAAATCGACATAGCTGTGTACCGAAAGAAACTCAATACAGCACACAGAGATGATCACACAAAACACACAGAGCCCTGAGCAAACAGTGCAAATTATGTCGCTCGGCAAGCAAACAAGACAACTGATCCCTTCCAGGAATTAACAGAAAGAGGCAGCAGGGGGGGATAAAACCTGTAAATGACAGATAAATCCCTCTGTCTTCCTACGGCTGAAAAGAAAGTGAGGGCGAATGATTATTTTGGCGGCAGAAAGGTGAAGGTACAGGCATCAGGAGCTGCCACCCGCCTGCCTGGTCATACTGAACCCTTCAAAGACTGCTGCTAATTGAAGAATCTGACATAAAGTCACAGTGGAACAGGATGTTTCTTTCTTTCCTGGGAACGACCAGCGTTTCCATGCAGGAGAGTCGCGATGCTCATGTCAGACTTTGCAGAAGGTGGACACAATGCTCATGCAAATGAAGCCTAACGGAGTACTGTGAAATCACTGAGTTACAAGCTGCTGATGCCAGTTTTTTGAGGTGGTGTCGCCTCCAGAACAACACAAACTGTAGAGAATTTCAAAATATGCAACATCTCACTTCCAAAAGTAAGAATCATCAGCTCTACTGATTAAACCGCCAGGAGCAGTGGAGTCAGCGGCTGACATTCAGGGTATCATAGCGAGATCATAGCCAGCTCAAAGCATGTGCTCCTATTAAAATGCGCTCGCAATTAGTTCAGGGTGCATCAGCCAGGGAAGATGAAAAGGATGAGGAGACCTCTGTTTCCAGTCTAACAACAAGAGTGCCTTCACCTTTAAAAGAAATGCATGTGTGTGTGTGTGTGTTTTTCTTCTTCCTTGTAGGGGTTCTGGTGTGCAAGACGGTTCCCTTTGTGCAGACTACAGCCATAGTGACCGGCATCCTCACAATGACCTGCATTGCAATTGAGAGATACCAGGGCATTGTCTTCCCGCTGAAAATGAGGAGGCAGTACTCGTCCAAAAGAGCCTACAAGATGCTAGGTATTGTGTGCTTGACAGAGTACCAATTATGCCTCCAAGAGTGCGAATGAAAACCTGTGGCAATTTGCGGAGAAGTAAATAAGCACCGTGTTGAGCCTCCGCTTGTCGTGTACGTCGGCCTGCTAGATTAACGCTGCACTCCCGCGGAATTTCATTAATCCATGAACCGAGACTGAAGCGTGTTTTTCTCACATTTTTCGTATAATGTTTGCATGTGTTTTTTTTTTTCTTTTCCATTCTGAACCCCACTCTTAAGTGGACCTAGATAAACCAGCCGTCTTGCATAATGAGCACACCTGACTGTTGCATCGTTGACATGCAAGCCTTTGCAACACATGGCTGCACATATGTTGTGAAACAGAGAAAGTACAATACTCAAAATATCAGAGTATTTGCATCGGACCTAAATCAGATGCTGTCATAACAGAATGAAAAATGTATGTTCTGTATAGCTGCGTGACTGATTTGTCAAGCTGTAGATTAACGCCGGTGTACTACAAACCGTACCTGTCTGTGTCCTGCAGGGCTCGTATGGATCGCCTCCGTGATAGTGGGCTCACCGATGCTGTTCGTGCAGCAGCTGGAGGTAAGAGCCCTTCCGAGCAAACCATAACAGATGAGGTTTCTTTAGCTTCCTACAGCTGTGACTACACAGCCACAACAAACTAGTGATACACGTGGAGCTTAGAGGTTGAGAGTCTTGTTATCTGAAGTTACTGTAAAAATATTCACAGCAAACACAGTGGACGAGGTACAAAAAGATAGTTTTGGCGGCATGTTGTTAGCTTTAATCTGTTCAAACTGGTCCACAAATGCACCAACAGTCTGCAGCTCACCTTTTAAACTGTCCTGCCACATCATTGCATGTAAAAGCCCAATGGAAATAAGAAGATCTCACACAGCGACTGAAAACTGCTAACTATGGATATTCGGCTTTGATACACAATAAAGTTCTGCAGAAGTTTGACACATCTTTAGTTCCTGTTTAAGCTGCGTCCACCTAGACCAGACCAGACCAGACCAGGCACCCCCACCCCATAGAAATGACACTCCTTGATGTCAGCAGCCATCCCCAGCAGGATGCAACTCAAAAAAACATGAAGAACAGCACAAGGTGTTGACCTGGCCTCCAAATTCACTAGATCCCAAACTGATCAAGTATCTGTGGGACGATCCACAGAGGCCCCTCCCCTCAAAGCCCCCCCACCCCCACTAACAACATCCTGTTCCCAGTCACCACAGGACACCCTCAGAAGGCCCATGTCCATTCTCTGATGAGCCACAACTGTTTTGGAGGCAACAAGGGAGACCTACACAATATTAGAAAGGTGGTCATAATGTTATGCCTGATCTGTAGCAGCTCTACAACTGTGAAATCAAAATGATGAACCTTGGGCTTTACGGGTGGTGGTGTGAACCTCTCATGTTCGAGGTCTCTTTGGCTCTCCTGAAATCATGAAAGACGGGTTTTCTGACAGAACTATACAACAAAAGTATAGTAAATGCCACCCTGTCACTCAGAGCTACTCAATCTGTCTTGGTGAAAGACTAAAAGCTTTTTTTTCTTCCCACTCCCCCCCCCGCTCCCTCCCCGTGTCAGGTGAAGTACGACTTCTTGTACGATCACTACCACGTGTGCTGTCAGGAGAGCTGGAGGTCTCTGACTCACAGGCAGGCGTACACCACCTTCATCATGGTGGCTCTGTTCCTGCTCCCTCTGGCGGCCATGCTGTTCCTGTACACGCGCATCGGCATCGAGCTGTGGATCCGCAAGAGGGTGGGCGACGCCTCGGTCCTCAACACCATGAACCACAGGGAGATCAACAAGATCTCCAGGTGGGTTAGAGGTTTCAGCGTCCACGTCTCACAGTGGATGAAACGTCTTTGCTTGGTTTTGACTTCGGATCAGTACAGTTTGGTAATTTGTCGTGTTGATGCAACAGTGGCTGCTAGTGGTTGGTCAGGGAACAGATTCGGCAAACTGTCTGTCATAATACCCTGTCTGTCCACGTCTTACAGCTGACGATTGAGATGATTTGTTGTTTTTTCTTCCTACAGGAAGAAGAAAAGAGCTGTTAAAATGATGATCACCATTGTCCTGCTATTCACCATTTGCTGGGCGCCGTTCCACACCGTCCACATGCTGTTCGAGTACTGTAAGTACCTCTGGATGCATGGAGGGGTCATGAATTTTACTACCTTTACTGTTTCTTAACTTCTTCCGTGCTTTTGTAAAGTCTTCTGTCCATGCTCTGTCACCTTCCAGACGACCTGGAGAAGAAATACGACGGCGTCACGCTGAACACGATCATCGCCATCGTCCAGGCCATCGGCTTCTTCAACAGCTTCAACAACCCCATCGTGTACGCCTTCATGAACGAGAACTTCAAGAAGAGCTGCGTGTCCACCCTCTCCCACTGCCTCCGGAAGCCCAGCCAGCAGGGCGGCGCCGCGGTGGCGCCGAGGCTGAGCGTGCAGTTCATCAAGCCCCAAAGCCGGGAGGCCTTCCTGAAGCCGGACGAAGGCCACAACCCGGAGCAGCACCCGGCGGAGAACGGCCCCTCGAGCTCGTCGCACGGCGAGAGCTCGCTGGAAATCATAGGGGAGAAGATCTCCACCATCCAAACGGAGCTCGCCGCCAACAGCTCCTCTCAAGTCAAATGAGAAGATGAAGTTCAGGATTTTTGAATTCGACCTTTCGGCTCGCTGTCGTTCACTGGCAATTTGACGCCGGCAGCTGCTAGCGCGTCCGTCAGATGTGATTTCAAGTCTCAGGAAGAGCAACAGGAAGGAAATGAAGAAAAAAAACAAACCAGCCAGGACTGGTCAAACACTACCGAGATCATTTGTGTTGTCTTAGAAATCTACCGGGCATTTGGCCTCTGTCAGCGAGCTCAAAGGGTTACAGTGATACCACGCCGCAGAGGAAACTGATTTGCAAATGTCAGCTCAGAGGACTTTCCAGAGCAGCAAAAGGACGACGTCTTTCATTGCCCTGCTAAATCAGCGTCAGTCCAAATCAGCACAGAACTCACTTCAGGTTAATTCAGCTGCAGTTCTCTATGAAATCCTTCACTGCCGAGCGTGACGAGACACTTTAATGCCACGATGCGAAGATTACCTCTTTAAAAACCAGACGATTGTCAGCATACACTGCTTTGCACTTTTCTTTCAGTCAATGTCCACGTGACGTCAAATCGGATGTGTTGTCGTGGCGATATGTGGCCCAGCAACGACAGAACAGTTGTTTTGTAGTTGTTTAAAGTTTGTGATTTCCTGGAAAACGGTTGAAAAGTATTGATGACTCATCCTGCACTTGGGGGCGTGTACTAATTGTGTACTTTCTGATTTTCCTTATTTAGGGAGTGAAGCATCTTCCCTTGTTCTGTTTTCACAAGAAATGTTTCTGTTATAATTTTACTATTTCACATCATTTGCATAAACCTTTTGATTTGCTGCAAACACGGCACTTGCAGAGTTATGAAATCATGCCTGAGAACATTTTCGGAACCATGAAACACAAAACGTGACCCCAGTTTATTCAACCGTTTACCGGCAGGACTTGTTATGTGCACCGTTCACTTCTGATATTCTCATCAAAACTCTTCACCGTTCTTTTTTGCAAACACAAAAGCAAATCAAATCCGCGGGACGCAGCGACAACACGTGGGTCGGCCGGAGAACGGACAAAGGCGCCTCGTGAATCCTCTTCTGCGGCAGACATCAATCACCTCTCGGTCTACAGGGATTTCCATTGTGCAGCTGATGGGTTGCCGAATGTATTCTGCAGTCATGAGTCATGGACGTGCAACAGGAAAGGTTTCTGTGGTGGTTTTATAACATCACCAATTGCAGTTGCCCCTTGTTACCTTGATTATTCTTTTTTTCCCCTCTTCCTTTGTAAACCAGGTCTCTGGGAACCACTTAAACTCCTCTGCTGGCTACATTATGCAGAGTATCAATCAAGATACCTCGTCTTATTCTGAACACGACTAAGAACAAATCCCTACGTCTCAAGGAATCACTTGTTACGGGTGTATTTCTTTTTCTTTTAAATGGAAGAACGATGGAAATAAACCATCCACGAGCTAAATGCACTTCATCCAGGAGTCTCACGAGGCACGAGCGAGAGGCTCGGCACACCTCGAAACAAGAGGAGACGGACCATTCATGCTCACGTCCACACCTACAGCTAACGCAGAATCGCTTTATTTACCGCAAAATAAAATGCATTTGAGGTTAAATAGTGATTCTGTCTGCAGGGAGAACATGCAAACCTGCAGATTTTGAACCCAGAACCTTTTTAACATGAGACTTCACCGCCGCAGCTGGTTGAAAACCTGTGTTTCGACTGTGTACGTAGGCTTTTGCAGAATGGGCTGCAGACCTACGATTTGTCCGAAATCAACACAAATGCAGTTTGATCATTAATAGCTTCTGTGTTGACGGTGTTAAGAGTTTCAGATATGCATACAGTACTAAACCACGACAACCGTAACCTCACATAGAAGTCAATCTGCATAAACCTGGAGGGTAAACGCCACTGAGGGTTTCTCACTCTTATTGGTTTGCATGAACCACACACAAACACAGACAAGGGTCAAAGCTGGTCTACGTATTAACGTGTTTGCTTAATGGTGCTGTGAGATATTTTTGTAACGTTTATCGTCCAAACAAGTGTTATTTTCGGCGTATAGTTTTGTACTGATCTGCTCTGTAGTGGGTGCTTGGCTTTTAGTCGGCGTTCTGTGCAAAGTTTTAAAGATGTCGCTTTGACTGCGATTTATTTAAGTTGGTTCGTTTCTTTTCTTTGAATGCAGAGATGGGCTCGAAGGGCTCGATGGGCTCGGCTCTCGTGCCTCCCAAACGTTGTCCCACGACGGCCGCGTCAGAGGCAGGGCGGCGTACTTTGCACGTGCACGAGCTGGATTTTGCAGCGAGATGGTATATTAAATTTGACTTTGAATAAAAAGACTAATTACAGTGTGTTTCTGGGTTTTTTTTAGGTTGAATTCAGATGGGATCTTTTAATTTACAAACTGTAGACTTATTGCTGGCCCTTATCAGTCATTTATAATTTTCTCGGGACCTTTTGCCCAGCTTAGAGAAAAACCTCCCCTCATTATTTTAATAATCTAGAACTTAATTGGAACGAGTTATTTAACCGTTAACACTATGAGGAATTGTAATATTAAACCTTCAAATGATAACGGAATGGTTATTATCTGGTTTCTATTAGAAATCATGTTGAATATTAATGCCACCGGTTCTAACAATGAGCCTATTATGTCGGCCATCACAGTCGCTGAATTAATCATTAAACAACAGATGAAATGGCGCAGACGACAGCTCCACGAAACACCAAGACTGGAGGGAAAACTCATTGTGACGGCCAGATAAAGAGCTCGCCACTTCAGCTGCACTGACTAATGAATGAGCTGAGGACATCCCAGCCATCAAATGCCTTTAAGTAAATATACACCGATCAGGCCTAACATTATGACCACCTTCCTATTATTGTGCAGGTCTCCCTTGTGTCTCCTATGCCATGGAATGACTTTGCCATATGGGTTGTCCTCTGTGGATCATCCCACAGATACTTGTTCAGTTTGGGATCTGGTGAATCTGGAGGCCAGGTCAACACCTTGCTTGCTGGGGATGGCTGCTGCCATCAAGGAGTGTCATTGCTATGGGGTGGGGGTGCCTGGTCTGGTCTAGGTGGGTGCTACATGTCTAAGTAACATTCACACGGATGAATGCCAGGCCCGAAAGTTTCCCAACAGAACATTGAATGGTCACAAGATGGTCAATGTTACTTACTTCACCTGTCAGTGCTCATAATGTTATGGCTGATCTCTGTATATAACTAACATTAAATTAATAGGGTGTACTCAATCTTTGCACATACAGAGGAATAACAACTGTATTCCCACCGTTTTCATTCATTTATTATATTATGTACATTTTTATATGAATTCAAGCATTTTCAATAAACCTCCACTCAACTCAGTCTTGTATGAAAATAAATACTATTCAGAAACGCCTGAACTGAACAACCTAACAGGTCTGCAGTGCAGTATGTATGAAAAGTCTTTTTTTTTTTTTGTGTCAAGTGGAAACAGTAACTCTACAGAACGAGCAAAACTAAGTGCCAAAACAGAAGAGATTCATTCTGTTTAATGATTAGGAGGTAATTCCTGTCAGTCTGCTGTTAATGTCACTGCGCTTTTATGCTTTATCCACAGTGTGTCTGTGCCATAACACAGAGAGGCGGGGAAAAAAAACAAAAAAGATTATGCAACATCTTAATAACGGAGGAAACGCACAACTTTACAAACACGTAAAAAAAAGCCAGAGAGGCGGTAAAGGAAAAAGCCTTAAAGCATCTAAATCTTTCTTCATTCTCCACACAGTTAACCAAGTTTAATCTCCAACGATTAGCAGTTCTGCTGTCTTTCACGTGCTGATAAACTTTCTGTGTGAAAGACGCAGCCTTCTCACAGTCTGGCCAAAGAAAACAACAAGTTCCTATTTTCCGGTAGGTCCCTAAAAACGGAAATCATGAGACACTTCGGCAGGCACTTCTGTATTTGTTGAAGATGATCTTAATGTTTGTAGACAGTCAGCTATATAAAAAAAGAAAGCTCCTTCACATTTTCTCCTTGATGCTATGTGATCAGAGGTATATGGAAGTCTGCGTTGTCAAAGAGGAGCGGCCTTTTGACAGGAGAAGGGTCCTTGTCAGCCTTGTGCAGGAGTTTAAACAACCCTGTTCCGATATTCATTGGAATCCCCATAATGATGCACTCGGACACACCTGAAACAGGAAACACAGGGAACGTTCAGACCGACACTTAAGTCACAAACTTGAGTTTCATTGCACGGATGAAGCAGCAGTTTACCGCAGACTGAGTCCTTCTGTCCGAAATAGGCTGCGTCGAAGAGGTGATCGGCTGTTTTCTCGAAGGAGGCCAGCATGAGGACGCTCTCCTTCATCTTGGCTAAACCGAACCTGGTGATTCCCAGAATCTCCCCCTTTATAGACAGAAGGCAGCAGCAATTTTTACTGCACTACAGCACAAGAAGACACATGGATACACCCAAATATATAGTACACAGATCAATGGACCGTACCTTATAGGACATGAGGTCTGCAAGAAGCATGACGTGACGTCGGTCAATACTCATCCCGTGGTTCACCATGGTGTACTGAATCTCATTGATGATGGTGGATCGAGCAGCCTCAATACCCAAGGTCTTTTCAACCTAGAGAAATATGTCGATGTCAAGTTATTTACAAGGCACATTTAACATCAAACCCTGAGTAACCAAATATAAAACATACACCAATCAGACAAAACATTATGACCACCTTCCTAACATTTTGTAGGTGCCTCCAAAATAGTTGTGACTCATCAGAGAATGGACATGGGCCTTCTGAGCGTGTCCTATGGTGTCTGGCAACACAATGTTGTTAGGGGGAGGGGGGGGGTCAGGGGGGTGTGTCTGTGTCAGGCTGCATCCTGCTGGGGATGGCTGCTACCATCAAGGAGTGTCATTGCTATTCGGTGGGGGGTGCCTGGTCTGGTCTAGGTGGGTGCTACGTGTCTAAGGCCCTGTCCACACGTAAACGCAAATACGCCACAACGGAGGTTTTTTTAATCGTTTTGGCCGAGCGTCCACACGTATCCTGTAAACGCATAGCCCTAAAACGCACTTTTCTGAAAACGGGTCCCAGGGTGGAGAAATTCGAAAACGCAGCTCCTGCGTTTTCTTGTGGACGGGGAAAACGGGAAAACGATGACGTCATCGCCACACTCCCGAGCAGCCTTCCACATCCCGCGAGACGTCTCGTAACAACATCAACAACAATGGCGGACTACATGCTAGTTTTCATGCTGGAGACGATATTGAGCCTATTAGGTTTACTAGGGCAAAATATCATGCTCCTGTGCCACAACGCTGAGCAAAAAAGGGGATTTGTAAACAGCGCTCAAGCTTTGTGCGCATGCTCCGCATCTTCCTCTCCATTTTTGGTGATTTTCTGAAACCGAAACAGCGCCACTTACAGGCCTGGAATAGGAAGTAGCGTTTTCGGTCGAGCAGAAACGGACCCGTGTGGAAGCGGATATTTCTTGAAACGATGACGTCGAAAACGGAGAGGAAAAAGATCGTTTTTGTACGTGTGGACAGGGCCTAAGTAACATCCACACCAATGAATGCCAGGTCCAACAGTTTCCCAGCAGAACTTTGAATTGTCACGACATGGTCAATGCTATTCACTTCTCCTGTCAGTGGTCATAATGTTGTGGCTGTTCAGTGTATACAAAGACAATGAAGAGGTAAAAACAATGCTAAGGCAGCTGAGAAATCTCCCCTGTGCTTCAGAGGACAGTGGTCAGCAGACCTGAGTGACCTTAACGGTACGTCTACTTATAGGAGATCAGACCGATACGTTGGAGCCAGGGCATTCAGGGATTTACAGGCAAGCACTAAAATCTTAAAATCAATCGTATCAACCTACTGGGAGTCAGAGAGAGGAGGTCAGTGTCGGGGAGATATGCTTTTATTTGCATGTTCTGAAGAAAGTCAAGCTGCAGCATTCTGCACCAACTTTAAGCGTGGAAGAGAGGCCTTGATAACACCAGCATAGAGGGCATTTATAGAGTCAAGATGGGATGAGAGTAAAAATAAATAAGTGGATGATCCTTTTAAAAATCTTTAAAAGATAAAAAAAAAAAAAAAAAGACTCTCCCTGCTGAAAACTAGTCCCTGCAGTCGCCCAATAAACCAGTCACATGGTAATTTGTTTCTGTACAGTTTGTATTTTACTGATAAATTCAAGATTCATTTATTCCTACAGTGCAGATTTCCAGCCAGGATCCCTTTTTAACATTCAGCAGTGGATATATATATTTGAAAATGGGAGCTCACACTGAGGAGACAAATATATAATCAAACCGCTAACCCTCAGTGGCGGCGACAACAGTAACTTTGTGCTGCCTCCAGGTCTTTCCTTTGATTTGCTGAGTCGGTGACACTAAAAAGCACGGTTCATGGACAAATCTTTCTGTTGTCAGATGAATGCATGCGGATAAAGTGAGCTGATTTGATAACGGGCTGTGCTGATTAAAGCAGGAAACTATAAACACTTGAGCCACGGACAGGCTATGAAATCATTACTAATCTGACAAGAGAAATGGAAATGAGTCACTGCAACGCAACACAACACGAGTTACACTAGCAGGTCAGAACCATAGACTGTATATAAATATGGACACCGCGTCCCCACTTCCTTGCATTGGCTAAACTGACGCCATTTTCCCAGAGATACGAGCAGCGCCATCTTGCGAGTTTGGAGCCAGAGTCTGATCATTACGGTCCAAGATCGATGACCCTACCATACTTCCTCCAGACTCACTCATGTTTTCGTTTAATTAATACTACGCTCTCTGTCTGTCACGGTCCCACGGGATCGCTTAACAGAGCATTTGGCATGGGAACAGGTGGTCGCCATTATGTCACATTGTGGCATAAAATACAATCATTTACTCACCCATATAACTTTTGTGTCATTTGTATTCCTTCGGGAGATATTTAGATCTGTGTATATCCATATAGTGGGAGTGACTGGGGCACCGAAACGTAGCCTCTAAATAACGCATTATCTGCCGCAAAACTCGTTCATTTCACCAATATTTTGTTATCGTACGCTAGTGCTATTCCCCGTTGAGTCCGGAATTACCCGTTATCGTCATCCGGGGTCTGTAGATTGACCTACAGACCCCGGATGATGTCTTCTGACCTCGATGATTTCGTCTCTGTAATTTGCTACTGCTATGGTTCCTCCACAACCTCAGAACCGGATAAATAACATTCATAAATGTTGTAAAAAACTATCAGTAGTAGGACTCAACGGGGAATAGCAGTAGCGTACAATAACAAAATATTGGCAAAATGAACGAGTTTCGCGGCAGATAATGCGTTATTTAGAGGCTGAGTTTCGGTGCCCCAGTCACTCCCACTATGTGGATATACGCTTATCTAATAACACAGAGAAGGAGGCTGCACATCAACTATTTGCTGGTGAATTTCATTGTCTAAAGTTATTAGACCTTTAGCTACTACACACGGACAAGGCTTCAAAGACATACTGCATATTTTACCCGGCTATAAAACGCTATTGACGGTGTAGATTTATATACATATCTGCAGCGCACAGTGTTGATAAGGTCACGTGTAGATGTTCAGTTCTGTTGTGTTTTATTAGTTGACATCGTTGATGTGTTTTGGGTTTTTTTTTGTTTTTTTGTCGAGCGAGAGCAGCATATTAGAAGTGTCAGACTGACAGTGTTCGTGGTGTTGATGTGGTCTACGGCTGACAGCAGTTTGTCTTCAAAGGGTTAGGGTTAGTTTGTGATGAGTCACAGCTTCAATTACCTGGCAGAAAAGCCTTCAAAGCTTCTTTTGTGTGAGACGCTACAATATGTATTCAGGTCAAGGATATAGACGTCATTATTGCAAAGCATTACTTTCTACTGTGTTTTCATATGTGACGACTGTATGACATCATATAGGCCTCAAATTGCTTTGACCTACATTTCTCACTGGCTTAGGTGTAAGTCTGCACAGAACAAACCGTCATTCATTACTATTCTCGTCATAGATGTAGGGCAGCTGTTGGACCAAAACGACAACACAGTCGCGACTTAAACCTCCCATCACATACCTCGTACGTGTTGTTTGAAGTGGTCCTGCTTCCGTTGACTCCATGCGTTGCCATGACGGCTCTCAGGTTGTCGCCCTCCACCAGTAGTTTGTACTTGTTCTTGCCGCTCTGCTCGTCGATGTGAATGACGGCCCGGGAAACTTCAGGTATTCCCTGAACCACCACCTTCCGAGTGAGAAAGGAGAACAGTGTTTAGCTGTTAAGAAAAAAACACAGCTCCATTTTTTATTTATTTATTTTTTTTTTTGCCCGAGGGCTCTGCTGCTGTTCTGAGATCAAACGAGCTGTCAACACGCATTTAGGAACGCTAGTTAAAACATCACAGCGCTTTCTTCCCCGACCTTATTCCTATTCAGGAACAGACATGTGAATCTTAACTCAAAACGTCTGAGGGTTAAGATCTGTGCAGTATATAACACCCTCTGTTTTTAGACCTTTTTTTCAGCTATTTCTAGTTTCAGGTTGGTGCACGTTAGAGAACTTCTGCACATGAAGAGAAAACAGATGTTCTCAGTCTCTTGTTTTACATATTTCAAAGATTTTTTTTGTCAATTCTGTCTATATATATTCATCTAATCAACCACAGACTGTATAAAGATGGACATTGAGACAGCTCCTTAAAGGCAAAGCCAAAGCAAGTAGAGCTCCCCCTGGTGGCTGGCTGCAGTATATGTCATAAGCTCCACCCCCTCCATGTTAGTGGATGGGACTTGGGCCAAACTAAAACACTAAAATACATGTCAAATAAGAAAAATTTCAAGATGGTTTCGGTCATTTTAGGTAGTTACTATAATGCTGAAGTATTTTCAAGTGTGGGCGGGTCATCGATAACGCGCAATACAGTTCGACCAATGGAAGGAAGTGGAGACGTTTTGTCCATATTTTTTGTATATATTTTATATTTTATACTGGGATCTGAACAGTCAAATATACAAATATTTTCACAACAACACGATCAGCATGACTCAGGAGAGGCCAGCTCTAAACCACAGTTTAGAATCTTTGAATTAGCTTGCTTGCCAATAGTAGCTCTTCCTTTTTTCCCTTTTGAATAACAAACACAGTCTGCCAGCAACTCCTTGGAGGAAGAGTATATACATGTATAGCTGGAAGCTGGCTGTAGTCTTTGCGGTGACTTCAAGGGCAACCTTTCAGTTCACACACAGGCAACGTTACAGTCAGCCTTTGTTGCTGGAAGATCTTTGATGTCGGCTTATTGTGCCGTGGAATTTGGTCCTTTATTTCTTTTAAGTGTAAATCAAATGATAAAGTGTGACATGAAAGATCTCACATCCCTTGACAAACCCAGAGTATTATGAACCAGAGAAGCAGATCTTCTCTTTCTTTTTAATTCAATGCTCTCATCAAACTCCTTCCTCGTGCAGCGTCAGGAAGCTGTACTTCATGGTATAGATCTACTGTACGCTACTTGTTTGTCACCAAAGGGTAGTCAGACAAAGTAAAGAACCAGTTGTTGAGCATAATAAAGATAATTTTCTCCAGAACAAAACAGAGCTGAATGTTTTGTTTCACTGGTTGTATTTTCTAAAGCAGCTTCATACATCAGACGCCAGATCCTCACCTTGGGAAGCTCTTCTTTTAAAGACTGCAGCACGTAGTACATAGAGCTTTTGCTGTTCTCTCGGGGAGACACGCACACCACCGCCTCGCCGTGCACGGCAATGTCTCCTGGCTTGACTCGGAGTTTCGACATGCAGATGGAGTAACGTACCGTTTCTGCATTCACCTGGAAGTTAAAAGCACCCACCCGCTCTCCCGTTAATGCTCAACTCATAAGACAGAATCACTCATCTATGACCAACAGACCATTAAGTGTGAGAGCGCTCTGCTGGAGCTGCTGCTGTTAAGCAACGGATATATTCACCTGTTGCACTATTCAGAGATAAAGATGAAGGTATTCTCCATTTTATTCTCCCATATGTTATGAAGTAACAGATTTCTGGTCTTTATTAATCCAACAGCAAAGTGAGAGCCAATTTGCCAATTACAGGAAAGTGCCACTCTGAACTTCTCTTCCCTTTTACTCCTACTTACTTACTTACTTTTGTGTTTGCATCGAAAAGCCGTCAGCTAGCTTGGCATGAATATCAGAAATGGGGAACCAGCTAGCCTGGATCTCTCCAAGACAAAATCAGCTGCTCTAAAACTCACAAAAACAACCATGTGCTGTTGTTACACTTTGGCTTTTGTACAACTTAAACATCTAGCTACACCAGCCAGCGTAGTTGGTGCAGCTAGATGTAATTGCGTAGCTGCAAGACAGGTCTCCATTTCAACTTGTGTGGAAAGACTTCAAACTATGTACCTGTGTTTAAATTGTGTCGGTAGGCCAAGTAAAACCAGACTTAGGATAAATGATTTATGCCATACTTATTCCTAATACTGACGTCACATTTGGCGCAGGAAGAAACAGTACTCTCAAGCATACATGACACCTTTCCTATTTGGTGGAAAAATGAAATCAACCAATCAAAAAATTCTATGGTGATGCATGGCATAAGGTTGCTGAGGAAAAGGTTGTGGGAGTGATGGGACATTTAGATATTACTTACCGCGTGCATGTATAAAATGTAAATAGGTGTAAGTAATTTGTTGTTTGTTAAATTTGTACGAAGGTTTTGGGAATTTACAATACATATTTGCTTTGTAAGTTATAAAAATGGTTTGTTTTTTTGTTTTTGTTTTTTTAATCTAAATTACTCCCGATTTTTTTGTTTTTGGAGTGATTTTAGTTTCAAATTAATTATTTTATTTTACTAGATTTTTACTTACATTTTATCTATATTTTATTTGATTTATTTGATTTTATTTTTATTCGAATTTTATTTGATTTTATTTTTATTATGATTTGATTTTAATTTTTATTTGATTTTTTATTTTATTCCATTTTATTTTATTCCATTTTTATTTGATTTTTTATTTTATTAAATTTTTATTTGATTTTTATTTTATTCGATTTTTTTATTTTCAAGAGTGTTTCTTTATGTGCAACTGAGCTACTGTGACCAAGCAATTTCCCTTGTGGATGAATGATGTCTAAGTCTATGGTAAACAGTTTCTAAGGTGAAATATAAGGTAAAATCAAAAGTAGTCAAAAACAGACAATTACACCCTTGATCCCGGAGGGTTAAAGTGTTTATCTGTGACATTGTACAGTATGATTTGATAGTTGGAGTCATTATTTCTCTTTCTTCAAATGAGCTTATATTACCCACTGTTGGCGATGGCTGTGTAAATAAGAATGTTGTTTTACCTCCAGTCGCAGCAGCCTTATTCTCTCCAGAGACAATTTCACCAAGATGAAGCAGTCATCTGGGAGAAAAACCTCTTCTATGTACTCAGAAATCTGAAGAGGACAAAAAAAATAAGAAAAAAGAAATGGGGACTTGGCTTTATTACAGTACTTCAACTTGTCTCACGTGTCCTTTAGCCACATGCTCTTATCTAAGGGCACACATTTAATGATAAAGCTGAATACCTCCCCCAGAAGAGTTTTCTCAATTCTCCCCTTCACCAGCCTGGCGAAGTCGGCGTCGTCTTCAATGTCCAAATGGGCCGTTATTATAGGAGTGCTGCGGGGCGAGTGGAAGACTTTCAATTGATTATTTAAAACAAATAAGGGGCGCAGGCATTACTGACAATGACACTTAGAAACCTGATCAACATAATGCCTCAACGGCAGCGGGTCAAGCCCTTTCAGAGTGACGACGGGCAGAAAATGTCAAACGCAAGAAGTGCTCCCATTCAATTCAGAGAACAAGATGGTCGTGAATGAGTTCGTGCTCCATCTGGCAGCAATAATCTCCCACGAATGTCCGGAGACATCGACAAAAAAGCTCTCAGCCACTTTCTTCTTCTTCTCTTTCTTCTCCTCCACTCAGCTTTGACCGAGGCAGCATAAAGGTACATCTCTGTAATTACTTATCCTACCTGATGTTCTTGGAGGCGTTGATGATTTCTTTGATGCGAGGCACCCCCAGGGTGATGTTCATCGACGCTACGCCGGCGAAGTGAAAGGTTTTCAGGGTCATCTGAGTGCCGGGCTCTCCGATGCTCTGGGCGCACAGGGCTCCTACTGCTGAGCCCGGCTCCATCTGGGCTCTGTACAGGTAAACACATCACAACAAACGACGCTCACAACTTAAGTACTTTACAGAACTATTGTATACTTTCCTAATATTGTGTAGGTCTCCCTTGTGCCTCCAAAACAGTTATCATCAGAGAATGGACATGGGCCTTCTGAGGGGAGGGGCCTCTGTGGATCATCCCACAGACACTTGATCAGTTTGGGATCTAGTGAATTTTGAGGCCAGATCAACACCTTGTGCTGTTCTCCATGTTTTTTTGTGGTTGCATCCTGCTGGGGATGGCGGCTGCCATCAAGGAGTGTCATTGCTATGGGGTGGGGGTGCCTGGTCTGGTCTAGGTGGGTGCTACATGTCTAAGTAACATCCACACCAATGAATGACAGGTCCAAAAGTTTGGCTTAAAGATGTATACCACAGAGCTATTTACAAGAAACAGATCCAAAAACCTTGATCCTTACTTTAACGGCCTTTAGCTCGGTTTAGCAGACAGAGAAAAACACAGAAATAAAAACTTATTGTTGACAATTCTCATTTTAGGCTGGAAAAAAAATAACCAAATTAAAATCTGAATTTGAGCTCCAACAATCTAGCACAGCTCCTGTGACCAAAATGTCACAGGTCAGTCAAGTATTTGGGAAATTACGCCAATTTAGTAACTGTGCCTCTGTACACCACCACAGTGGATTTAAAAGGAAGTTATTAAAATGTGGCAGTAGTTCAGACTCCCTCCATTTCCTCAGGTTTAAAACTAACTGACTGAAAAGCAGGTTCAAGGCCATTTGTCGCCTAAGGAGATAAAAGGAGCTGGAAGGTTTCTGACTTTTGTGACGCGAGGCTTTTCCTTCAGTGCAGCAATCAGAGTTAATGTGAGGTTTGGAGTGAAACGTCTAGACAACTTTTGGAACGGCTGTAAAGAAGTTTGGTGCAGGCTTGAATGTTCTCCTCAGGGTCAATTGTAACTTCTTGCGTGATTTTCTAAGAGGTGCTTTCACACCTAGGTTGAAACTAGAAGCGTTTATCCCAGCAGCAATCGCGCTGTAGCGAAAGAAATGAACTTAGCTGAGACCGGTTAGAGAGGGTGGTATCAGCCCGATTGCACCCTCTTCCCTGTAGCATTCGTTTGCAGTGTGAACACACGTTCTACCTACTAATTATACAACAGAGTAATTTACCTGTTGCATCAAACAGCTTCTCATCATACATATGTAAAAAGTTATTTTCTACACAAAGCCTGGATGATTAATTAATACAAAACACTGGTGCAATACAAACAAGCTCTGCAGCACCTGGCTTGACGTATGAACTAGATCTTCTCTGGCTTTACTTACTTTGAGGGATTTTGCAGCATCATTAGTGGCTCATTTACATAGTGTCCCTCCATTTCTCTTATCATGTTTCATTACCCAAGCAAAACTGTGAGCTAACTATGCTGCAACCGTTCACTGTTTAACACAACAATGAGAACTTTTGCATTTGTGCATTTGTGTGGGGACACAAAATCAATCCAAGATTTAGGTTTGTAAACGCGTGACACAGAAGAACACTCGGGGACGCGAGCCTCATACCTCATGTACTTGTCTCTGCAGGTTTCAAGAAACTTCTCCAGCTGGGTGGGGGTGATACGGTCCAGCTGATAGAGAACTTTGGGCTGCAATACAAAGATCAGGGATCAGTTAATGTAAACAGTTGTAAATAGCTTGGTTGTTTGCAAAATTTTTACGTAAGCTTTTGAAATTCACAGTTTAGATTTGCATTCTAAGTTATAAAAAATAGCTCGTTAAACATGTTTGTGGTTTCCACAGTGGAAAATCTAAGTTTTTCCTGCTCTGATTTTATGTTTTTAGCGTGGTTTTAGGTCCGATGTGTTAGTACAGTAGGTTAAAATTAAAAAATAACAGTAAAGTCACACATGTGAGGTTGTGCTGAAAAGAATGACACCAAACAAGGCAAGGTAAACTGTTTTTAAGATGAAATATGAAGGTAAAGTAGTACAAAATGGCCAGTTATGCACTGGCCAGATCAATAGGTACACTAGTGACAACTAATGCATTAATCCTGCACTTAAAAAAAATAAGTTTATGTTGAAACTACGACTCAACGGTACTACAAACCACAACCTCCAAAACCTTTAGAGCAGGACTGTTTTATTTGAATGCATTGGTTTTCACTGGTGTACCTAATAAACTGGCAATGGAGTGTATGTAAACTTAATCTATGCGGCCTACCTCACTAGTGCCGTTGTCATTGATGCCGTACTTGTCTCTGGTCTTCTTGATCCTCTCTGAAACGCCCTTGATGAATTTCTTTATCTCCTATAGTTGAGATCAGAGAGAATTAATTAACTTTCAATAACGTGAGCAAAGGCAGACTGCATAAAGCTTGACACATGGTACTCATGCAGTTGTTAGAAGGCACAGGTACAGAACAGTCAAGACGTGGAGAATGCACCGTATTGAAAACTATCAGTAGTGCTTCAAATAGAGGAGTCAGAAGTCGAAGCGTCAAACCGAGTACAAGGACAGAAGATTATATATATATAAAAAAACGAAACAGCAACAGTTATTATCTGTTCGCTGACACACCATTCTTCATTCAGTTAAAAACCACAAACCAGCATGCTCAATCACTGTACCTCCAGGTACTTCTCTGAGCCTGTGTCAGTTAATTCCTTCACAGGAGGGAAGGGAAAAGTTCACAAGTATTAACAATTAGCACACACAGTAATTAAGCTTAGAGTTCATGGCTGAGGATGTCTCTGTTCTCTAATAGCTGCATCCCAGACAACAGCTTTTTTTTTTTTCTTAAGGAAGCGTAATTACTTTTTACACTAATTGCCATGTTGTTATACCCCATTATATAATTAAAACCATAGGAAGAGATGGGGAGGGAAACAGTTGAAATTATACGTTTTTAATTATATTGCTGCACCGTGACCACAGGAGGGGCGATGAACATCTCTGTGGACTATTAACCACATTAATCACAAAAACACAACAGAACAGCAGAGCCAGAAAAATTAAACCAACAAAACCGAAGCTTCCCAAAAGTTTCCTAACCCTTGTAGAAAAAGATAATTAATTCTCAGTTACAGGTGGATGTAATGTCAGAGTTGGGATTTTTTTCAGAGGGTTTCTCGCTGCAGGAAATATGACTAGAAGAAAGAAACACTGGCTATGTTTACATGGATAAATAAAATGAACTTTTTGTATTTGTGCCGTATCTCCGTGTTTGCCTACTGTGGAGAGTGGAGTGTGCAGTGAAGGAAACATAAAAGAAGACGTTTCTTTCTCCTTCTTTGCTGACAACACTGAATATAATTAACAATACAAAAGGCTGATCAACGTGGACAGGGACGAAAACATGTTTTTTTCCGCCCACTCCTTTCAAACACTTGCGTGAACATCTTGTTTTTCTACCGCCGTGTTTCTGTCCTTTGCAGAAACTTGTTGCGTCACCTGGCGGTCAACCAGAGGAATGGATGGATTATCAAAGTCTTGCACCAGTGCTCTCAATCCAACTGAAAACTCTCTCTAGTTTGGTCTGTTCCAACAACGAGTGGTTGAATGAGGCATCATTTTTGCTCTGTCTGATTTTTAGCAAGACACTAGTGTCCATGTAAATGCAGCCACTGGCAAATCTGGAGCAAATCATCCTTTGTATTCATACCAATGAACCCAACTGCTCTTAAATCCCTCTGGCATTTTAAAAGATGAAGCAGAAAACAATAATTATATGTTTCTCAGCAAAAAAATAATCATTAAAAGATCAAAACTATTACACGTAATGCATCCTCCTTGTAAAAAAGGTATTTGTATCATACTTTTATTCAGCACATTCTACAACATTTTCAAAACATTAGCGGCTTTTCACACAAATCCTTAAAGAAGGTAAAGGGAACAGAGCTGGAGTGGTTCTGCACTGAGGCATGGGCTAAAATTCCTCCAAGCCGCTGTAGATGACGGACCAGCAGTTACCGGAAACGTTTAGTTGCACAAGGGAGTCACAGCAGATACTGAAAACAAGGGTTCACATACTCTTGCAACTCACATATAGATATGCCAGGGGTCGCGTTAACTGAATATTTTCCGTCATGGACCGTTTTTTTTTTTTTTTAAACGGTGACGGAAAAATCTGAAGGCAATCTGTCACTTTGACAGATTGCAATTCACACCCCTGACCACTTGGTGGCGAGTGAGCATATAACTGGCTCTTGTCTCTCTTGATTAGAAGTTTAAAACCCGGATCTTTCGAGGGATTCGGATCATTCTGAGTCACTCGCTGATGTGAGCAGGGTTGTGCGAGTCACTTGAGTCATTTGACCCAAAATGGGCCGACTGCGAAAGAAAGTGTTTCACTCGAGACATTACAAAGCATAGAAACACCTCACAACGGATTATTACAGTTACTTGTTATTGCCATTTATCAGTTCATTATGATCATGTAAACGTGGCCACTGAAAATTTGTGCGTTTGTGTTTTCTCTGAGATGAGAATGGCGCTTCGCTCGGCAGAGAAACGAAACTTATCCCTGCTCTCGGTTAAGCAGGGATCCACGAGCAGCGGTTATGAGTCGGTTATGTTTCGTTTCTCTGCGTATTGCGCGTACGTGAGTGAGTGTCTGAGTGCCTTAGTTTGCTAGTGGTCAAGTCGGGTAGTACGTTTTGTTTCTCTGCTGAGTGAGATGTAAGATGTTTGAATGGTGCCGTTTATTGAATACATAACAAACGTGGTAGGACTCAACTGAGCCGGTTAAATAGACGTCGAGATTCATGATTCTTGAGTCAGTCGTCTTTGATAGCCGGATATATGAGCCGAATCTTTTTTTCCACCGCTACTGAAAATTAATTAAAAATGAATGAAAATTAAATGCTACTGAATGTGTCATTATTATCTTTTTTTTTTTTTTTAATTAAAGTGAAGGGTAAAAATAGATTATGATGGGATTTTTATGACCCTGTCAGTCAAAATGACAGACAGTGAGATATACATACAAATGATTCAATTTTCTTTAATAAATAAAAGCAGAGGTATAATATTTCAGTTTCATTTGCTTGATTGGCTTCTCTTTGTCTACTTTCAGGACTTGTGTGAAACACCACTGATGCTTTGAGTCGCCTTTATGCAAAAATGTAGAAAGTTCTGAGCAGCACTGTTTATAAATCAATGTGACTTTGACAGAGAGTGCACCGTTACCTCCAAGTAGCTGTCTCTGCAGCACAGGAAGTCAGCTCTTTTCATGATGGCATCGGCGGTGAGGACCAGCTCGTTCTGACTGAGGGCGGGCTGATCTGGACACGTGTAGACCGCCTAGGAGGGAAACCATAAATGGGTTGTTAGATTACCATTAATTAGGGAGAAAAAGCGGAATCCTGAAATTATTCCTCCAATTACTCCCCCGCTGGTCATTTAAAACTGAAGAAGCCGTTGGGATGAGTGGCAAACGCCTTCAACATGTGACACTGTTCATTTTGCGGGTATATAATGACCTGGACTGGCTAAGCACCAGCTCCTGACAGTTGATCCTAATTACAGCTGAAACTGCTTCAACGCGGACACGAAACAAAAATGAACTATTGACCATCTCATTATATCCACTGTGATCTCCATTTACAGGCTGGGGCTTTTGCTACCATTACATCGTAATCAGGCCTCTTACCAGATGGATAGTAGCTGCATCGCTGTTAACGGATACAGGCAGATGGATGACGAACACAGGCGACCACATAACACTTTTATCGTGTTCAATCTGTTGTTTTTGCAATATATATATCAGCTTGCATTGCGCTTGTATAATATTTGACAAAAATAGCCTTGCCAATAACGAGTGAACGTAAAAAACAGAGGCTTTTCTTGCAGAGTTCCTCCTCTCCGAGATCAGTCTTTTATGCTATCAGTTACCACGCACACACACAGTAATGACAAGAAAACAGAGAAAGGGCTGAGGGCTACAGTCAATCTATTTTTGATTTCCTTTAGAGAAAGGCTCCACTCACATGGACATTGTGAAGACATAGATTGAAGCTACATTCCCAATCGCAATCCCAATCGTTTTTATTACATCAGTGTAATTGTACATGCAGGCTATGTTACCACTGTGATTACAAAGAAACCTTCAACAGCACCAGAAAGCCTAAATAATTTAGTTTTTGTTGTTTTCTACTTTCTAATCCTTGTGTTTAAAGGCTTCATTAAATCCTGGTAAATGTCATATGTTTTCTATTAGGATTACAAGATTGCTCCTTCAGGGATACGAAAAATACGTATACGTTAATAACCACTTTCCTGCGGTTGCTCTGGTACTATTTGCTGCTACTGCTTCGTATTTATATTATATTTGGGTATTGTTTATATACACTGCCTGGCCAAAAAAGAAGTCGCCACCTGGATTTAACCAAGCAAAAAGGTAGGAGCCTCCTATTGGATAATTACTGCATGGGTGATTATCTTTCAGCTGGCAACAAGTTATTTAACCCCAACTGATGCAATGAGTAGCTTCTCATTTCTTAAACAACCATGTCTAAAGACACATCCTGTGGTCGTGGAAAAGATGTTTGAGAAGGGTCAAATCATTGGCATGCATCAAGGAGAGAAAACATCTAAGGAGATTGAAGAAACTACTAAAATTGGGTTAAGAACTGTCCAACGCATTATTAAAAACTGGAAGGATAGTGGAGAACCATCGTCTTCCAGGAAAAAAAATCCTGATTGATCGTGACTGCTCATCACTTAACGTTTGATGAAATCAAATTGAAGAAAAACAACAGTAGAACTCTGGGCTATGTTTAATAGTGAAAGTAAGAACATTTCAACATGTACAATGAGAAGGGAACTCAAGGGATTGGGACTGAACAGCTGTGCAGCCTTAAGAAAACCACTAATTAGTGAGGCTAACTGGAAAACAAGGCTTCAACTTGCTAGGGAGCATAAAGATTGGAGTCTGGAGCAATGGAAGAAGGTCATGTGGTCTGATGAGTCCAGATTTACCCTGTTCCAGAGTGATGGTGGCATCAGGGTAAGAACAGAGGCAGATAAAGTGATGCACCCATCATGCCTAGTGTCTACTGTAGCCTGTGGGGGCAGTGCTATGATCTGGGGTTGCTGCAGTTGCTCAGGTCTAGGTTCAGCAACATTATGTTGCCCAAAGAATGAGGTCAGCTGACTACATGGATATACTGAATGACCAGGTTATTCCATCAATGGATTTTTCTTCCCTGACGTTCACGGGCATATTCCAAGATGACAATGTCAGGATTCATGGGGCTCAGATTGTGAAAGAGTGGTTCAGGGAGCATGAGACATCATTTTCACACATGGATTGGAAACCACAGAGTCCAGACCTTAACCCCATTGAGAATCTTTGGGATGTGCTGGAGAAGGCTTCGTGCAGTGGTCAGACTCTCCCATCATCAATACAAGGTCTTGGTGAAAAATGAATACAACACTGGATGGAAATAAATCTGGTGACATTGCAGAAGCTTATCGAAACAATGCCACAGCGAACATGTGCCGTAATCAAAGCTAAAGGTGGTCTATCTATTTATCTTACAAAGAAAATCAAGCTAAACACTTGGGAGTCTGAAATGCTGCAAAACCTGTCATTAAAGAAGTAAACTCAGCTACTCAGCTCCTGTTTGTTTCACTGATTGCAGTGAGAGAACATCCATGCAGGTGTTCGTTTCTCCAGCTTTCATTCGGCGACACTAAGCCACTGCTATGATACAGAGAAACATTTGTTCTGTGCAGGGCTGACGACAGATCTAACCTTTGTCTGTTCTGACGCTGAAAGCCACGATCGCAGACTCATCAGAACCCAAGTAACACTATAGACTTACATACTTGTCATTAAAAAAAATTAATCAGATAAAGGTATAATCATTGTTTATATGAATGCATTGCGATAAACATCAATCAGAACCAGGTAGTACTCTTTGAGCCTAACCACAAAGTGATTGATTTTATTCATCTAGACTAATTGGAAAAGGGGCTTCATCATCTTTGACAACATGCCTTCAGGAGATAAACTAATGACCTCCAGAAGACGAGAAGATATCCCTCTAGATTAGTTTTATTCAAAGTAGTTTGTAAAGCATATATTCATATTTTTGTGGATGCTTGAAAAGGATTCTGGAAATCTCTCTTTTCATGTGCAATATATATTTATTAATTCTCACATGTACTTTAATTTGCACTGTTGTTTTTATCCCTGCTGCTCTCTAGATTGTTTCAGTAGATCTTCGTTTTATTTATCCTTCATACTGTGCTGACACTGAACCTCAGGACTTAATTTCACTCTCTTTCATGTGCCTCGTGTTTTTGACAATCAAAACACTGAAACCTTGAAAAAAAAAAGCAAAAATACCTTCGTGAACTGCCGACTCTCGTTTTAACTCACCCGAATGTTGTCTAGGACTCTCTTAAACTCGAGCGGCTCATCCTTTCCTTCCATAGCAGCGGGGTCCAGGCCGTCGCCGCCGTATATAAACTGGATGATATCCCCCGTGGAGCTGCGCACAGTCAGGTCATACTGCGAGCACAAATCCTCCAGAGACTTCACCAGGCGTCTCTGTCCAAACATCAAACACAACAGACGTCACGGAGACGAATGCAACAGACATATTCAGGGACATTGTGCTGACCTGGAGGCCCTATGATGGTCCAGGTAGATATATTATATGAGAAGCAACCCTATTAAGTTGAGGCACAGTCAAGTTGCACCTGAATACACAATAAAGACTACAACCAATGATCTTCTGGCTGCATCTGTGTGAGAGGAAATAACTATTTATACCATCTATACTCTATATACTCGTGGTACTCCAGCTGTCCGGTGGCAGACAAGAAGGTCCTGCAGAGGGTAGTGAGGGGAGCAGATAAAGTAACTGGAGTCTCCTTGCCCTATGCCCAAGAACTATTCCAGAGCCGGTGCAGAAATAGGGCACGAAACATCGTCAGAGACCCTTCTCACCCTATCAATGAACTCTTAAAAATGATGCCATCAGGCAAACGACACAGAAGCATTAAAAGCAGAACCAACAGACGTCTTTCTTCCACAAGCCATTAGACTGCTGAACTTCTAATCTGATCCGGGATGAGGACAGCGCACTTTACTTAACCTTACTTTACTTATTTTAGCCAAGTCTGCACAGATCTCCAAGAGAAACGTCATTTCATTCTGCAGGTGTAGGTATGTCAAAATGACAATAAAGACTGATTTGATTTGATTTAATTACTCAAAAAGGAAAACTGAATTAGCAGGGAGGCTGGGAAGCTATAAAAGCTATATTATTGTTTAGTTTTGTTTTGTGCGTTCTGCAAAAGCTCTGAACAGCCTCTCTCTCTCGGCGACTCGTTCCTCCGCCTATTCACCATGCTAAAACAACTGAACGTCTGCTGTTGGGGGTTCAACTCGAGCCAATAGTACGGGACACACTAGGGCTACGTGTTTAGACTTGTATATATATTTAATTTGCCTGGAATTTGAGTGGAAATGTGTGGTTCAGCACCTAAGTGGGTTCGGGCTAGGGCTAGGGCTAGTGCTGCCAGTTATTCGATCTGCATCTAAAACTGTTGTTTGGACAATATTGGCAAATTAAGGCAGTCACCTGGATTCAATTCAAATAAAATAAAATAAACACTGGCTCCCTACAAACAGTGAACATTAGTCTGAGTAGATTTGAATAGATTTAATTTCCTAAATGCACGCCACGGTCCAATGATGAAACAATAAAGACATCAAAGGCCACCGCAGTTGGGCACACATGCTTTTGTCCAGCCATTTGATTTCAGTGTGGGAATACGTGTTAAGGAAGGGTGGGGGTAAATCCACGGGCATTACCTGCATGTATCCAGTCTCTGCAGTTTTCACAGCAGTGTCCACCAGGCCCTCACGACCAGCCATGGTGTGGAAGAAGAACTCTGTGGGCGTCAGACCGGAATAGAAGCTGTCGGCCACAAAGCCTTTAGCAGCGGGGAGCTGTGGAGAAAACCATCAGTGAGCCATTAAGCAAGCTTCCGAGTACTCTGCAGACGCGTGAGGCCAGAATTTCCCGGAAATGTCATTCATTATTATATTACTTATAACAGTTATATATATATATAATGAACCGTGAAAATGCATTGATGCTTTTTTTAATCAAGCAAATCTCTTGAAAGTCATCTGTTCCAAAGCAGCGCCTGGACACGACGCACTGCATTCACAACAAAGGACCAAAATCATAATTACAGACATGAGACATTCACCTTGGACCGTGTTATTGCCACTTCCAAGAAATATGTATGAGTCCCAATCAGATATAATCTCAACGAACAAATCCAAATCATAATGTGTATCGTTCCTTTGAGCAATACACAACGAGAATAATTAGAACGAATAAATGACATGCTTACTTTTGAGTGTTTTTCAAAGTGAGGTAGGGAGCGGTTCTCAAAACCATCAGGAACTCGAGAGCCACTTATGGCCTGCTGGCCCACACAGGCAATCATCTGAGAGATATTAATAAAGGACCCTGTGTGTATACAGAGGACACAAACAAAAGTAAGACAAACAAAAAGGGGGAATCTTAATGAAAATACAGGAAACAGAACACATGCAAAGGTCACAGTTTAGCATCCTGATGAGCAGAAGACCTGATTTATTCAATTTTAAATGGAAAAGAGTGATTTGATTCTTTAGTTTAAAACACATTTTGGCCAAAGAGCACTTGGTTTACACTTGTGGACATTGTGTTTTTCCTGCACACACTTGGTTATATGTTAGGGAACAAATTGGTAGAGGGACAAAAAACAAGGCCAAGGCTAATTTAACTGCAGTTTGCAGCAAACATAATCCTCTTTGTGGAAGGACAATGTACAGACAGTACAGTACAGACAATGTGTCTGGTTAGAAAGAAAAAACTTGATCAGTTTGGGATCTAGTGAATTTGGAGGCCAGGTCAACACCTTGTGCTGTTCTTCATGATTTTTTTTTAGTTGTTCCTAAAGCGTTTTTGTGTGTGTGTCAGGCTGCATCCTGCTGGGGATGGCTGCTGCCATCAAGGAGTGTCATTGCTATGGGGTGGGGGTGCCTGGTCTAGTCTGGTCTAGGTGGGTGCTACATGTCTAAGTAACATCCACACCAATGAATGCCAGGTCCAAAAGTTTCCCAGCAGAATAGTGAATTGTCACAAGATGGTCAGTGTTATTTAGTTCTCCTGTCGGTGGTTTTAATATTGTGGCTGATCGGTGTACATACGTATTATGATTTTACCAATAGTCATAGTATTTGTGTTCCAGCTGGCTTACCTTTGGAGCCACAAAGAGCCATAATCAGAGGGCTGTTGCTCTTGTCGAGCTCCCTGAGACAAGCGCTGCCAGCTCGGTCTCTGATGACGGACAGTTCTCTCAAGATAAGAGCCTAATGACAGACAGAGACATGAACATGTAACCAACCTTGGTGGCTGACACACAATCTTGGCTTTTTTTTCTTCTGCTATACATAAAGCCAGGGACAGTTATATATCATATTTCACTGTCGTCTTTGTATCTGTTCAATAGCAACTTGTCAAAAGAACCTGGACATACTTACAGCAGACATGAAACTAGACATAAAGTAGTCATTTTCTCCTGGCACCTTCTCTACTTCTATCATTCTACCACAGACCTCGTTCTACATTGACGTCCTATCCTTTTCAGGCAAGAGTCATCACAAAGTGAGTCATCGCAAAGTGGTAGAAGAACGTTAGCTTCATTTGAGTTGCAAACGAAGCTAACAAATGAAAAAGAATGAATACGGTTGGGTGTACGTACGACACGTGACAGGGCAGAGTTCAGACGATCACAAGGATCTATCTTTACATACGTGTTCACACCTGGCATCACAATGTGCCGCCACATGCGTCACGAGCCAGCACTCACGACTCAATCAAAGTTTTGCACTCTGCACGCAATTAGCACATATTCATTTGCAGCCTTGCAGAATGTTGTAAAAAGCAGCCGTCTCTAATGAATGGGTGCCCTCAACGCGTCTTGGACGTCTTAACACCTGTACTGGAAGATGGCCAGGTCCAATCTCGATACCAGGTCTGAAACGGGCTGAAACGATGCAGGCCTACCTCCAGAGTCTCCTCTGCAGTGCAGCCAGGCTGCTGCTGTAGCTTGCCCGTGTCCAAGGCTTCGATGTATTCGTCACACTTCCCGTAGCCATCATCCAGCAGGTCCTGCTTGGCCTTCAGCAGACCCTGTCCAGGTGTCACATCACCAATTCCAATAGAGAAACCCCTGTTGGCTGCAAGTATAACAAAAAAAACAATAATAAGAGTTCTAAATGTGCACCATATCTCTACAGGGCGGTTGTTAAAGGCTTGTAGACCACCTACAGAGATAGACTGGAGCGAGTCTTGCCAGGCGGGACATGGCATTGGCAGCCTCAAGCTGTCCCCAGTCTCTCAGCAGGATGTAGAAGATGTTATTCTTGGAGCCGGATCCCAAGGTGCCTTTGTCCAAGGTGCCACACATCAGCTCACTGTTGTGAATCACCACAACTGGGATAAGAAGGTAAAAAGTGATGAGACTGGATCCAGAATGAAAGCAGCAACACGGTGAACAGCGCATACGGTGTCCTACAGGTGATGTCACAGGAGTAATATTACCATGATAGGAACATTTTGTGTTTTACAATATAATAAAAACACAACATCTTATGCTGAAGATATGTAGAAGTATCTAGACATGTTTGGAACTTTAAACAGAAGTACTTAGGCCTCAAATGCAACAAAAAGTGTTCATCTTCATGACAAAACATTTCCGACTGCTTTGTTCAGTGAATATCTCCGATAAAGAAACTCACATGAGTCGTTGTGACAGAGATCCTCCCCCTTGCCGCAGTACTGTTTGCCCTTGGTCCGCAGGTTTGCCTTGACGGGACATTCTTTACTTGGCTTCAGAATCACACTGAAGATCTGTTTGCCAGTCCACAGAGCCATGGGCTGACAGAAACACGGTACAATATTAGCCATCAGGGTGCAAATATCGAGATAGATTACGCCCGTTATGCTCAGCGTAGTGGAATACCTTCATTATAGCCGGGTGCGGGAGAGAGATTTTGACTTTTTCATCTTTGCCCACAAGAATGGATGCCACTATCTGACAGGCCTTGGATCTGTCGAAGAAGGTGTCCTTCAAAGTCAAGAGGTAAGCGGCTATGTGGTGGAAAAAGTCAGACGTTATTAATTATTTCTATTAAAGCACTTTTATTAACATATTCATATAATACAGTATATTGCCGCTATACATTACTTGCACTTTTCAAGTTTTTGCTTTTATCAGTAATAAATAAAGTACAACTCAAAGCAGCAGGAGCCTCATAGTAAACAAAAACTGAGCTCTGTGATGTGTGATTGACAGCCACAAATCACTGAACTGACCTGTCAGAAAGTCCTGAATAGCAGCAATCAAAGGTTCGCCGTTTCTCGGGGTGACAAGATTAGCTTTGGTCTGAGAAAACAACAACAACAACAATCGGTCGTGTCAAAGTGCAATTTTCTTTAAAGTACAGCAAGCGGAGATGGCTTTTCATTGCTCGGTGTCAACACAGGTGAGAGGGTGATGGTACGTACCCCCATCAGGATAAGGGCTTCAGCTTTGGCTTCTTCAGTCTGAGGTAGATGGAGGTTCATCTCATCACCATCGAAGTCGGCATTGTACGGGGTGCACACACACTCGTTGAAGCGAAATGTCCGGTGAGGTTTGACTCTGGCCTGTGAGATAGAGAAGAGTCTTTAAGAGTCTATAAAGAAGCAACTAAACAGAGGCTGCAGTGAAATAAAAAAAATAAATAAATCTATGGATCCACAGTAGGGGGCGCTAATGCACCTGGAAGCTGGTTTGCCAACCACCATCAAAGAAGTAGACCACGTGGTGGCCATGGAGGTGCACGCCGTAAATGTTAAAACATAATTTATTTTATCTGTTTTTTTTTTTTGGTCATACTACATATCAAAAAGTCACAACATGACTATTGCGTGAGGATATGTCATGAGGAAATGTCGTTATGTAACCTAACGTTAACAACATTAATTTTGGGAGTTATGTTACACGTCGTCTTTTCCGAAATTTCAAATAAAATGAATAAACAATCCAATTCAATTCAATTCATTTATATAGCGTCAATAACAATACAAATCGTCTCAAGACGCTTTACAAAAACCCGGCCTGAAACCCCCAGAGCAAGCCTGAAGGCGACGGTGGCAAGGAAAAACTCCCTTTTAACAGGAAGAAACCTTGAGCAGAACCCAGCTCATATGGAGGGACCCATCTGCCTAAGGCCAGCCGGGTACAGACAGAAGAAAGAGAGAAGAGAACAGCAAGATAAACATACATCTGTCATAGATACACATATCTGACTAAAGCGTACATGTGGAATCTTATGATACAAACTGATGATGTGACATGACAGTTTGCAAGTGTAAGAGGAAGCAATTGTTCATTCAGGTAGAAGTGGATAACTGCAGGATTCCATGAAGACTGGGCAGGCTGATGAGACCAGGACAACAGATGTAGTATAGAGCTCCACAGGAAACGCACAACTCCAGGCCAGAGATACTCACAAGAAGAGAAAGTGGAGGATGCGAGAGAGGAGAGAGAAGAAAGAAGGAGGACATGTGGTGCATCGTCCCCCAGCAGCCTAGGTCTATAGCAGCATAACTAAGGGATGGTTTAGTCCAGCCCTAACTATAAGCTTGATCAAAAAGGAAAGTCTTAAGCCTGACCTTAAAAATAGAGAGAGTGTCTGCCTCCCGAACCCAGACTGGGAGCTGGTTCCACAGGAGAGGAGCCTGATAGGTGATGTTCAGAAGCACCACGATGCCTCAACACATATTCCAGAGATAACTTGTATGCCTGTGCATGTTAGGACAGAACTCAGGGTTTCCCATACAACGTTAATATTACAACGGCCTGCCAGGATCTTCTGATCTGCCATGCAAATATTTCTATACGCCCCAAACAACGCTTGTGGTGTTTTTCCTGTTCAACCAGAAAGCGCCTCCCCACCTGTCGCTCCCCTGCTCTGGTCTGAATTAACGTGACTAAGGAAACAGCGCTAACGTAGCACGTGAAGTTATTTGTGTTGTTCACTAAATAAAATTGACTTTCCTGTCACTTTTTAAAACCCAATGTTTGTCTCTTGATTATTTCAGATAATGGAGTTTGAAGTATTTTAAGAGAGTTGTTTATAACCCGAAGGAAAAGACTCCAGACGTAACGTGAACTAGCTTCACGTTGGCTAGCTAGCAAAGTTAGCTTGAAAGCAAACCGTTCACTATAAATCTGATTTATTCGCATTGTGATAACTGCATCCACAGCCACACAACAAAAGGAAAAGTCGGTGACCCCCTGGCACTGACACCTTTAATTTGTAGTTCATTTGTATTCTCAGTTACTTTGCTTTAAATGTTTTTCTTCATTTTACACGTTCCGTATAGTTTACCGACAAAAGACATGCCGCGGGTTTCGTTTCACACATTGCATTTATATTCTATTTGGGTGCAAACATTTAGTTAACACTTGTATAGATTAACCAGTTTAACTTTTGCGTTAATTTCTATTTCTTTTGGGAGTTACCAGCGTTGGTGGGGTCCGCTTGTGGTGCCGTATCCGGAAGACCTGGCGCAAAAAGGATGCGTAATCGAGTCGGTCATGCTAAATAGGCTTGGCTGCTCGGACTGCACCACCTCACCAAAACCTCAGGGGGAGTGGGATTTAACTTAGTTTGGCTATTTTGTTTATTTTCTTAATAGTATATAAAATGTTGGTATTTCTTTTTGTTAATAGCTTTGTTTGATCAGAGAAGATTTTTAATATTTTTTTTTTTGTTTATTTAGATGTTAACTGTTAGTGTAGTGAGTCTCTGTTTCCCCTAGCGCAGGCATTCCCATTGTGTAGTGCGCGCGAGATGAAATATGTAATGGCGGGAAGAAGTTATCTCCTTCTACGCTTGTGGCCTTTTACGTGATTCATTTTTGCAAATATGATCAAAGGGCTGAAATCAGGCAAACTGTCGGATAAGATATCTGTTCCTGAGCCCATGCTCTTCGTTATATATGTTGTGGGTCGTGTGGAACATTCAAATTATTGGCGTTCCTATTTCCATAACCGCTGTGTTATGATGATGGGGTTATCTTAGCTCCACGGTCATTTAAAGTTGCTGCAATTTTTTTTAACACGGCTGAAAATAATCTATGTATCTATGCATGTATCTATGCGGATGACTTTATTAATCCCTTTCGAAGGTTTCAGCAGGTTTTTTTTATTTAAGGTGTGAGGGATTGGGTGCATTTGGGAACCCCTGCCCTAGTGTGTCTATGTGGTCTGATCAGCCACTATATACATTTATTTCCATCCAGTGTTGCATTCATTTTTCACCAAGATCTTGTATTGATGATGGGAGAGTCTGACCACTGCACAAAGCCTTCTCCAGCACATCCCAAAGATTCCCACTGGGGTTCAAGGTCTGGACTCTGTGGTGGCCAATCCATGTGTGAAAACGATGTCTCATGCTCCCTGAACCACTCTTTCACAATCTGAGCCCCATGAATCCTGACATTGTCATCTTGGAATATGCCCGTGAACATCAGGGAAGAAGAAATCCATTGATGGAATAACCTGGTCATTCAGTATATTCAGGTAGTCAGCTGACCTCATTCTTTGGGCAACATAATGTTGCTGAACCTAGACCTGAGCAACTGCAGCAACCCCAGATCATAGCACTGCCCCCACAGGCTTGTACAGTAGGCACTAGGAATAATGGGTGCATCACTTCATCTGCCTCTCTTCTTACCCTGATGCCATGCTTCCCCACTATCCTTCCAGTTTTTAATAATGCGTTGGACAGTTCTTAACCCAATTTTAGTAGTTTCTACAATCTCCTTGTGATGTTTTCTCTGCTTGATGCATGCCAATGATTTGACCCACTGTGTTCATTTTGTTAGGTCCATTTGTTGAGTTTATTTCTGTCTGTTCTGTTTAGCACTTTTTTGCATTTTGGGTAAATAAACCCCCTTTTTTTTTTTTCTTTAAACCACCTGAATATACTCATGTTTTGGCCAGCTCTGTGTCTCACACACATTATTAGGGACTGATACAAAGTGCATAGTCTTATTTTATCTGCAGCCATTTCATATGCACTAAATAGTTTTCCATTGTTGGGATAGGATCATAATTGTGTCTCAACATAATGAGGTAAATCCATTAAGTGTATTGAAGCAAAATACCATTTCAAATCTTAATCAATAAATTACAGGCTTGCAGCTTGAATGGTTTACTGTATTACTTTGGATTTGGACTTAAACACAAAAGGATTCATTCCAGTAACTTCATTTATGTACAAATTTAGTTTTGATACATGCTAATCCACTACACACTCTAATCCACATTGGTTAAATATGTGTTAGTAAAAAGTTGTAAGGCAATAACTTCATTTGCTGCAAAAATGCAACTTGTAAAGTACTTAGATAAGACTTATTTAACTTCATAGTCAGCTGCGGAGGGCAGTAATAAGCCCTGTAGCGTCAAAACTGCCAAAAATTCCAGAAGAAGAAGAAGAAACCACCTGAGATCAGATAGGCAAATGGCCCTTATCCAGTCTAATGACATTTTGAAAGACAGTCAGTCCATACAAAGATATTGTGCACACGTTTTGTAAGCAGATATAAGTTTTAGCTCGTCAACGTCTTGTCTTAGACGAACTTAACACCGGTTCAGACTTGACAAGTTTGACTCTGGAGGACAGAAAGACGCAGTACGCTCATTCTATAATCGGACATTTTGTGATGGCCTTTTTACTTGCAGCCAGCAAGACCCTAAGAAGGTACATATCAGCTTTTCTCAGTCCATTCATTCATTCATTCATTCATTCATTCATCTTCTGTAACCACTTGTTCCCGTGAAGGGTTGCAGGGTCTGCTGGAGCTTATCCCAGCTGTATATTCCCAAGATAGAGAGTTGTGAATAATACATTCATATTGAAACATAGAACCTTTGAAATAATTTTTGCCACTTCCCTCCAGAAAGACTGGATGGAGGGGCAAGACCAAAAAAACATGGGCCTGATCAGCGGATACCTCTCCACATTCTCTCCAGCAGGCTAGTTGTGTGCCAGTCTGTTTGGACTTCTGCTTGGGAGTTGTTAAAAAAAACCTAAAAACTAATTAAGCTTTTCCAACAGAAGTTTCTCCAAGCCCTGGAGTTGGTGGAAGTTGACTGGGTTTCCCAGGCGTTCAGCCACATGTCCTCTGTTATCACGATGTTCAACTCTTTTTCCCCATCGATGTCTCACATAGTCTGTAGGGTCCTTATTCAATGAGGTGATGCCATGGTGTAACTTGTTTATGAGTCCTTTATGCAGAGTTGTATGCATCAATAATAAATATGAATAACCGCTGGTGGCTCTGCTGGGTTACAACCTTTCAGCTTTTTACAAAAATAATCATGAAACTGTAGGAGTTTAACAAACCGTTGAAGTCAACAACTATACTTACAATGTGGGCCATGATGCTGAGTTTGTGGAGAGAGGGCTGCCGATTGAAGAGGACGATGTCTCCGTCTATCAGGTGTCTTTCCACCACGTCACCAAACCTCAGTTCCTGAGCAATCTTTTCACGGTTTCCATATTTTAAAAATCTAAAACAAAAAACAAAAAACAGACAGGATTCATTTTTTTCCATTAGATAAGAACTGCTTTTTCTAAGAGTGAGACGCAGCCGGCATTTACCTTTTCATCTGAGTGTGACGGTTCTGGATGAAGTTGGCTCCGGGGTGAACGTCTGGACCGTTGCGGACGAGTTTCCTCATTAGCTCCAGATTGGCTTTATTCACCTGAAGAATGTACAACATCCAGAAACTGTAGTGTCACATACGCCAACAAAGCGGTCATTTAGCGCCATAGCCATACAGCAGGACTTACCCTCTCTGGGTACGTCAGGATTTTGGCCACGTGCACGGGAACAGCCACCTCATCGATCCTCAGGTTTGGGTCCGGAGAAATGACGGTTCTGCCGGAGAAGTCCACTCTTTTTCCTGAGAGGTTTCCTCTGAATCGACCTGAGTTAACACGGTGAATAAGTCAGTCAGCCGCCTAATTCAGACGCTCAGTCACTGACTTGTAGTAGAGTAGCACAAAATTAATACCTGCCAAGCGCCAAATTACTTTAATACAGGCCGGCAAAATCTGACATGGTAACATTTAAAAGCCAATAAAAACCTAAATGCATCTGTCAGTGAGATGTTTGAATTAAATCACCCTTGCTGAATATTTCCTACAGTGCTGATTATTTGAATTTTATATTCGGTACTTTTTAAGGTTTGTTTTATATAGTAGCCATTGGGATTTGAGTCAAAATCAGGTAATATTTATAGATACCTTGCTTTCCCTTGAGTCGCTGCACAAAGCCTCTGGTCCATTTCTTAGGTGCCATGTTGAGGGGGATGCCGGAAAGTTCGCTATTGATGTAAAGGGCACACTGCAACTGGAGGAAGTCCCAGTCCTCCATGATCATCTGGGTCTTCGCTCCTGTCATACGATGCTGGAGGACAGAAAAGTTTGCTAAAGTGGGTTGTCTCCGTGAAAAATGAGACGGAATAAGACATCTGACAATGTAAAGGCATGTAAAGTATTAACGAAAGTCAAGTTAACAGCGACTAGTCTCTGATGGCGCCGCTAATAAAAACCCAATAGAAAGTAATGCTTTGCAGTTATGAAATCTATATTCTTGACTTGAATTCATATGTTGAGAACAGACAGCTCATGTGCTACATACTGTGCACTGCAGAAATGTATAGCCTAAAAACAGGCAGCACCTCAGCACCATCAATAGTCTAAGTTTACATCTCAGCCTAGAAATCTGAATGTTAAACGCCTTAGCCGACATCCAGAATACAATTTAAAGTAATCCCGACCTTTTTGATGACATCATTGAGGAAGATTATCTCCGTCAGCTTCATGGTGAGGTCGTCCTCGTTGGTGCCCGACTTCAGGTCGCTGACCACGGACGGTCGGATGCAGAGAGGAGGCACAAGGAGACGCGTGAAGATGAGGTCAGCTGGTTTCCCCGCCTCGGGGTTCATCAGCAGCAGAGGGATGTCCTCTTGGGGAATCCTCTTGAACAAGTTCAGCACCACCAGAGGGTTCAGGTTTTCCTAGAAAGGAGATGAAAGAAAAAAAAAGGTGAAATAGGGCCAAATATAGGGTTGTCTTGGGCTTCACCTCACATCGATGGTGTCTGGGAGCAAAATGTTGCACTTGAACAAAATTCAAGGACGACAACCCTTGGTGTTGGGCCCTAATTTCTCCCGTTGACTAGTGCCAACGGGAGAAATTAGGGCCCAACACCATCTGCTTGGTGAGAAACGGACCTAAAAAAATCTGACTAATCATTCAAAACCAGCATTAGACACTTATTCCACTTTACCAACGTACACTACACTACGTGCAAAATTATTAAACAAGTGAGTAGTTTGACCATGTCACCATTTTTATGCATATTTCCCAACTCCGAGCTGTATAAACTTGAAAGCTTATTGGATTTAAGCATATCAGGCAATGTGTATTTGTGTAATGAAGGAGGTTGTGTCCTAAGGAGATCAACACCCTATATCAGAGGTCTTCAACAGGGGGTCCGCAACCCCTAGAGGGTCCAAGGAGGTACTGCAGGGGGGGTCGCAAATTTTTTGTTTGCCTTTAAATACACATATACATAATTAGGGGGTCCCCACTCCATCTCTCCATCAGTTTGGGGGTCCTTGGCCTGGAAAACGTTGAAGACCCCTGCCCTATATCAAGGAAGGTATGCATACTTATTAAGCAGCTTCTTTTCCTTTAGGCAAAATTTAACCGACTCTGAAAAGTCAAAATCTGTTCAGAGTCTTTTAGAAGGATGCAGCAAAATTGCAAAGATGCTGTGGCCTAATAATGGTGCACAAAGTGTAGATTAGATTCTAGACAGGCCCATCAATCACAGCATGTAAAAAAAAAAGTAAAAAGTTCACCTGTGCTCTGGTCAGCAGAGGCTCCACCAGTTTGTTGTGTTCAATCGCGATGTCAAAAGACTGCAAGAACTCTGACACGAAAGGATCCACCACCTTCTTGGTTGTTTTATACTTCTCGTGGATGATCTTGAGCAGGCCACACTTTTTCACAGGTCCTGAAGCACACATACACACACACACACAAAAAAAAAAGACTCAGCCTTTACCAAAATATCATGTCAGGATGGCAGACACTGCTGGAATGTCTCTCCTCACCGTTGAAAGCGGAGCAGTTCAGACAGATTGTCTTTTTGCGGCATTTATCGGAGATCTTCTTCTTCAACCCCCGTTTCTGGAGATAGGGCAGGTTAGGCCGTTTCAAGAAATCCGTGAACTGCAGCTTCTCCTCTTTCGTCAGCATTATGCTCGAACAGGTCTTGCAGATCATCTGGATGCAAGACAAAATATTACATTAGAAGCATTAAGGCTATAATAACAATACAACAAAGGCTAATTTTATGTCTTTTCATTCTGATTTATATGTACCATTATTTATTTGGATGACTGAAAAGACTGAACTAAAACATACACAGAATTCTCTAAACCACTTTAATTTTAACACTCTAGTGACACCTAAAGGAAAAATGATATTTCTGCTCACTTCACATGGAGGTGGAGGTTAGGAGCCTTTAAACTGTATCTCTGCTCATCATATTGACCATCTGCTATGTTCTTTTCAGAGGTTTGAGCCTCCAAATTACTATGTTAAAACACGTCCCTTGCCACTTTTTTTAATGCATTCCCCTCGAACGCCACGAAACGTTTGCAAGATCTCTTATTCTAACCGCGGCAGTAATCAGACTTGCCTGCAAGATCCCGATGATGGCTTTGAAATAGCCGACGTGAAAACACGGCAGCTCCAGATCGAGGTAGCCGTAGTGTCCTAAACAGTCTGCCAGATTCTTTCCACACGTCAAACACGGTCGGTCTTTCTCACTGGTGCCCTGCAGGAAAAAAAACGTGAGGAATAGGAAGATCAGATGCAGCAGTTTCACACTTAAACGGATGATTATATCAAACAATCTGAAACTATATTTCTATGTATTTTTTTTCTCAAAATAGACGAACACAACTCATTCTACAAATGTTTAGTGCACGCAGATGATACTACACGCGTTTTTGTCGATGTCTGTCCGACAAGTAGACTGACTCAGTCCAGCACCAGTATACACCGATCAGGCACAACATTATGACCACCTGCCCAACAATATTTGTAGGTCTCCTTTGTGCTTTCAAGACAGATACTTGATCAGTTTGGGATCTAGTGAATTTGGAGGCCAGGTCAACACCTTGTGCTGTTCTTCATGTCTTTTTTTTTATTTTTTTTTGAGTGTCATTGCTTGCGTCTTTATTTGTCTTGGGCAGAGGGGTCTTCTGCACAGGTGGGGGTGCCTGGTCTGGTCTAGGTGGTTGCTACATGTCTAAGTAACAACCACATGAATGAATGCCAGGACCAAAAGTTTCCCAGCAGAACATTGAATTGCCACAAGACGCTCAAAGTCAATGTCTGATCAGTGTAAATGAAAGAACATAATAGATCATGTAGTATTCGAATGCAAAAATCTCTTTGGTACATCCACAGCTTACCATACGGTGGTCCAACACTCCATAGGGCAGTGGGCTGTGCTTGGTGTCTTGGCTGTACAGATTCTTACTGACCACCTGAATGTGGGCCTGCTGACGCATCTGCTCAGCAGATTTCATCCCAAAGCAGATGTGGCTTCTGTGAACAGTAAAGAACCAACCACAGAGTTAATATCTTAAAAGATGCTTATTTGCCACAGCTGCAGAACTTCCTAACTCAACTACAGAACTCCTGTTGCAACACATTTCCCTCCAACAAGAGCTAAACTATAAGCAATGATGAGAAGTAAACAGGAAATTACTCTATAAATCCTCTAATGACTGATATACTGGTTGATGCAAGCTTGCAAGGTTTGTTTACTGACATTTCTTGGTAGCTAATACACCAATAAAATAAACAACATTAGCTCAACTGTCACATTTTCGCCATAAATTTCAAGGTGAAGTTAGCCAACTTAAAAAACTACTAGTAATTATTAGCACACAATCATTTTCTAGCTGTTTTAGGGCACCACTTTTATTATCGTACTCTTATTACTTTAAAATATTACACAATTTGTCAATATTAGCCACATTGCAGCAGAGTGACTGCGTGGCTAGCCGGTCAGCTAACCAGCTAGCAGGGCTCCTCAGTCTGTTACACTCACATTTTTTTAGCCACATCTGTCTCTCTGAACTGCTCCTTCACCATTTTGGCGGCTTCTTCTAAACGGATCCCGAAACAAGAAACTAAAGTGTTGTTCTGTCCTCACTCCGGCATGCTAAGCTGTACGGGTAAGTAGCATGCTGTCACTTTTCCCTTCCCATATTGTGAAGAATGCTAACAGCGGCGCTCCAGCAACATGCGATGTGTTGATAGCATGTGAGCCACAGCGACGCTGCCTTCAGGGTCCACACGTAATGTTGTAATTTTACCACTTAAAAAGATAAAGTTTATTATTAACTTTTAGGTAACGCAAAAAAAAAAAAAAATGACGTGGTGTTTAGCCTAAATTAAAATATTAATTATTGATGATTAAAAAAAATAGAAAATGAGGAAAACAATGCGTGTAAAAAAAAAAAATGTAATATTTTTTTTTTTTACCAAAAGTATATTTTATGTCTTTACGTGAAATGGTCAGCGAGTCGTTTTTATTGATTTGTTTGTTTGTTGTTGCTATTTACATTTAAACCCCTGCAGCAAGTTACGTAAAGCACACGAAGACGCGTTTTTGTTATAGATTAGTAGAAAATCCGAGTTTATTTAAAGTACCTGAAAGCCTCACACTCGCATGCCCAACAAAAGAGAGGCCACCGACGGAAGAGCGTAGTCAGTGTGAACTGTGTGCTGCCACCTAGCGACTGAAATTGGTACATTTTCCCAAGACGGTTTAGTTAGAAGATAATTGCTTTTATCTACAATCTAAAAATCATTGAAATAACCCTAAAATACTATAGAGGACATCCTCTACAAAAGACATCCCTCAGATATACAGCTGGGATTGGAAATAACACAACTGAGAAAAGTGTGTGGTGATGTTTGATGTGAATATAATAGCATGGATATATTTCTGCATGTGTTTCTGCATGTGTGTGGAATACACTGATTAGGCATAACATTATGACCACCCTCCTAATATTGTGTAGGTCTCCCTTGTGCCTCCAAAACAGTTGTGACTCATCAGAGAATGGACATGGGTCTTCTGAGGGTGTCCTGTGGTGTCTGGCAAAAGGATGTTGTTAGTGGGGGGGCCTTTGAGGGGAGGGGCCTCCGTGGATAGTCCCACAGATACTTGATCAGTTTGGGATCTAGTGAATCTGGAGGTCAGGTCAACACTTTGCACTGCCATCAAGGAGTGTCATTGCTATGGGGTGGGGGTGCCTGGTCTAGGTCTAGGTGGGTGCTACATGTCTAAGTAACATCCACATGAATGAATGCCAGGTCCAAAAGTTTCCCAGCAGAACATTAAATTGTCACAAGACGGTCAATGTCATTCACTTCTCCTGTCAGTGGTTTTAATGTTCTGGCTGATTGGTGTATTTCCTCACGGCTCGTGCACAGCCTTATTTGCTAGTCCATCCTCTAGATGGCACCAAAAGTATTTCCAACGGCTGCACGGTGCAGCAGACACAGAGAGAGAGAGAGAGGCTCAGACCCCTGAACAAACCTGCTGTTGTACCTGTGCCGTTTGACGCACACTGCCACGGAAGCGCTGATGGCGACTGATGACTTCCTGATGAGCATTTCCTTCCACGACGTGCTTGCGCTGATTAATTGTTCTGTCAGCTTGTGCGGTGAAAATTGCCTGACTGAATCTGATTTTCTAATTCTGCTGCCACTTAGATCAGAGAAGGCCTCTAATTGAGCCTCTAACGTCGTGTTCAAATGTGTTCCCGGGCTCCATCTCAGTCTGCGTTTGGGAGACAGCAGTTCCCCAAAGACCTCGGTTTCTGTGACTCAGTATGTGGCGTATAGAATATAAGAGAAATGGTAAAAAATATAAGTAACAAGCATAAGAAATTATCCCAAGCGCACACTTGAGGGACTGGTGGTTAGAATAGCACGAGGGGGCAGCTCAGTGATCTCCCTTTAAAGTGCCTCTTGAGTACAAATCTGCGTATCAAGCACAGTACACAGGGCTTATGACCGTCCAATCATGAGAGAAACACACACACACTCCCAGTGGAGGAATTTAATATCTCAGACTACTCAAATCTGAGATCTATAGTCTCCCTCCGGACAGAGAAGCCAGGGATTTGGTCCCTGCTCGTTACTTTGTTAGATTTAGATTCAGACAAATGCACTTGGATAAATTATGCAGCTTTTACAGTATATAATGAGCATATAATGACCAGATAAAAGCACTTTGCAGATTTACACCAAATCTGCAGGATTAATCAATAATAATAATAATCATAATAATTGGTTTCTGCAGCAATCCCCGGATGATTTATTTATTTAAATTTAGTTTTTCAATTAAACCGAACGATCCTTGAGTCTTTTAAGCCAGGAGATGGTGAAAAATATGTTCAATACACAGCACAGCTGAACACAGGGAAGAAAAAAAAAAAAAAGGTGGCTAACCGTTGGTTGTTTGTTAGATAAATGACATGAATAATCTATCCCCCCAATTATTCTTTTGTCTGTAAATACACAGTGGAATAAATAAATGATTACAAGCCACTCGGAGCCGAGAGAGTCTTTTTCAGACGCTCAAAAATGCAACCCCCGGTGTTTGCTCCTCATCGCACCATTTGCATTATGCAAAATAACAATAATAAAAAAATTGTATTTGTATATTCGTAGATCAATGTGACCACCATCTTTGTGTAATTAACATGAGTAATTACTGGGCTTAATTTACAGAGCCACCCAAGGTTCATAATGGGGCTGCAAAACATTGACCCATGACAATTGATTGATCCCTCCCTCCTTTAAAACCATGCCCCTGCTAATGACTAAGTAATGAGCAGATAGTGTGTAGCTAGGGTGGCTAATACAGTTCTCTCTACCCATATCCAGATTGGCTGATCCCCCTCCCTACCCTCTCTTCCTCCTCCTCCTCGTCCTCCTCCTCCTCCTCCTTACCATGTTTTCTGCAATGGTGTCAGCTCCTCGCTTAGAGGCCCCTCTTCCTCGCTCTGAGTGTGTGTGTGTGCGTGCACGCATGTTGTGCATACTGCTCGGTAATCAGCCACACAGACTCGCCTTTGGTGGCTGGAGACTGATTCAATATTCCACCGGGTAATTTATGCAGAACTAATTCTCTACAGGAATGGAAGGGCTTGGAGGAAGGCAAGAAAGAGAGGGAGCGAGCTGCAGAGTGGAAGAAATCTGTGGTGAAATAATTATCCCCGGTGTCACTGTAGCAACATTCTGTGAAGTTGATGTCAATAAAATATTGAGCTACACAATCCATTTCAATTTCACCTCAAAAAGATGCTGCAGAAAAAGGGGTCGGGGTGGTGGTGGTGGTGGTGGGGATGCACGTACGCACGTCCACGCACAAACACATTCCCCGCTCAATCCACAGCGAGAAGGCGGTGGCCGGCGACGTGTGCTGCTTACAGACCGGCTGCTAGGAAGCACATCATCGCCCGTAGTCATTTAACTTGTCAAAACAGCAGGGATCCGTGTCTGCTCGTATTTGGATTTAGTGGCTTTGAATTACTGGAAATAAAGTGAAAGAGGATGAGATGAGAAATGAAATGAGGGGGAGCTCCCCAGGAGAGCCATTGGAAGCGCAGCATAGATTATGGTCATTTGTGACGGGTGGGTCTGTAATAAGAGCCCCGGTGTCAGGATGCATTTCTGTGTGCGTCCATGTATGGGGATGGAGATGGGCTTCATTGTATTCTCCTCACAACTTGTATCGATCAGCACAACACACGCAGAATTGCAGACGGTAATGTTTGATCTATAAGATCCGGCCGGCCGTCAGTCAGCACATCCTGCCTGTGGAGGTATTCCGGTTTTGAAGCGTCAGTGAAACCACCTGACAATAGCGGAAGACACTCGTTTATATACAGATGGCATCGGCTCTCACTTTTAATCAACACTGACACTTTGTTACACACTCAGCATACTCTCCTATATGTGCTGAGATGAGCTAATGAGCTAATTTCATAACTCTAATTAACACAAGCCGAGATTCATCAATAGAGAGAAAGAAAGAGCATTGAGTAACAACCAATAACACTGATGATATGCAAACTTAAACATTTCACCTGGTCATAATTTCATTATCTCTAATTTATCTTGATGTGTTATAAGATGAGTCTATAGATGTTGGTCTGGTTGCTTTGATGCAGAAATACCTCGACAAATGTTAGACTGAATGACATTTTGGACAGCTTTGATATTAAACCCTTGTAAATTTGTCCTAAACTTTGGTTTATCTGTAAATTTATTGACAGTCACATCGACTAAATTAAAGTGAACTCTTGGTTAACACGCAGTGAGTTGTGTATTCAAAATACTTGAGGTTTAAGTAGTGACATAGGCTGAAAAACGCTGCGTATGAGCAACTGTTGCCAAAGTTACGGAAGCCAATGTAGGAAGCTAACTAGGAACCTAATATTAGGAAGCTAACTATGAAGCTAACTGGGAACTTAATATAGGAAGTTAACTAAGAGGCTAATATAGGAAGCTGATAGAGGAAGCTAACTATGAAGCTAACTAGGAAGTTAATATAGCAGGCAGACTAGGAAGCTAATATAGAAAGCTAACTAGGGAGCTACTATTGTAAATCAACAGCAACAGCCGCCCTTTCTGAAAACATCAGCTAAACATGTCACAACTCATGAATACCCCAAGAGGTGGCTGCTCACATTGTCTTTTCTCGCATGATTAATACACACAAGGCACAAAAACAGGAGTTTAATTGACAAAAGTTTACAAGAGCTGGAGCGGAGTCCCAAAAAGAAACAAGAGGAGTCTGTAGAAGCTGGCTGGCCACCACTGGAGCTTGGGCTGCACCTTTAGCAAAGAGGTTAGGCAGGCACATCAGGAACTGCACTTCTGAGGTCGACAAAAGGTAGACGGCTGGTTCATAGGTAGCTACTGCAGACATGAACTGAAGAACTGACCATAAGTAGAAGAGTTGAGGTGTAGTTTCTAGGCTTGATTGGATGATGAGAAGCAGGTACAGGTTCACAGAGGGCGACGACTCGCCTCTTGACAGATTTAGCATTGTTGCTATGAACATGTTAGCACACAGTTTCCACTTGCGAGGTCTTGAATTCCACAAGAGGGGACCTTTCATGTGAAGTTTACTGATGAACGATTCTGAAGGCAACTCAAAGCACCTGAGTAAAGCTACACAGCATCACTTGAGATCCTTGTTGCTAAAGACGTAGCTACACATTGGATCAACAAATAGTTTCAGCACAACACTTCAGAGCGAGCGTGAACAAAAGTCAAAACAAACGTCTGTAACAGGATTGCTGGATTTCTGCTGCTGCAAGTCGGAGCGATGTTAGAGAACCTTGCCCTAGCAAACCACTATAGACTATAGAGTAAACTCCATATGAACGGCGCCGTCTCATGGTTTTCACGACCTTGCAGCTAACTAAAGATTTTCAGAGGGGTCCAACATTTGCCAACATTTTCAGAAATGGCGGAAGTGGATGGTAAGTTGATGTACTGCAATTTAGTCATATAGTGTTTTCTTCACAATGTTATACACCGATCAGCCATAACATTAAAACCACTGACAGTAGAAGTGAATAACATTGACCATCTTGTGACAATTCAGTGTTCTGCTGGGAAACTTTTGGACCTGGCATTCATTGGTGTGGATGTTACTTAAACATGTAGCATCCACCTAGACCAGACCAGGCACCACCACCCCATAGCAATGACACTCCTTGATGGCAGCAGCCATCCCCAGCAGGATGCAGCCTGACACAGGCACACGCACAAAAACAATTTAGGAACAAGTTAAAAAAAAAAAACATGACGAACAGCACAAGGTGTTGACCTGGCTTTCAAATTCACAAGATCCCAAACTGATCAAGTATCTGTGGGATGGTCCACAGAGGCCCCTCCCCTCAAAGGCCCCCACTAACATCATTCTGTTGCCAGACACCACAGGACACCCTCACGTCCATTCTCTGATGAGTCACAACTGTTTTGGAGGCACAAGGAAGACCTGCACAATATTAGGAATATTAGGAAGGTGGTCATTATGTTGTGGCTGAGGAAAATGTTGATATTCCTTTCGTTGTGCGTTTGCATTTCCAACATGAAGTTAGCTGCTCGTCAACTTGCTAAACTGTGAACCTCTGTGGCATCTAGACGCTGACAGTTACACAGCAGAGGTGTCTCACAACTTAGGGATTATGTTGCTGCGTGGAAGTCAAGCGTTCCCGACTCCCTTCGTCGTAACCAAAAGCTCAGAAGTTCCATTTATAGACAGCACATAATTTGACAGTGACATCTAGAATCATCGCATCGCTAGTCTAGTCATTGGCTGTCACACACTTACAAGAGAAAAGTGTGGCCACTGTTGCAGAAATTAGTGAAATAATAAAGACTTTTATTCCTCCCTGGGCACACACGCTGAGCCAACCGCAGCAATAATGAAACAGACGCAGTGATTAATATTAAACATTTGCTTCTCATGCTAAACAAATATGAAGAATTCCACAGAGCTCACCTGGCAAATTTACAGCCAATGTCAGAGAGCATATAGGAGCTGTGAATGTGCATCATTGGGTATTCATAAAGGTATAAAAATGTAGCGTTAGTTTGCTGTAGCGGTCTACATGCTGAAGAGTGATCCTATAAAGAGGGAGCACGGATGTCTCTCCGTGGACATACCCGCTCTCTCCTTCCAGACATCTCATTATTTTGCATCTTCGTCACCCTTATTAAAGCCATATATCTTAACTTGGGGCCATTGCCCGTCGATGTAGTGGAATACATACATGTCAAAACATTATCTACATGTGTGAAACCACACTCTGTCCTGCACTCGGGAGGGCCATGTGCAAAATGAATAATTTATCCAAATGAATTATAATACTCGCATCTCCCCACCAAGGCTTCTTTTGTCTGCGCGAGATTCCTGCTCGCATTTCGGTTCATACAGTTGGCCTTGCATAAACTAGATACCTCTCTCGACAGATTTGCATAGAAACACCCTGCAACGTGGTGAAAAGGGAGCAATTAGGATTCATGACGGCGCCTCCCCTCTGGATGCATCGCTGCCATGTGAGACGGCAGCAGCTGATTGAAATGGAGGAGCATGGCCTTGTTCGCGTGCCCCTGTCTTCCTTCTATCTTTCTGTTCTCCTGGAAGGGAAGCAGGGGCCGACTCCAGCCTCCAGGACTGGTCCGGCGGTGCTCTCCCCCTCGCTCCCTTCCGACAACCCTTTTCTTTGTCGCCCGCCTACAAAAGCGCACAATAAGCAGGGTCGGTTGGGACTTTTGTTCGGAGCCTGAGGGAAGGAGCCTCTCAAGGAGTGGGTTAACAACATCATCAAACATGGTGTGATTAGTCGTTAACCAATGTGGAGGGTCACATTGTGCAGTTGTTTGAAACAGGTGATGGAGTCCTTGCTGCTGGTGTCTGGCTCCGCGGAGCATGTGGGAGGCGTTTGACACAAACGAGGCTTCCAGCTCGCGGAACCGGGAACAGATGGTGCTGGAAAATGAGGCACCTCTCAGAAGCATTGAAACCTCCTCCAACGACCCTCCCCACACTTCTCTCTCTCTCTCTCTCTTTCTCTGTGTGTGTCTCTCCACCACACACTCCTCCTTCTCCTCTCTCCTTCCTCCATCTTTTGCAGAGATTACTTAAGAGCACTTGTTATTGCGTATTTGAGTGTTATGTGGGTTTTTTTCCCGGTCGTAATCAAGCTCCTGCAAAAAAAAAAAAAAAAAAAAAAAAGGAGCAAAGCTGCTGGGGACGTCTGACATGTCATCTTTGAAGCATGAACAACCGGGTGCTTTGGGTCATCTGCCGCCATGAGTTTTTGTTCACCTGGATGGAGCCAGCAGATGGCAGGGTTGGGTTTTTGGTCTCTCTGGGGAAAGGCAGCAGAAAGCCAAAGAAAAAAAAGAAAAGACACATTTCTTCACTAGCTCTGCTTTAATCCACCGCATATAAATGGCAAGAGAAGGAGACTGTTATTATGGTGAATTGTCCAGTCACGGCAAAGGAGTTAAGCCTCCCCCCCACCAACCCGACTGTACGGAAGGCATAAATATGCACTGATTTCAGAAGACTGTGAGAACTGATGGACAGCTTGTCCCGCCAGGCTGTGCAGCAGATTGATGGATTTTAAGTAGCCAAAATACTATCACTGCAAAACGGTGTAAACATCAGTGTCCTCCGCTCACTGAGCCCCCCCCCCCCCCCCCCTTACAGTCTTAACACTAATAACAATAATAGCTAAATGAACCGCTAAACCTCGAATTCACGCAGAAGTAAACAAGAGCAGATGATGGACATGTGTGGTGTTATCAAGTCAAATCAAACACCCCTGATCTGCTGCGATTTAAGACACATTCTACTTGTGTAATTTTTTTATCTGGATGAATAGTCTTTTCCAAATATTCCGATTACGTGACCTTCAAAGTGCTCCATGAGGAAGGATATCAGCACGTTTTGCCGAGGGTAACGACTCATGAGGGGAACTACCCCAAGAACTACTTACAATTAAAGGCCTTATTTTTTGTGAATGTTGGCGCTTGAAGTGATAGCAAGCTGGCTAAACTTGGTTTGGCAATGTCATTTAGTTTTGCAAAATACAGACCTGTCCAGGGTGTACCCCACCTCTCGCCCCATGGTAGCTGGGATAGCCCCCCCCCCCCCCCCCAACCCTTCACAGGACAAGCGGTTACGGAAGATGAATGAATGAACGAATGACAGAATACGACAATGCTGCATAGAGACCCAGACATCAATGGCGCGATTAGAGTTCTACGAACTACTTCGATCGTTGTCAGTTTCTGATGAGTGGACAAATAGAAAATTGTTTTTATCACAAAGCTAAAGGAAATCTGTACTGACAAATAAAAAATTGCTTCTGGGATTTCTTGCACATATTAACTAGGCTAAAGGCAAAACATTATAACCACCTTCTTAATATCATGTAGGTCTCCCTTGTGCCTCCAAAACAGTTATGACTCATCAGAGAATGGACATGGGCCTTCTGAGGGTGTCTTCTGAGGCTCAGTGGTGGGCACAGAGCTGGACTCTCTGGTGACAGTGGCAGAGAGAAGGACCCTGGACAAACTGCTGTCCATACTGGACAACGCCCACCACCCTCTGCACAACACCTTCATCAGGCAGAGGAGTGTGTTCAGTGGCAGGCTGCTGTCTCAGTCCTGCTCCACCAACAGACTGAAAAACTCTTTCGTCCCCCTGGCCATCAGGCTGTACAACAGCTCTCAGTGATGGCAGGAGACACAATAGACAATGGACAAACCTTTTGCACCTACTTACCGGACACTCTCATTTACCATGTCTGTCTACCCCTGCTACATCTGGTGACTGTGATTTTCATTCATTTTCTCCCATTTGTAGCTCTCATATTTATAAAAAAAAAAAAAAAAAAAAACCCTTCTACTTCTACTGGTCACTTTATATTTATATTTCTAACAGGTCACTTTATATTTATATTTCTAACAGGTCACTTTATATTTTTAACATAGTTTATAGTTGTATAAACATTTTATTTTTAGTCACTTTCTATTTTTTATATAGCTTTTGTATTTTATGTTCAATGTTTGTAACTGCTATTTTATGTTCAATGTTTGTAACTGCTACTGGATGCTTGAATTTCCCTTGGGATTAATAAAGTATCTATCTATCTATCTATCTATCTGTGGTGTCTGGCAACAGGATGTTGTTAGTGGGGGCCTTTGGGTCCTATGGGTTGAGGGGAGGGGCCTTTGTGGTCTTGCTCAGTTTGAGATCTAGTTAATTTGGAGGCCAGGTCAACACCTTGTGCTGTTCTTCATGTTTTTTTTTTTGAGTTGTTCCTAAAGCATTTTTGTGTGTGTGCCTGTGTCAGGCTGCATCCTGCCGGGGATGTCCGCTGCCATCAAGGAGTGTCATTGCTATGGGGTGGGGGTGCCTGGTCTGGTGTAGGTGGGTGCTACATGTCTAAGTAACATCCACACCAATGAATGCCAGGTCCAAAAGTTTCCCAGCAGAACAATGAATTGTCACAAGATGATCAATGTCATTTACTTCTCCTGTCAGTGGTCATAATGTTATGCCTGATCGGCGAATGTGTGCATGTAACCACCTCTGTCTGATCTGTTTAACTGAAGGTGTTGATTCCAAAGAAAAGAGCACGTGTGCTTAGATAACCGGCCTCGCATGAATCAAGATTTTAAAACGTTCTCATTGTAGATGAAGGCATAGGAGTGATGCCTTTATTATTGAATGTCTTTTGTAACACAGGCTAATCATAATTAAGCTGATTTGATATGAATCGTTTGCAATAACTCAAATGATTGCTGGAAAACGAGACACCGAAATGGGTGGATTAGCAGCCAGGGGCTGATGTGAATTGAGTAATATCAATAAAGTGAGAGTGTGATTTGTTTGTTTATGTATTTATTATGCATTTCTAATATTAGATTTAGACTGTAATGCTCGATCTGAATGGCTCGAAGCTCTTTTTTTTTCCCCTTCCGTACGAGAGAAAATGCGAGCGCTGTGAACGTTCAGTAAAGGTGTCGTACTGTATAATTTGATGCGGGACAATACGGCGCTCACTGTGATGCTTTTGAATTGATATTATGCAAATAAACTACAGTAGCTAGAGTCGATGCAAAGAGGTTCAGGGTTTATTGTATAATGGCTTGAATAATGTGTGCAATAAATGAACAAGCACTGCAAGTTCATTTGCATGGAAGCAGGCATGAAACACCTAAATGAGTTAAGAGAATATTACATTTCCTGTCATGATTCTTTACATAAAGTCTAATTAAATGTTTTTTCGTTGTTGTTGTTCTGCAAAAAATAAATTATAATAAAATAAAATAAAAACTGTGAGCTGAAAGCAACTTTCTTCAAGGCCTGCCCTGTGGTTGGCTTCGTTCAGCAGACTATGCCTTGTGTGTTTCATTCCAGTTGTGTTCTCTCCTCCTCTGCCGAGCTCCTGTCTCCTGCAGCAATCCGTCTGAAAAATGCATACATAACATCCTGTGAAAATAGCTTTCTGCGGGGACTCCACTAAAAAGCCGCGCCGCATCAAATGTTGCTGTCATTCTCCGCCCGGGCCGAGTTGATGGCAAAACATTTGCATGCCGCGCCATCCGGGAGATCAGAGTGTGTGGGAGCGTGTGCGTGTGTTAACGCACGTCTCTCCTGTAATCCTGTTATTTCATGTAAAGGATCAGTTCACTTAAATTTACTAAAAGAATATTTTTCTCCTTTTGTTTTCCTTGAAAGCACTTTCTATTAAATGACTGTTCCTTGTGATGATGAGAGATGGTCAAATCTGTGAACGTTCCTGTCTAAAAATATATATTAATATCATTAGACATTCTGCAGCAGTGCTATTGCAACTACCTGCATGCCCATATACTGTAATAAGGAATTCTGTGTAATTCAGGTAAAATGATCTTAAAGCATTTTCAGCAGAGCTTAAGCTTAAAGCATGTTATCTGTGTGTGCTGCTCGTGCTGCATCGATGAATCGGAAGCTTAATAATTCACTGCCTGGCCAAAAAAAAAAGTCGCCACCTGGATTTAACTAAGCAAACAGGTAGGAGCCTCCTATTGGGTAATTACTGCATGGGTGATTATCTTTCAGCTGGCAACAAGTTATTTAACCCCAACTGATGCAATGAGTAGCTTCTCATTTCTTAAACAACCATGTCTAAAGACACATCCCGTGGTCGTGGAAAAGATGTTAGTCTGTTTGAGAAGGGTCAAATCATTGGCATGCATCAAGCAGAGAAAACATCTAAGGAGATTGTAGAAACTACTAAAACTGGGTTAAGAACTGTCCAACGCATTGGGACTGAACAGCTGCGTAGCCTTAAGAAAACCACTAATCAGTGAGGCTAACTGGAAAAAAAAGGCTTCAGTTTGCTAGGGAGCATAAAGATTGGACTCTGGAGCAATGGAAGAAGGTCATGTGGTCTGATGAGTCCAGATTTACCCTGTTCCAGAGTGATGGGGCATCAGGGTAAGAAGAGAGGCAGATGAAGTGATGCACCCATCATGCCTAGTGTCTACTGTACAAGCCTGTGGGGGCAGTGCTATGATCTGGGGTTGCTGCAGTTGCTCAGGTCTAGGTTCAGCAACATTATGTTGCCCAAAGAATGAGGTCAGCTGGCTGCCTGAATATACTGAATGACCAGGTTATTCCATCAATGGATTTTTTTCCAAGATGACAATGTCAGGATTCATGGGGCTCAGATTGTGAAAGAGTGGTTCAGGGAGCATGAGACATCATTTTCACACATGGATTGGCCACCACAGAGTCCAGACCTTAACCCATTGAGAATCTTTGGGATGTGCTGGAGAAGGTTTTGTGCAGTGGTCAGACTCTCCCATCATCAATACAAGATGTTGGTGAAAATGAATGCAACACTGGATGGAAATAAATCTGGTGACACTGGAGAAGCTTATGGAAACAATGCCACAATGAATGCGTGCTGTAATCAAAGCTAAAGACGTCCCAATATATAAATATTAGAGTGTGTGACCTTTTTTTTTTGGTAGCGACTTTTTATTTTTGGTCAGGCAGTGTACAAAACCCTTTTCAAATCATTCTTCCCAATTCCACACGTGACTAAAACGACCAACCCAGCTTCTAAATCTGTGTGCCAGTGGCCACAAAAAGACAATTAAAGCAGAGAGGAGTTATTTCATTACAAACTCTGCTCCCTGGTGAAAACAGGGAGTGTGAAAGATTCGATTCTCTGACTGCGATTACCCGGCCCTCGGCTATGAGATGGATGACTATGAATCAATTGTGTTCAAGGGGACTCTCACCAGGGTGCTGTAGTAGTTAAAGACGAGAGGGAGTCTGCTAAAAAAAAAAGAAAAAGCAGCCGGCCTTGGTTAAACAGACCATCAGGTAGGCTCATCCACTACATGTAGCACCTTAAATATTCATGCGTACTTGAGGGAGGGATGAAACCAGCCACGGTGCTCTAACACGTGCCCCCCCCACCCCCTTCCTTCCCCGTGCTAGAGAATCTGCCACGGTTAAACGAGCATTCGCTGTGACTGGATGGGAAATGTTTTAGTCTTGCTCTGTGTCATCCAATCAGGGTTTAATAAGCGCCCAAGACAATACTAATCACGGCAGGCTGCTCCTCATTACAGGTTTATGCAACACCCGCGAGGAAACTCCCGTCCATGTCGCGGCTATGTTAAAGAGCAGAGAACAACATACGTGTGAGATCATGTCTTCAGGAGCAGATGCACAAAGATGTGTCTTCTGCTGCTGCATGGCGGTGGGAATTAGAGTTCTGCGGCGCACTGTGTACTGTGTAATGGAAAGTCACGCTTTGGATGCACTGGAAGTTAATAAACTCCACTGGAGTAGCATTTTCCACAGTGTGTACTTCCTGAATGACTTTATAGACCCGATGCCATTGCTTTACTCATCTACACCTTTCTTACTTCTGCACTTCTGGCCAGCCAGTTGTGACCTTTTTTTTTTTTTTTACCCCGCAGTCTTGGAATGGATCGGCTCGACCGGAGGAGACCTGGATCCCGTCTGATCCTCCCCGCCACCAACCAGCACCACTCCAACTCCCCCGAGTGAAGTTCTTTTCTCTGACACATTCAATACCGCCAACACTATTGACCTGACGTATTGACGTGAAAGGGTCCCGGCTGCTAAGAGGCATCTGGTCGCAGCATATTGAGCGCGAAGGAGAGGGGGACCGGCGCTGCAGTCTGGGAGAGAAAAAATAGAGTACCAGAAAGACGGATTCACCCTCAGCGTCAACGGTGCATCAGTCGGTGTGTGTACGGGAGCACTAACAACAGGTGGCGCTAGTTCACCAGTCAACGGGCCTCAAATCAGGTCGGAGGGCTGACACGCTGGGTAGCATCAGTGTGTTGTGATGACACAGAGTGAATGAAAACATGGACTGCTACACTGGGTGCAGCGAGAAATGACACATTTCCCCTCTTGCTGACGTACAGAAGCTGACACTGAAATGAGCCATACCACCCCCAGCGCACGCACACACACACATAGAAATGCACACACACCCAGTCCCATTCGCTCTCCCTCCCCCATCCCCTTAAAGAATAAGAGAGGATTATGTCAAAGCAATTCAATTGTATGAGTGGAGGTAATGAACTCTTCCTTTTATCTATTCATTTATTTGTGCCTGTTATCTTTAGATACCAGTCATAAACGTTAGGATGTAAAGGAAATATCTCTTTGATCGCAAACTAATTGGCAGGAATTCCTTATCAAAAAGGCTTTTGCTTTAAGAAAGATGTTTCATGTAACTGTTGCTACTGTTCTCACATCTGTATTTAAAAAAAAAAAGAAGAAAAAACGACGTCCAGGAAGTGGAGTAGTAGTTTAACTGTCCATACCATACGCATTGCCCACATGTTTTCCACTCCAACGATGAGACAGCCACTCCTTGCGTAGAGTCGGCCCTATTCTATTTAGGTCAGTGGTCTCCAGTCCATTTCATGTTCTGTTGCCTCTACAGTGCCCAAATTGCCCAGCAGGCAGGTGCCATTAGAGCAGTTTGTTTGCAAGGTAAGCAGCTATGAGAAGTGACAGCGGTAGAATTACTAATGCACTTTGGCTGTCATTTCTCTCTGAAAGCCCCTGCAGGGAGGGCCTGATTAAATTGATATTCAACCTTCTGCATGTTGTGGGCCCGAGCTTCATTAGCATAGGGTTTAGATGACACAGAGAGAGGGCTGGCATTAGTGTTGCAGGAAGCAGTTAGACACTGTGCTGTAACTAATTTTCCAATTATAATGAATCCCTACAATGTAGCATATTAATGATTCAAAGCGCATTATTAGCAGAGCATGTATCTTTAAAAATCAAGAGCGAGCGTGTGGGAAAAGAGGTTGCATTTCACACAGTGGCGGTTCACAGGAAGTGTCATTACACATTAAAAAGGGATCAAAACAAAAGTGAGCCTTGAGCAGCCACGTGATGAATAGACAGAAATAGCAGCCTGGCAGTGTCTACCCCGTTATTATTCTACATAGGTGAAGGGAAGGTCAAAGTTAAAGTGTAGTCATACCAGAAAAGAAGCACAGTATAATGCTGTCTATATGAAACATGCAGCGCTGGAGCTTTAGCAAAGTAATGATTACTCTCAGGGGAAGTTGGTGAACTAGCGAGTATCTTCCTTAGGTTTTATGATAAGGATCCTTGGCACCATCGCAAAATTCTGCAAGTACGACTTTGAAAGGAGGTCCAACAACGCTGCAACCATTATAGTCATAGTTACACCAAACAGTCAGTTCACTGCATATGCCATGGCTGAGGTGCAGCGAAGGTGAGGTATGTGCCTTGAGCAAGCACCTAACCCCCGAACTGCTCCCCAGGCACTGGTGATAACCAGCTACTCCAAGTGTACACACTACTGTGTGAACAAATGCCTAGGTTAAATACATACATAGAGACATGCAAGGATGACTTTCACACTAACTCTCATTGTCTCGTTCGATAAAGAAAAATCTCTCTGCAAATTCTGTAAACTGTCAGTTGGCAAGTTAAAAACTTGTTGCTTATGGGACTTCATAATAAGTTCACGAGATTCATTGAAACAACACATTTGTACCAACAACTCTTGTCTCACACAACTGATGAAACCATTTGACAAAACAAAATATGCTCTGAGGAAAGAGCTGTAAAAGAAGGAGTTGTAAAATTTAAAACTGATCAAGGTACACTTTTTTAAAAAAATGCATTTATTATTAATCTACATGAAGTAAATGTTAAGAGCATTATTTAATGTGGGGTTTGTGGAGGTGTTGGACAATTAAAAGGAGCTCAATAACAGCGTCCGTGAATGGGGGGGGACTATTTGGACCGCCCCCTAAAAGAAATGTAAAATAATGTCTAGGGGCTCGAAATGTTTATATAAATCTCATTTTAACTGTAACGATAAGTATTATAATATATTTCACACGTTCACGCAAGAAAAAACCTTGTTATTCGATTTTAGACACCCCTAAAATGGACCGTACCATTTATTTGCCTTGACGTTGGAATGGCGGATTCCGCAGTTCGTCCTCCTGTGATGCTAGCCGGTGGAGAAGATGTAGGTTAGAGTAAGTAGCTTAACCACCTATTTCTCTTGATAAACATTACTCCCATACCTTCAGGGCTTCTGAATTACATTGTGTCAAGTGTCTATGGGTAAACGCTAACACTAGCTTGTGTGTATACACACACTTTGGCCTTGGGGTGTAGTTAAGCTAATTGACATTAGCTTGCTAAAGCTAACGTTTACCCTATTAGCTAACTAATATTAGCTAGCAGATGCACCTTTCTTGTCCTAATGTTTGCTAACTAACGTTTGGTTTTACATGTCGTTAGTAAAAAAAATAAATAATAACATGTCACATATTATCTTATGTTGCCTGACACCCATGCTCAAGTGAAACCAGTGTTGTTTTTTAGCCGCTGTATGATAGTAACACACCTGTTTGACGTATTGACAGCGTTTTTGATTACTTGGCTACTGTTGAGTATGTTTGTCTGATTTTCTGGTGCTTTTACTCTAGAGTGCTTGTACGTGTCCATGTGAGCTGCTGTATTGGATTTTATTTACCCTCACTTTCCAAAATTATAGGTACACTAGTAAAAAAAATTCTGCACTTGAAAGTAAGAGTACACTAAAACCTCATTCATTACTGTTACTGTGTTAAGAAAGGTGGTTATTCCACTGTGTGATCATTTTGTTGGATTTATTTAATCTTTAGTTTCTGTTATTTAGCCTAGCCCACCAAATAAAATGCTAACATGCTCTCTCAGTTATTTGAAACAAAAGCTGAATACCATTATTCTGGTGCAGACAAGTTGAATTCTGATCAGAATATGAAGCTGGTAACACATCATTTTGGGTGCAAAGAAAAACAAAATACCTCTGCACTCCATTTGGATAGTCCTGTAAACGGTCACAGTCATTTTGTTGTAAGCAAATTCAACGCCATGGCACTCAGACGAGCTGTTAGTCTTGTGCCATCAGACCTTTGCCGGGGCATAATCAGTTCCCAACAGAGTAACCACTGGCCAACTTTCCACCGCAATAATTTTGTGAGTGGGGGACGTTGTGCTGACTTTCGGGTTAGAACGCCACAACCTTCATTACGCAAAGATTTACTGCAGGACTGTTAAATTAGAATGCATTTGTTTTACTGGTGTACCTAATGAACTGGCCTGTGTCTGCTCAAATTCTTAATGATGTTGAGTTTAGTAAAGGCCAAATATACGTAGATGTTAGTGTTCTGATATTATTACTAAGGTCATTAAAAATAGCTTAATTTGTTAAGGGACAAAGTACATTTTTGTGTGTTCACAGTTTGTTTTCGTTCCAAATTTATTAGAAATATTGTGACTGTTTGGTCTGAATCCTGATGTGTTTATTGAACCAGACTGCATCGCTCCCCCTAGTCAGTCTAACTTGAACCTCGCCGCGTACAGCAGTGCACCGCAGTAGTGCAGTGGAAAACCCATTGCTCACTGACCTCTCTTTAACCCGAGTAGCTGTTTTACTGGCCACACACTGAGACAAGCTGTCTATCAAGTGTGCACTCAGAGAGGACAAATGCAGCCTGACCCACCCTTGCTTTCATGGTGGGGCAAAGTAGGTAAGACGGATGTTGCTTACAGTAGATTTACTGTACTGCAGTTTTCTTGGCAGCACTATGTTACAGGATTTATCAACATATAGAAGTATAGAAGCAATATTTAGTATGATATTTCATACAAACGGCCTTAAATTCTGTTTACTTAGTGGATTTATGTTAGTCTATGTATCACGTTAATGATCATGACAGCATCCACCTTTATAAAACCAGTAAAACCCTAAAGATTGCTCTGTGCCCCTCCCAGCATTAGCTGTGTGTTAACATCACAGAGCTGTGGTGAAGGCTGCAGTTAGCACTGAGCAAATATTTAAAGTAACTGCTAAAGACATCATCACCACTGCAAATAAATGAATTGAATTCTGCTTATAGCCTCCCCCCCTCCTCTTACCTAAATGGATATTTGATCCCTGGGGAACACCTAGCGCTTTTGCAATCTGTGCCGACTTCCTGGTGGCGCTTCCCCATCTCTTCTGAAAAGCAAGCGCTGACTTTGAAGTCTGTGAAGCTGATGATAAATATGCTAATGTGTCTGGAGGTGACTCGACGTAGCAGATAGCGCTGTGAGGGGAAAGTGCCACCCATCGTTTAATATATGGAGAGACAGGCGGAGAGGATGGAGGAGGAGGGGGAAGCATCGCGCTACTGATAAGGCATAACAAGGATAAACAATGGGAGTAAAAGAGCACTTAAATCGTAGTATTGTCTGATTCACAGAATTGATCTGTGGATATGCGATCGTCGTAAGCGGAAATGTCACGTGTGTTTTGAAAACACTGCGAGGGCAGTTTGGTCATGCATGTAGATAAAGATTGTTTAACTGGTATGCACACCATGTGCTGCAGAACATAAGGCAGGGGTCAAAGAAAATATCACTGGTTCAAACTGAGAGCATAATACCGTCACACAATAAATTATGGAGGTTGTTTCACTGAAGTGTATAGAGAAGACTGTGCATCGACAATGTTTTTGGCTTGTGAACCCAGTGAAATGAAGCAATGCATTCGGAGTAAAATTATCCTGTACGTAAAAGAGAATGTATTGCAACTGTGTCTCAACCTCATAGGATTGCTAAGTGTTTTATTGGTTATGTTCTTAGTAAAGTAATTATTTGGATCTGAGAAAAACAATCACACAGACATGTTGTAACCAGGCGACATCCTGCAAACCGGAAATCTGTAATTCATTCATTCATTTTGCTGTAACCGCTTGTCCTCTGGAGGGTCGCGGGGGGGCCGGAGCCTATCCCAGCTGTCCACACCCTGGACATGTCTCCAGTCCATCGCAGGGCTAACACAGAGAGACAGACAACCATTCACACTCACATTCACGGCCAATTTAGAATCACCAATGAACCTAACAAGCATGTCTTTAGACGGTGGGAGGAAGCCGGAGTGCCCCGAGCATCCGGAGAGAACCCACGCAGACACAGGGAGAACATTCAGACTCCACACAGAAAGGCCCCAGATGCATTTGAAGTTATGGTACAGGTTATACAACTAAAAACAAAAAGTTAACCTTTGGCAAAGAATGTGATTACAGTTCATTAAAAGACAAACTGATGGTAAACTATGGGACAGACCTACTTGAAAGCTCACCCAGCTTCATAGCTACATACACACACACACAGCCTGCTGACTGCTGCTTGGACATAAATCAGACGAATCATCAAGTATGGCCTTTTTCTGGTTAAGTATATTGGGCAACTGTGAAGTTAAGACGGGTCAAAGAAAGTTGAACTAGAACGTCTGTCTGCAAACTGTTTCCCGACAGTTTAAGAAACTATTTTACCGTTATTCCACTTCCAATAAATACAGCCAACCTGAGGGTTTATTTAAAACCTATAAAACTGTCTTATTGCTTGTAATTCCTCCCCCTTTGGATTTCTTTTTCGCAGTGTTGCAGCATTTCCAGACCTCACCACTTAAAATGTTGTAGTTTGCTCATAGGAGTTGCCAAAATTTATAAACCAGCCAGGTCTTTTACCCAAAAGAAAAAAAAATCCGTCTGAATATCTTGCATATATCTTAGAACCCTTGCAGAGTCCTGAACTTTTCCACCGTTGTGTCAAAACAACAAAAAAAAATGTATAAGATCTTTATCATCGCTGAGTTATAAGTGTGTCATCAGCACTCAGACTGACATGAATTATTTAAAAGTGTGAGTGAATCGGATTGAAAGAAATGCATATTTTAAAATAGTAAACTTTCACTCCAACCTGAGGCTTTAAAAAAGTACATGTGCTAGTTAATGGAATTCTGCAATTCATACATTTTATGCCTCTGGGCTTTTTTTTCCCGCTATTCTGTGTGCTTTTACCACTGTTTACTTCTCTGAGTGAGACCTTCTACTTGGCAAATACATGCAAACTGTCTCCTTATGTCTGTAGTGCAGAGCGGCGCCAAGCTGCTGTCTCTCAGTCTGAACACAGATTTGATGCCCTCAAGGTGACAGCAGCAGATCTGTTGCAGGTGTCAAGAGCAACATCAGGGTTGTCGGAAAGCATCTCCCCACACGACTCAGATCTCTGAGCATCTCAGACATATTTAGGATACCGGAAAAACAGGTAAACACTCAAAATTCCAGGCGCATTTCCGAATAAAATGTTTGGCGAGGATTAAAAAAAAAAAAAAAAGTATCTGTTTTTGTTGTAAAAATCTAGTCGCTTTCATCCATTCTGCAGAGATCTCACCCACCTTATCGGTTTCTCAAAGTGGTGTTTGATGTTAAAGCCTCAAGAGCCGCTTTTCACTTCCAAGTGTGTGTGTGGACAAGCTGTAGGTGTCACTGTCGACGTGGCTTTGAGCCCCACCAGGCATGGCTGTTGGAGTCCAGAGCGCCACCCAGCCCCCTTTTGTAGGAGACGTCGTAAGTCAGATGTTCAGAATGCATGGGGCATTGTCTGCCTGGATGTTCGATGGGCTGGCAGCAAAAGGTGACATCTGGTGACTAATGTGCTCAGATGTGAATGCTGCTCCCTCAGTTCTCTGTGCAGCAGCTGCTCTGCAAAGGCATAAATGAGACGGGGGAGCGAGAGAGAGAGAGAGAGAGAGAGAGAGAGAGAGAGAGACAGCCAGGGAGAGATAGGGGAAGAGGGGGTGGTCGCCGGGCCGAGGTGGGGGGTAGGGCTCCTGGTTTGAGGAGCGTGTTTTATATGTGAGATGGTGTGCATGTTCACCACGCCAGCCGTCTGACTCCGAGGGGTGTGTTTTTAGGGGGTTGGGTGTGTCATGGGAAAATCAATGACTTTCTGTCTGATTTCCGAGGAGGGGAAACACGACGGCCTTCCCCCTCATTGCCTGCCGCCTCCCCGCGTCCGCCGCTCCGCAAAGAGACCGCACGGATCCAGAAGAGCTTGTTTTGATCTGCTTTGTGTTTCCTGCAAGCAAGTGCCTTCTAGTCACTGTGTCAGTGGCCAGTTGAGTCACAGCGTCTCCTCGAACGCAGACTGTTTCACATGTTTGAATCATACGCCTCGTCTCAAAGACGGGAAAGGATGTGATGTGGCTGTTGCAAGGATGACGGGGCTTGTAATGGCCAGTTCAACCAAAATCAAGATTAGTCCTTTTTTACCTGCCTCCGGTGGCGTACAGTCACGGGAATAGTTTTGATTTTATATATCCAGGTTTTAATACACTGTATGTCCAATTTACAGTCCCTAACCAAACCAATTGAAGTGAATGGGATCGCTCAATTTAATATTTTCAGCGGTAGTTGTATGCGATTCTTTGCCAAGAATGGGATGAGAACATTGAGACCACTCGCCTGCCTTAAGCTACAGACAGTAAATTCTTAGCTTAGCTTAGCTTAACTTAGCTCAAAGACTGTAACAGCTACTCTGGTCCTGTCCAATGGAAACCAAATCCACCAAGTAGCAAAGGTGGAGATGCAAAAATGGCTCAAATAGCCACTTGACACTGGCCCCAAAAGTGATCCCCATTGACTTCCATGTTAAAATGCCATAAAATATTTTACAGCCTGGTACAAAAAAACCCCAGCTATATTTCATTTTCAACTAATTTTGACAACTGTAAGGAAGGTGAATTATTATATTACTTATTTACATTGTGTTAAGGTGGAAAGTTATGCATAATTAAGTGTGTGGCTCCTTTAAGTGACAGGTTCATCACTTGCTCGTTGTCTGTCTGGAGGTCACCTGATCCTCAGTTTCCATCAGACTCCACCTCTTTACCCATCTTTTGAATTGGCTAGAAATCAGACATAGAGACTACCAAGATGACAATGGTTAGAGCTTCAAAACCAATCTTAGTTTGTCCATCTTTACATACAGTCAACGATTGTAGATGTTTTATTGAATCTATACAAGAAAACAAAGTGTATAAAGGACTCTGGCTTTACCAGGGTTGTGTGTCAGGCTAGCTGTTTCTTGTTTTCTGCAACGCTAATCGCTTCCTGGTTGTAGCTTCAGAGTTAACATATGAGCGGTGGAAGTCTTCTCAAGCGATTGATTTAATTTCTGGTCGGCACACAGAATTTTTTGACTGTACTTGAATGTTTGACATATAAAGCCAGGACTATAATATTTTCATTGCCAGATGAGATTGAGGGAAAAAAAAATACAGTGCATGTCGTGCTGAATTCTTCAAAGGGACATCACATCAAAGATAAAAACAACATCCTGCAACAAGACATCACTACATCCATCAAACTGCAAACAGTCCCCGTGAGCCCATTGGATTTGGAGTAAAAATCTGAAGTATCCATGTTGGTGGAGCTCCATGTCACTACTCAGTATACGTGTGTTTGAATGACAGACAGCTCTATGAGACCCTGTCCTTTATGTAACCATGTGTGCGCTCCCCTGACCTTGGCCATGTTGCTGCAGAGGTCATTTAGGTGTAGAGCTCCTCATGACCTCTAAACTCCTTCGTTGATCCAAACTACAAAAAGAGCCCCGGTGCTCTGGTTGAGTCATTGAGTGGGGTTAAAACATCGAAGAGGGAACAAGATATTACACTGTGGGGAAACAAGACAAGAGAAATATAACAAAAATTACTGCAGAGTTTTAATCTCGAGACAGAATCAGTTAATCACATCTGAAGGGCTGATAGCGTGGCACACGTTCACGTCGTGTTTTTGTCCTATAATCTTGCCAAAATGATTTGTATCCTCTCTCTGTAGCGAGGGGATCACACGAAACCGGTCGCGGATCAACACCCTCAAACATGTGGTCATTTGCGGCATTCATATGGACATGCTGCTTCTTAGAAGACACTTGAGCCCCACTTAAAAGGCGTCATGGGCTGCTTTCGATTAGGGAGGCGGTGGGCTGCTTTAGATTTGATGAACAAGAAGTGCATATGCATTCCACGAAGAATGTTAATGAAACACATTCCACCCGGTTTCTCATGGAAACCAGCTTGGACTTAGGGATAAGAAGGTGGAGGAAAATGGGGTCCCTCAAACCCCTCTTCAGAAAAAAAAAGCTTACAAGACGCAGGAGGGAGTGACTCTTCTAGGGGAAAAGGAAAGGAAAATTGTGTGGGATGAGAGCGCATTGAGAGATTGTCCATGTGTGACACAGAGTTGCATAGGTCCACTTGTGTGTTGTATTTGTTGTGACAAGTAAGGGAAATAGAAAAGATCTGGTTGTGGTTTTAAGCCTTTATACCCGGATAATAGCAGCAACAAACAAGCAACGACAAAAGAAAAGCAGACATTGCTATTTTTGAATACTCATTCAAAAATAAATGAGATTTTTTATATCAAAGTTCTTGCATAAAATAAATATATTGTGACATGCTGTACATTAAATAGGTGATACATAGGTGATAAGGTTCCACAGTGATAATTAAGCTGGTAACCCGCAGAGGAATGGATTATCTGGATTTTGCCCAATCCATTTGTAGTTAGCAACACGTTTTCTATCACCTGGCATTTATGTTTATATCCAGATAGGGTAGATGGAGCTAAAGTACCGTGAAGAACGTTCAACCAGTTCATGGGGCACTGTTTGGATTTGTGAGGGTCAAAAAGACGCCTGCAATTGCCGCTTTTGACCATAGGTGTTGCCAAAGCAACCAAAATGGAAATCTTAGACATTGCTACTTAAATTTTAAAGATAAGAAACACGTAACATATATCTGTACGAGAACATAGAAACCTTCCTCAAACTAGTACTCAATACTTTTGCATTCACACTTTTATTTGTCATCTTACTGGATGTATTTATTAACCGCTAATATAGAGCACAAGTATGTTAAATGGTTTGCCTCTGGACCTCCTTATTCACTTCATGTCAGTCCTTTTGTCATTAGGTGTTTTTCTGTTATTGATCTTTAGCTAACCTTCAGTCCCTGATACTTTGCAGTGTCGTGTCAGTTTTGACTTTTAATGGATTCCACATGATGTCTGGGACCTTGAGTAGCATGTCCAGACTTCTAATATTTATCCCCAGTTGGGATCCTAGGATGTCCATGGAAGGATTACAGTTAAACGGATAGTTAGATTTTCCAACACAGAAAATCTGAAAGCAGACACAAAAATTATGTTGGATAAAAAGCGGTGCCAGAACTTGTGAGCCGACATCTAACATGACATCAAGAGACTTCCTTCGCGCGTGTGAACTACAGTAACCTTCCTAATTAGAAAATAATAAATTACCCCAAGTTTGCACAAGAGAGAATCTCTCTAGTCATTAAATAATATTAGTCATGCAGTTCAAGTTCTGCCTTCAAGCCAAAATCTTATTTTCACACACAGACGCAGTCTTTCTGTCTGTTTCATATGAGCTTGTGGACATTCGCTTCATACGCAGATGCTGGAGCGTTGTGCCAAAATTCATCGCATTTATTATTTCCCCCACATTATACAGATGTATACACTTACTATGCCTGCTATGTATTTCATTTGCACTTTATATAATTGGCATCGTTTGAATAATGGCTGTGGTATTTGCATTAAACTGCTGTGCGTTCATTTTACTGATCACAGAAGGAGTGCGTTTTCATTACAGGCAATCAGAGCGGCCTCTGTCCAATGCAAATGAGAGCCTTGCGCCAATTAATGAATAATGCTCAACATCACCAGTGATATATACAATGTTATATCAGGTTTATTGACCTGCGTTGATTATTTTCTTTCCTTTTCACTGACCTTTTCCGCTAAGAATACAGTCAAGCCATAATGTGCTGCTTTAGTACCTTAACTCATCAGTCATGCGATTATTTGCACAGTGTGTCCAGATCATAATTCTATTTACTGGGAGCACTGTAATGCTGTATTGATTGCCGAACCATTAGCATTTATACAACCATCAATAGTGAAAGGTAGTTCTTCTGCTCTCTGCCTCACTCTGCCATGTGGCTGGAGCTATAAATGGCCATGTTATTGAAAATTCCTTTTTCCTTTCAGTGCAGAAGGGGGAAGAGGCCGGCCAGATCTCTATTAGCAGACTGGGATTTTCTCCCATGTGTCACGGTGAGTGTAATTGCAATGTCACACTTCAAGGACTTCATGTGGGTGGACGGGTGGGCTACCACAAGAGAGAGGACTGTAGTCAAAATACCAATTAATGAAGGCCAGAGAAATATGACCTGAACCGCTTCAGGTCTGTACCTACCAATGACTGAGGCTGTCGATTGAAATTGTATCCCATCAGCCCTTGGTCGTGGGTCAGTGCTCAGTGTCAGTGCTGGCAGATTACACTTTCCTCTTGCTGGATCCCAGCTCATGCCCTTGAGCACACATCCAGGAGTTCATCCCATACTTACTTCATGATGATGAACTCGGGCTCTTCAGACATTCTTTGTAATATTATCATGCAAACCAGCAAGTCAAGCCATACTTTGACATTTTTTACTGTGACAGGGGTAACAAAAGGCATTCCTCTTCTGCTATTCTAACCAATTCTGTGCAGAGCTACAACCAAACCACTTATACTGAGGCTGTGGATGAGGCTGTCTCTGTGGTTTCTCTTCCTCTTGTGATGGTCAGCTGCAGCATAATACTGCTGCTGTGGCCCTGGGCTGCAGACAGGCTAGACTATCTGACCACACATGTGAGCCCTGAGGGATGGTACATCCAAATGATGGTGAGCATGCAACCCACTGCTGCCAAAATTAATTACCACAGCAGGCTGTGACCTCGCCTTTCTTGCTCTGGCCCAAGTACCATTTTAAGATGAGCTGCCATTTGCATGTGGCGCCAAGTGAACCTCAGATATTGAGTCTGCTGTATGTTAATGGAGTGGAAGCGTCCTGTGGAGTGCATGGGCAGGGAGGCCTGCTGTGTGGATTCACTGCCATGCAACAGATCCTTTGTAAATAAAGATTCTGAGCCAAGGCAGCATTCAATGTGTTCATGGTTTAAGAGTTACGCTAAGTGCTACACACAATATTTTGGTAAGTTGAATATGTGTAGTAAATTACAATACCTCCTGTGTTAATACAAGTAGTGGACTTGGAAATGGATTCCACCTAGAGCTGCAACAAACAATTATTTTTTTCAATTGATTATTCTGTTGACTATTTTTTCGAGTTTTTTAAATTAATCCATCGACCAAGTTTTACCAAATTACACTATTCAACAAAAGTTCGGAGTGTAATTAGGAATTAGTTTTTAGTGTATTCTGTCATTAATTAGCATTATTTTGAGTATGATTGTAATTAGAAATGCATTTGTCTTGTCCTGTAGAGGGTAACCATTCATGCTCACATTAACCTAACATGGATGTCTATGTGAGAAGAAACACAGCAGGTTAGAAACCAGATCCTTCATGCTAGAGGTTGCACGGAGCATAACGTTGATTGAAATTTACATCGTTTAGTCATAAAGGCCTATATCTGAAGAAACAATATGCTTTACAACTCGTGAACACACTGGAAAATAGCGTCATGCTAGCAGCGCGATTAGCATCTGCTCTTCAGCCTCTTCTTTTCTCAAAAACAATTAATGAGGACACAACAACGACTCCCAGGCTCTGACCGCCAACCAACCAACCAACCAACCAACCAACCATCAGACTAAATTCACTGTAATAGTCCAAATATTAAGCAGCTCAGCTACAGTTGGGATCAGTTTCAATTTAAGCAAATGTGCAACCTCTTTTGGGGTTTTGACATTTGGGTAAGAGCTTTTTTTTGGTAAACATTGCGACATGTCCACATATTCTATCGCCATATTTACGCCATATTATTGCAGCTCTGCTTACATCAGATCCTTATTTATGTAGTGTGTGTTCTGCATGGTGCCTGCCCAATAGCACTGGTGGAGACCAAAGCTGAGCAAAAATGAGAGTGAACATTAGACTTAAACTCTGTGAGGCAAAATGATGATCATGTTGATAAAGCTCTACTGGCCTATTGATTTCTCATACTGTGGGTTCACCAGCTTGTTGGGTGATTCCTCTGCACCTTAGTGGCCAAAAATCAGTAAATACAACTTTTTTTTCTTTTATTGTGTGTCTATGTCTTGCGTCAGTTGTGCTTCCTGTGCACCAAAACCATGTGTCATTTATTGCTCATAGAAAGCAGCAAAACAATCAGTAACAATAGGGTTCAAACCACTTCAGCTATTTTCCTTTGTAAATTCATGAGACTCAACATGGAAACGAACTTTTCAAGCTGTGTTTACCATTAGACAAATTGTGCATTTAGCACTCATTGATGTGGCTAACAATGAAACTGAGTTGAAAATATATTTGGTGACAAAGAGTCTGGTTTTTGTTTCTGACCAGCTGGGGCCTATTTTGACATGAAATCGGAGCCTCCTCGGGGTCCGCTGTGAGGACTCTCGCACTGCCCAGTTATCAAAACACAGCATGGAAACCACTTAAGCCTCATCACCGGCCATGTTTCAAGTCAGCACATGTAAAATATACAGATAGAAAATACAGAAGTAGAAGGAGGCAGTGAAGCCATTTCCGCTGTAACTTACAACTCTGTTTAAAATGGCAAGAAAGGTAATGGATGAGAAGCGTTTAGGCAATATCTAAAACGCAATTGAAATCGTACAGAAAGAGCTTTGTATCTTATCATCTGAGCTCCTTGTCTGATATTTCTCAGGCTTCAGTTTTATTTGTTTATCATGATAATACTCATATGCGGATAAATGCAATCTCCCTTGAGACTGGGATATTTATTACACTCAAACAATCCATTTCCTGAACAAACACGTTGACGGATGTGGTCATTTTGAAGACTTCTTTTCAAAAATTCAAAAAATCCATTTGTCACTGCGACTTATAAGAAGTGCACCATCCAATGATTACGTCTAATTAAATTAAATGTCACTTACTGTTTCAACCGTGCACAAGCTCTGCATGGCGGCAGACTCTGACAATAGAAAAAACTATTAATAAAAAAGATTCTTCAGCGATGCTGTAACAATGAGGATTTCACTCGGTCATATTGAAAATTAAAGAAGCCTGTCTCGCCGCTTTGAGACATGCTGAATATTTTATATCGCTACAGGCTGACCTCGGGTCATCCTGTGTAGAGGCCAAGACACATGAATGATGCAGTGACAACAGCAATAACTGTACAAAACACTAAGGGGCCTGTGAATTAGTACTACTGCGAGGAGTGTTTGTGAGAAAGCAGCGGGGACTTTTCTTTGGAGGCTGGTGATGAAGATTATCCATGATTGGATGATTCATTGAGGCCAGTGACAGTCTGAGTGTGTGGGATGAGACCCGGTGCTATCTTTACCTTCCTCTCCACCTCTACCCATCTCTCACTCTTCTCTATTTATGGAGCACTGCAGTGAATGTGACGGTTCAGCACTGGACTGCAGCCCACGGAGAACCCTTCTCGGTCCGAACAACCGGCACCCTTTCTCCTCGGGGGGCTGCGGAAATTATAGCTTCAGGCAGAAAGGGATGTGGCTTTTTCACGCCACTGCCACCACTCCACCGGTGGCAAATGACTACGACGTGCATTTGAATGTGTGCACAGAGTGCAAGATGTCGCACGGCTCCCCGCGCCTTTGTTTTCTTCACCTACCGGAAAGCTTTTGCAGCCGGGAGACAAATTGCTGCGTGGCATTAGCACTACAGTGAAGGATGAAAGTGCACCGAGCAAGGCAAACAAGCATCCCATTACAACTGCCACTTAGCAACAAACACATCTATTACAGCGGGCTGAGCAAAGCTGGAGGTGAGCCTGCACACACCTCCAACAAGCTGCGATCCAGGGAAGAGATTCAGGATGCACTATGCTGGGAATTTCAACAAGAATGAGAAAAAAAAAAAAAAAGGGGGGGGAAACAAATTGCCCTCCCGCTTTCTCTCCCCGCCGAGGAATCAAGGGCCATAGCTGCTGTTTACATACTCGAAGAGAGAGTCTTTTCATCAGATGATGTTTTATGATTTTTTTATTTTTGTAGCCCTGCGGAGACCAGTTGCGGTCCCTTTTCCAACATCATTTTTTACCACGGACATGAGCATGACATCACTTCCACAGAGAAGGCCTGCTCGATTCATTGGTTCCACTGTATCACGGTGATTAATGGAGAGCTTAATACACTGACCTGATACAACTAGCCTTCTGCTTTTCTCTTTGTGTGCAGCCGGAGCTCACATATTTTTTCCACTCCCTCTTTTCTACCTGCAGGTTCGTCCCCAGGGTTGCACCTTACAGGCTGATGTGTGACATATCAATTCTCAGACAAAAACGCACAATTTATTTTTTCGCCCCGTTTCTAACCACACTAATTACTGTGGTGCAAATTCTGACTGCTGTTGTCATGGTAATTGGCTTTCGGGGGTTATGGTGCCACTTAAGCTCAAGTGACTGAGAGTGAGAGAAAATGAGAGGGAAGATGGGGTGGGGGGTAGTGTTGGGGCGTTTGTGAAGGAGACACGCGCCGCTCATTGTGTGCCAACATATTTCATGTTTCATCGTGTTTCATGGCGTGTAGTATTGGCAGTTTACCTTGACTTGAAATGATCTGACCACGCCGCTGCACCGAGTCAATGCCAAAAAACGAATTTGATGTGGGTGAGTGGGAATAAGTGCTCTTTCAGCACTGAACCGAGCGCCAAGAGGTCCCACTGCAAAGACCCGCTCCCCGCCGTTCATCCACTGCGTTAAATGGATGTGTTGGGTTCAAGGAGGGGTCATAGAAATATAGGGGACGACATATGTCAAACAATACATATTGGAGGAGAAAAGTAGGATCATAAAAAGCCTTTTATCACTTGGCAAACAGGGATCCCAGCAAAGGAAAAAAAGAGAAAAGCCTCGTGGATTGAAGCACTTGATCATCATTATGGAACAACAAGAGGCACCTCTGACAGTTGGCACCAACATAATGCGGAAATGAGGATGGTTTAGCTTCTCCAGGGTGCTAAGGTTTAGAGCACCATTGAGCGCGTCTGAGTGTGTACATGTGTACACTGTTGTTGTCGCAGTGCCCTTAGGATGTCCTTGCTTGGTGTCAAGTCTCCTGCTGGACCTCAAGCATGACTGGCTTTCTACTGATCACTGTTGTTGTTTAGGCACTTTGTCATGATTTCTGTGTTGATACCGCTGTAACATCCCACAGATACTTGATCAGTTTGGCATCTAGTGAATTTGGAGGCCAGGTCAACACCTTGTGCTGTATTTTTTAGTTGTTCCTAAACTGTTTTTGTGTGTGTGCCTGTGTCAGGCTGCATCCTACTGGGGATGGCTGCTGTCATTGCTATGGGGTGGGGGTGTCTGGTCTGGTCTAGGTGGGTGCTATATGTCTAAGTAACATCCACATGAATGAATGCCAGGTCTAGAAGTTTCCCAGCAGAACATTGGATTGTCACAAGATGGTTGATGTTATTCACTTCTCCTGTCAGTGGTTTTAATGTTGTGGCTGGTTGGTGTATATACCTGCCAATTAGTGTTTACGATCACTAAATTTAGGCATTATATATAAATTACCTTGATTAAAAAGGAAGAAGAAGAACAGGGCATTATTATGTAAGGCATTATTAGACATTGTGAAAGAGTAAAAAGATAATTCAGTGTGTTGAATGTGAATGTTTAGATAGTTTAGATGACAGGAAATGAGATAAATTTGCATTTGTTTTTCCTGGAGGTGGAGCCCTCAGTGATTTGAACCCCTCCATGTTGACTCCCTGGTCACAGCACTGTTTCTCATAAACATTTTTTCAATATTTAGAAAGGTTTTGAACCCTCTGTCTCTGACACTTGGAGTTAATGTAGTAACAATATCACATATTTAGAGGCTCTGTGTCTGAATATTCCTGTAACTTTTGTAAACAGTCAGTCACACCATGACTGGCTTGCTTGTAAGACAGGCGAGACAGGAGCCACGGCTTAAACCTATATTCCTGTTTTTGTTGTTTGTTACGCAGACTTTATGATGGCAGGCTTTTCACTCTGCTTTCAAGTGCAACCGATCGGTACAACAGTAAACACTTTCGCCGCTCTGGGAAATAGTTCCAGCCTTAAGTGGTCCTTAGTGTCACCTGGAAATTATGTCTGTTTTGTCGAACATGCTGCGTCTCCATTTGGTTTCTTTATTCTGTAGTTGCTGCACATTTTTCAGCTAGACAGTTTACTTATTAAGAGTGATGGAGATGGTGTTTTCTATATTGCTTAGATTTAGTCTGTTTGCATTGCTGGGATGTACCTAATCCTGTAGCCTGGACAAATGATACCAGAACTATCTGCATAGCTACAGGAGTAGAGTTAAGTGAGCATCTGGAACTGCCTCATCAACGTTATTACTAATGTAGTAGTTAGTTGGGAATGAAGAAAAGGATGCAGCCACATATTCTTGGGGAATTGTCAAAATTGAATTCACAAATCAATTCTACACACAGGAGATCTACTCCATGATAACACACACGTACTGTAGCTCTGTATGGCTGGTGCAATTTCTGCGAAACCCTTGCAATACTTTCATACTACCAGATGCTACCGGGATGTCCCTACATGTGCAGTGAAATTGTGTTTCTCTTATCAGTAATTGCGTTTGTGTTTTCTCACCTGGTTAAGTAGCTCAGTGAGTCTGAGCCAGGTTTCGAGAATTGTTGCACACTTCATACTGTAAAAGCCCATATTAAGGAAACTGATCAAGAGCTAGAAGGAGAAAATTAAATTATATACCGCACCATTAACGTAATATCTTAAACCCTGCAGAGTATAATTACTGCAATGCTTTGTGGAACAAAAGGAAATTGTACATTTAAGTTGAGACTTTATTCCTATCAATACAGTAGAAATTAAAATCCCTCAGAATTTAATTTGCAGTTGAGTAGTTACAGATCCTAGATCAGCTTAGATTTGTGGTTACGTAGACAACATTTATCTTGATTGTTTTGCGTGTTTTCTGACTTTGCATTACATATTTTGGTAAGCTGTGGACTCCTAGTTAGAGAAGTGGACTATGACTGTTCAAATCCCTGGTCTACATCCATATCTGAAGTGCTCTAGATCAAACATAACCCCTAAAAACTGTCGTCACTACTCCCTGTGTGTACAAATGGATGGAGTAAATGCACAGAACTTCTCCCTGTTCTTTAAGTTCTTTGTAAATTTGTCACTCCACGTTGTCCAAAAACTCTTCAGCCAAGATCTGCAATAGTCCCTATCTTCTTTCTTCATCTGGGACTCTGCTTCCATTGTCATTGCATCATTGGAGTCTTAACTGCCAAAAAGATGATCAGGCTAATTCTGTATTTGAAAATGATCTCTCCCTATTGAACTAAAGTTCTTGGAATTTCTCTGGTGGTTATGAAATATAACCTTGGGAGCATCCAAGCAAACAAGAGACTCCGCGTTCATAGGAAGAGAAAGTTTAAGCCATCAGTGGCGAGGACCAACATGGATTACTTGGAACTTGGCTTTTCTTGGAAAGCGCTGACCAAAGAGAAGAGATTAAGGGATTGTAGACTGTGGACATACACAGATCAGGCATAACATAACACAACACCTTCATAATATTGTGTAGGTCTCCCTTGTGACTCCAAAACAGTAGTGACTCATTGGACATGGGCCTTCTGAGGGTGTCCTGTGGTGTCTGGCAACAGAACGTTGTTAGTGGGGGGGCTTTGGGTCCTATGGGTTCTAGTGAATTTGGAGGCCAGGTCAACACTTTGTGCTGTTCTTCATGTTTTATTTTTTTAGTCGTTCCTAAAGCCTTAGTGTCATTGCTATGGGGTGGGGGTGTCTGGTCTGGTCTACGTGGGTGCTACATGTCTAAGTAACATCCAACACCAATGAATGCCAGGTTCAAACGTTTCCCAGCAGAACATTGAGCTGTCACAAGATGGTCAACGTTATTCGCTTGTCCTGTCATTGTTTTTTTTTTATTTTATATCTGATCGGTGTACATCATACACATTGTAATTACTCTCACTGCCAGAAGGGGGAGACAAAAGTTCCACACTGTAGCTTTAACTCGTAGCTGCTCTATACCGTTGGCTCTTTGCATAAGTTTGCCAACCAAATAACCTGCTAAAGGAGACACTGTACAGATCTTTACGCCTGTATATTTATTTGCTGCATTGCCAAATGTTAAATTACAAGACTGAAAATACTGAAGCATTGAAAATACACTTACCAGCCATTCTGAAGCTCACTAACTGACACATTGTACCTGTAGCAAAAATGTGCATAAACATACTTAAAACAATACACACCTATAGTACTGCACTTTTCATGAATTGTGCTGCTCATGTCACTTAGTGAAGAATGCACCTGTAGGTAATCTGTCAAAACAGAATAATCACTCCTGTCGCGCCACTGAGATGTGAAATTCTATAAAATCATTCAGCCCTCATGAATGTTTTGACAATGTGTTAGAAATAGAGGCCAAGAGGGGAGTCAGCCCTCACAACCGCCTCGGCTATCTCTCTCTCCCTCCATGTTTTTCAGATTAATTCAAAGCATCCCACTGCCTGCGAAATGACAACACTGTGGAGACAGCCTGAAGTTACACTTTGATGGACACAGTGGTCTGTCTGTGCCGTTGACTGCAGTGGTGAAATTGTGACCCCCCTGGTCATTTTGGTGGGACCTTATCAGCGCCGGCCAAATGCAGGGAGTCTGGTGGAAGGGCTAAGGAGATGATTTGTGGACAGTCTAGCACACTAATGGTCCTAAAGCTGCGTGCTGCCCACATTGTGGCTGCAGAATACATGGAGGAAGTGGAACGGGGGACCAGATTGATCCGGGCCGAAATGGAAAACATGGAAGACATGTCCTGCTGACTTGTTTTGCTGCTACACTCCCTCACTGAAAATGGAATCATTAGCATGTTTCAGTGTTGGGAAATAAAGGTTTCCAGGGTTGCCACAAAAGAAAAATGACAAGCTTAAGGTTTATACAGCACGGTGCAACCTTTTATCCTGCAGAAAATCCACTGGTTGCAACCTTTAGAAGCAAGAGATCCTCAGCCCTACCTAACTCCTCCAATCAGTGGCAGAAAATCTATATCCTCTTAAAGAGGAGGAGTCACACCAGATAATAGATATATGAAATCCATCTTGTTTCTGAACTCTGTCCTTTGTGAGAAACAGATCAATGGGAAAGCCTCCCCTTGAACTGTCCATAGTGACAGAAAAATCAGTAAAAAAGAAAAAAAGTTCACTCAAGGAAATACACAGGGAGCAAACTGGTCAAGAGATAAAATATTATGGGAATAAATGGTACAGAGGAACCAACGTGGAGCTTTTAGTGAAAGTACTTACATAAATACATAGCTACCTTTAGCATACACCGATCAGCCACAACATTATAACCCCTGACAGGAGAAGTTAAACAAACATTGACCATCTTGTAACAATTCAATGTTCTGCTGGGAAACTTTTGGACCTAGTATTCATTGGTGTGGATGTTACTTAGACATGTAGCACCCACCTAGACCAGACCAGACACCCCTACCCCATAGCAATGACACTCCTTGATGGCAGCAGCCATCCCCAGCAGGATGCACACACAAAAACACTTTAAGAACAACTCAAAACAACGTCATAAGGTGTTGACCTGGCCTCCAAATTCACTAGATCCTAAATTGATCTGTGGGATGCACTGGAACAAGCCTGATCCACAGAGGCCCCTTTGACTTTGAGAGTCTTCAGCTGAGAACATAAGCAGCACCTCCAAATACCGAACATTAGTTACATTATGGAGAGGAGGTTTTAAGAGAGCAAACCGGCCTACAGCCTTTTCAGGTTGCTGCTGTCTGTGTAGTCGTGAAAAAAAGTCTCTGCTGCTGTTGAGCTTCTTCCCTCAAGCTGTGAGACTCCTAAACTTTATTTGAACTCTTTCACAGCGAGACAAACAAGGACAAAGACTCAGACATCGATTCTCTCGTCTATTGTGACTCTACTGTTGCTTAACCAGTATTGAATTATTTGGATATTTATTCCCCTGGCTACCCCGGTGAAATCACGAGTAAACACTGAATCATTTTATGAGGTTCAGTATCCTTTTTTCCAGGATGTGTTGGATACTGCAGAACACAGGTTCTTAATTGCTTTTTTATTTGTTTAGTAAAAGTACTTTTGTTTTATATGCCACATCCTCCTTCTTGTTCTCTAAAATACATCTTGTGTGGAGGCTACAACTGCATTCCCCTGCTCTATCCTGGACTGTTTACATGATAATAAAGCTGCCCTTGACCTTGATGTTGAAAAGGCCTGATAAAAAGGAAAAAGGGTTGAGGAAACACCGAAGAAAGTCACTCGCTGTGCTTGCTAGAAGTGCTGGTGTATATAAAACCACAATAGCTAAACACTAAATTTAGCAAATTTATTGTGTAATTGCTCTCTGCTGTAACATAAACTGTAATATTCTTATCATAACAAGTACTGTTGCAGCAGCGAAGCTCTTTGCTGTGTTTATTTTTGCCTTGCCTCGCATATTTAATCAAATTATGATGGTTCAGATGCTCTCTTGATAGCGTTACTGTATTCCAACATCGATTTGTTATGAGGCTTTTTTTTTTTTTTTTAGTCGATGCATGCATGTGCAGCGGTAGGAGTGAGCTTTTATGTTCTGCATGATAAGTGAATGTTTGTGCTGAAAAGTGCCTGGTTGCTCTCTCATTCGACGTGTCAGGTGCCACGTTTACACAGCCTGTTGCCCGGCAACCCCTGCCAAACAGAACGGTGACTTAGGGAAGCTGTAAAGCAGCAGCAGCAGCAGCAGCAGCAGTAGTAGAAGAAGTCTTGATAGGGCGTCTGTACAAGTGCGTTGATCTGCACGTCTGCAAACAGGTACTACTGCTGCCCTCTTTACAAGATGTTGCACTTTTCTCAAGATCAACCTCCCATTGTCTTGACGAGGCAATGACTGATTCATGGTAGGAAGTAGGAATAGTTTAATAAGAAGCATTAAGTGAGAAGGGGCATTGAAAGGTCAAAAGATTTGATTACATGTGTACTGGCTCCTGTTAGACCAGGTTCAGGGAGATAACTTTTTGGAATAAATAGAGTTGGAGGGTTGTTGTTGCCGACTCATGGTCAGATTTTGGGTATTTACAAGCCTGTGACCACCAATGTTCACATTATAGAGTAGAAAATGGACTCGGCTTTCTATTATGTAGAAACGACGAAAACTATTATCTTGAAGTGGTGTATGTTTACCACATGAGGACAGACTACCATAGTGAGGACTCTGGTTAAGTTAACCCGTGATAGATCATAATGGATGCATGGGTCACAACTCCCAAAAGTGTACAGTGTACCGTCACATCCTTACAAAAGTGGCACAAGACACTTAGCCGTGGTGTGTTTTCAACCATTAGTGAACATATGGTGGTTCTCGACTGCCTTCCTCCAAGAGTTTAAGCGGAAATCTTGACAATTTCAGTCCTGGTTGATTTGGCAACACCTGTAGTTAGTTAGAGGGGATAACTGTAAGCTCTTTAATACTACAGCTCACAGAATTCTGGGGGCAGCAATACAAGCTCTGGTCATTTTAATAAAAAAGACAAAGCAGCAGGGCAGAGTGAAAGGACTTAGTTACCCATTTGTGCAGCTCTTCATCTAACAGCTCACTGCAGCTTCCCCTTCTTACTCCCATTACTCCTGTCAGTATTTCTAATCCACCATCAAAACATGCCAACGTTTACTGTAGTCTTGATTTGTAAATTGATGACTGATGAATGATAGCAACGAGTGCAATGCATTTTCCATTTCCAATACATTTCCTTATTCAAAGTTAGCTTGCACAAGTTAAGCAGCGATATCCGAAGCCATTGGTTATCATCTAGTAACCGTTTTGCATTTATATCCAGACATTTGTTTATAGAGATTAAATTAGTAGTAACTCACTGCAGTATTTTTACAGTTTGTGGTAATGCAAATATAAACAGTAAATAATACAATGCTTCCATCAGTGGGCCATAGGCTCAGTCACCACTTTATTACATTGTCTGACGAAGGATAGTGACTTAACGTGCATTAGTTTAAATTAAAATCTTCAACTTTTCCACTTTAAATGTCCCCTTTATTTTGTATTTCTAATCCAGGTTTTTAAATTCCCAGTAATTTTTTCTTGCTCCTGTAGATATCTGGCCAAATCGAGATGCGGCAGCTTTATTGCAAGAAAACGTTTTAGTTCTCTCAAACGTTAGAAGAAAACGGCAGCTTTTAGTGTCGGCTCCTTGAGAAACGGCCAGAGCTTCTTTCTGCACTCACAACAATGACGCTGGGAGATCGCCATTGTGGAAGAGGCAGAGAGACCAGTGCACTAATGCAACAAGGCACGTTGAATGAATCGGTAAAGGTGCACAGCGCCTCCTTTTTTTTTCGTTAATGGAAAAAGCTCTTGCTCTGCTGTTAATGTTTGCGCCATCACCTGCAAGCTGGACCTGCGGCAAGTTCAGAAGTTCACGCCTGCTCTGTGGAGGTTTGGAGAAAGTCTCTGAACAGTAAGAAACGGTGGATGCAGACGAGTTGAGAAAAACAGCAAGAAATTCATCCTTACAGTGCAGTAGTATCCAGGGTTGTGTGTGTTTTTTTTTCTTTTGAACTATGCTGTACATTTACACCACCACTCAGATGTTGGTAATGTAGGAGCAAATTATCATAAGAGGGAATCACTAAGCTCTTTTGATGAAAAATAACTGAAGAGATTCAACCTGACCTTAAAAAACATGTGACATTTCCCAGTTGAGGAGCTGAAACCCATCCTCTACAACGAGGAGAGCATCTTACTGTCACAGGGTTGGACAGACCAGCTCTGATATTGTTGAGGAACTGCCATCATGATGATATGCTTTTTTTTTTAAATTATTATTATCATTAGCATACACGAAGCTGCAGCGTGATTTTGCCTTATAATGTCTAGCTAATAATTAAACACTCACATTTAGCAGAAAATGATTCAGCCGGGCGTGTATATCGCAAGCACCGAGTTCTGACAAACACGGTACGCTTTGACTATAATTGACTTTTCATTCTGCCCTGGAGTTATGGGAGAATAATGGCGCTGGAAATAGGTAGTTAACCTCCTGTCAGGTGATACAGAAAAAGGAAAACAAAAAAAAAAGTCTTCACAGCACTGACATATACCCAAAACCCTCCGAGAGGAACAGAGAGATGTCAAGGTGGGAACTGTTACACCGAGTGATTTTATTAAGTGGAACCCCCGCTGTGAGCTCAATCTGCCACGCAGGGATTGTTTGACACAAATTATACATAATTCCCAGCGCATGACAAAACATCTATAACCTGCAAATATAGGTTCAATTGCGTGGCAGCGAGTGCCACCCACGATTAAAAGGTATTTGTTGGTGATTACCAGAATAATGAGATGACCCCATTTGATCGAGGCTTTTGTGACACTTTATTTAAGTGAGGCTGGTGTATTACCTTGAGTAATGGTCAACACTACCCCACTTTGGAGGAGATGGTATGGACAGTACCGGCACTGAAGCCAGGCATTGAACTGTTGTTGATGGGATGAGGAGTAAAGTGGGTTTTAACCACCCGGACAATAGAATATCATGGTACCTTTCAGTCCATGGAAGCTGTCTTTTCAAAAACCACCTGTCTCTGTTGGTAAAAGCATTCATTTTATCTCGCAAAAAAATCTGGATCTGAACTAACATCACACCAGTGGCATAACATTTTTGCTGCTTTGAAATGAAATAATGTAAGACTAAGTAGTGGCAATGATGAGGTACGAATTTAAATATTAAATTTACTGCACCTAAAATAAAATACGCGGCACTGAATCTGATTATTTCAATCACAAGTTTATTTTTTTTACACGCTGCAGCCTTTAAAGGTGCTGAACTGGTAAATGGCAGCCATCTGGTGGTTACTCGTGGTATTGCAGCCCGAGTTAAACATCAAAAACCAACTGTTCAGTGCAATGTGGCGATGTAGTTTAATGTTTAGTCACTTTAATCTTTCATTTCTAGTCGCGTGCCACTTCTTTACTGCAAAGTGAACGACGCGGACACAGCAGCACACGGGTATAAATGCGTTTAACGGTGGGGGTATAAACGCAGCTTTAGCCGTCAGACCAACATTACCCAACATTTACAGCATTGAGAGATTTGGTAGAAATCACAGCTGTTGTAAATATAGTGTACATGGATATTCATTTATTGCTGCTTCTCCAAACTGGAGACCACCACTAGTAACACACTGACTAAGGATAAGTGCCCACGCAAAACCACTTCTTAGTAACTGAACTATCTCTTCTCTGTTAATATCAAACGTTATCCCCTTACAACAAATTGAAGCGAGATTCTCCCTGCTCGTATTGTTTCACTTGGATCTTTTTGGAGATCTGAAAGTGTAAAGCTAAAATGTACCACTTTATCAGAATTTAGTTTTTTCTTATCTATATACACCGGGGCAGTCTTCTTCAGCCTTAGCCAATGAATTTATCTTGAATTTATCTTGGGTCAGCGCACAAACATTAATTATTAACATTAAACAATTAAAAATGTAAGTAATTCATGAAGCAAAAATGACATTAAGTGGGTTTTCCTGTCTTTATATTTCCACTATTACCAAGCTGAATGAGTTGTTGTTTGATGAGTCGGCAGGTCGGGTTCTGTAAAGCGTCTTCAGACAATTAAATAAAACGTAATTGGAAAAAAATTCTATTGAAGTGACGTAAGTCTAACCGGTAAACATTTAGAAGTGCTTCTTTTTTATATGTACAGTACATGTGCATGTGTAAACTGTTGGTGTATAGCGGCAAACGACAGTTTGAATTTTGATCATTAATTGATAATTTATCTAAACTATATTATTTTTTGTGTTTAATGGCATCATTTCTTAAGTATATTTTGGTTTTTGGCATTTACTTGGACGCAAAATGTTAGCCTTGGGTCTCAAATTTCCTTTTTTGTTTTTAGATAAACAAAACTAAATGTCAATTAATCCAAAAAAAATCTAAACAATAATTTGCCGCTTCTGATTCCTTTTAAATACCACTCGGCGTGTGTGTGCAGTGAACTGTTGTCGGTGGCGTATTTTGCTACGTGTCAGTGTTGCCGTGATCATGTTATTCCTCCCAGTGTATGGAAGTAAAGGAAACATGTTGTCAACCCCCTCGCCTCTTTCTCTCCCTGCTGCACTGTCTGCCTCTCTCCCTACTTCTTCATTGCCCGTGGCCTCGGGGAACAGTTGGCTTTCTGAATGCTCTTCCCCCTTTGTGAGCACACATTGATTGGCTCTCTGCTCCCCCAAAGCAGAGCAGCATGGGGTGCCAGCAGCCAGCTTTTCTGCTGGTGCTGCTCAAAAAAAAAAAAGAAAAAAAGAAGAAGAGGTCTGAAGAAAAAAATAAGGGGAGGAAATTGTCAGGAGGCTTCACCACAACCTGTCTAGGTATGTCTCTTCTTTTCCCCGCCTGCCTCTCCTGCTGTAATGAGAATCAATGGGGTTTAACACATTTCCCTCATGTGTTTTCGTCAAATCGAGTGCAATAGTCCTCTCTGTTTGCAAAGCCTTCCATCCTCCTCCTCCTCCTCCTCCTCTTCCTCCCCCCTCCTCCTATGCCTAATTGCCCTGCCGTTTCCCTCCATCCTTTGCATTCCTATTTGTTGACCGGTCCCCACTGCTCAGCCTGCAGTGTTGTCACCAGGTCACAGATAATCCAAGGGACCTCCAATAACACAAGTGTTTGGGGGGGGGGACAAGAAGCAAAGGGGATCGGCAAAATGAAAGCAACCCAATTTTATCGTCTACAGCAGTTATTTTCAAGAAAGTGGCACGATATATGCCAACACAGCTCTTGAACATTAAATAGGCCCTCGGGAGTATTTTCGGACATGCACACTGAGCGGCAAGAGCTCTCCGTCCACACTGGAGCCAAGTGTGCGCTGAGAACACATTTCAACTGGAAGACAGCCAGTGGTTGGTCGGTTGAGGAGGATGTGGGCTGGTCTCTGGAGCCTGGCGGTTGTTCATTCATAAACCAGGTGGGAACTGTAAATGAAAACACAGACATCTCCCCCGCCCACGCTTTCAAAGATCGCATTGTGCTGTTTTTATGTGAGGAGCAGCAGGACGTGCCGGGGATCCAGCACCAGCGACGCTTGGGAAAAAAAAATAAATAAAAATCTGTCACCTCAAAAGAGAAATACAAATTGTGGAAATGCAAAATATTAGCTGAAATAGCAGGATGTTTGGCTCCTTTTTATGGCAGCCATCTAACCAGAAAATCAAACAGGGGCATTAACTGAAATATCCTTAAAGAAATACTCCCAGAAATTAAGTTTGTAAGCAGAATCCGGTGTTTTATCTTTTTTACAAGCTAAGAAAATACTGTTGTCAAGGCTCGGGAAAGATTGTGGTTCATGTTAAATACAGAAAAAGTTCAAGACGTCCTGTCTTGTCTCACCACGGCTGACATTATTTACCGAGACGACAATCTGTTCCCCAACCTTAACAAGTGCTTCGACTTGAATGTTGACAGTTTGCAGACGGGTTCGGCATGAACATCTCACAGCTTTTACAGCAGATTTTTTTTTTTATTTTTTTTTTTAGCGCTCGAAATGTTTCCGTATTTAAATGCAACTGACAGCCTCGCGTCATTCAAGAAGGACTTGAACTGAATGCATACAGTGTGGACATTTTTCTTTATCATCAAGACGAATGAGGACAGATCACTGGAACAAGAGACTGACAAAGTATAAAAGACATAAATGGCGTTATTACAAAAGAGAGGCACACACAGGCTTTGCATTCAGGTTTCTAATTTTATTAGACTGGATGTTCTGTCCATGATCAAATGAATCTTTAACACCGAGCTGAACTGAGTGTACTGAACCGTCAGCAGTCATCCTCATCAGCTGATCCGTGGTGAACAGTAGATTCTGTCTTACTGCTAAAATACACATTTATTCACCTTTAAATCAGTTTTTTTAATCTCAGCCTACTTTTACTGAACAGAACAAAACAGACTGAACGTTATAATGATATTGTTTGAATCTGATCGAACTGCAAAATCAATCTACACCAATCAGGCATAACATTATGACCTATGTCCTAATATTGTTTAGGTCTCCCTTGTGTCTCCAAAACAGTTGGGACTCATCAGAGAATGGACATGGGCCTTCTGAGGGTGTCCTATGGTGTCTGGGTATAGGATGTTGTTAGTGGGGGGGCCTTTGAGGGGAGGGGCCTCTGTGGATCGTCCCATAGATACTTGATCATTTTGGGATCTAGTGAATTTGGAGGCCAGGTCAACACCTTGTGCTGTTCTTCATGTTTGTTCCTAAAGTGTTTTTTGTGGCTGCATCCTGCTGGGGATGGCTGCTGCCATCAAGGAGTATCATTGCTATGGGGTGGGGGTGTCTGGTCTGGTCTAGGTGGGTGCTACATGTCTAAGTAACATCCACACCAATGAATGCCAGGTCCAGAAGTTTCCCAGCAGAACACTGAGTTGTCACAAGATGGTCAATATTGTTCACTTCTCCTGTCAGTGGTCATAATGTTGTGGCTGATCTTTGTATGTTATCTTGCATGTGAGTGTGAATGGTTGTCTGTCTCTCTGTGTTAGCCCTGCGATAGCCCTGCATTTGACCTATCCAGGGTGTACCCCGCCTCTCGCCCCAATGACAGCTGGGATAGGCTCCCCCCCGCGACCCTTCACGGGACGAGCGGTTACAGAAGAAGATGAAGATAGCTTGAGTCTTTGACTTTGGTCCAGACTGAAATATCTCAACAGCTGTTCGTAGGATTGCCGTGACGTTTTGTACATATAGTCATGGTTCCTAAATAATTACCACTTCTGACTTTGGTGACTTTTCAACTATAGTGCAAAGACGAGGTCGACAATTACCAGATGGGTTGTCGGTTACATTTTCTGTTGCGTGATCATCAACGCTGCCTTTGTACCAATTAGCCAAACTTAGCCATGCTATCATGGTGTCTGTCAACCTGCGCCATTGTTAGCATGTTGACATTAGCGTTTAGCTTCAAGTCCTGTTGTGCAAACGCTTTCCAGAGCCGCCAGCGTGAATGTTAAGAGTCGTGTTAGCACTTGTTTGCTGGAAACTGGAAACTGATTAGAAAAAAAACAAACATTTAACCAGACGTAGACATGTGTGTAGTTTAATTTCCCGGACTAACAAGTGAATGTCAACAACGCTGCTACAACAACAACAACAACATGACCCTGCTAGCTTGCATGCAGCAGCAAGCCCTTAAAGGGACACAACACAAACAGGCCAAACACATAAACATTGTGTGAAAAATACACCAAACCACCAATTAGGGTGAATTATTGGCTTATATTATGCCCCATGCATAAAATTATGCAGCTTTAAATCAGGAAAGTTAGTCTGTCTGTCTGTAGTTCCTCCTCGAGGGTTAAAGCTTTATAGTATCTAATCCACCGCTGTTGACAGGAGAAGGAAACCAGAGTCAACATGAGTGGAACACAGAACCTCCATTCAGAACAGGCCAGCAATCAAATCTGTGTACGCCTCGCCGCGGCGTGACAGCGTCAGCCACCAGACCGGCACGCAGCTGCCGGCGAAGCACATCGAGCAAATCTGACGTCGCACTCCGGTCGGACGACGCCGCGACGCCGAACACCTCTTCGCATGTAATTCATGAAGCATTTCAATAACAGACTGTGTGTGACTGCGTCTCCTTGACCCAGTTTTTGGATAAGGAAAACTCCCCTCTATAATTGGATCAGCGTGTCTGTCTTTAGCTGGCGTTCATCACCTCCTCGCGTCGCACCATCTCCGGAGAGAGGTGTCACGACGCTGTGATCACAGGTCTGGCAGGTCGATCCCTTTTCACGACATCCCAGTGCGACGCTGCGGGGATGATTTTATGTCAATTAGTAATCCAGAGAAATAAATATTTTGATGCGGCATGAATTTTAGCTGCTGCTAAGGTACTGGTGGTGGCTCAGATGTTTAACCGTGCAAGAAATCCACCCCATCCTTGTAGTTCTTTCAGTTTCTTAAGTGGCAAATTGGTGAATAAGCATAATTCCAAGCACTTAAGTGAGTGATAGTTTTGAGGTTTCTGCCTAAAGATGAGCTGAGAAATGAGAAAATATAGATCTAAACTGTTTTAGCTTCTATGCCACATCATTTGGAGTATAGCCATGATTATAATCTTATCGTTTTGCCACATAATCCAATTATTTTTGGATATAATCATTTATTATTTGAGGCCAACTTGTGCAAAGAAAATCAGTTTTTACAGTTTTCAGTTTTTGCAGCTCGGTTTTATCTTAAATATATATATATATAAATATATATAGCTGACATGGTTTGATAAAAGCAAATTGTTAATGATTTATATATAGCTTTATTTTATTTGTCTGCCAGTTTGCTTTCTAATAATAAAGAAGCTATTTGTGAGGATAGTTCACCTTGCAACAATCACCTATCGAACAATAGAGGACTTTACTGCAATTAAACACTCAATAAAATTGATGAGGGTCCGGTATCCTGGAATAAAAAAAGTTTGCCCCTGCATCCTGATGCGATTGAATCAATTACCCAAAATTTTCCAATCTCCGTTAGAGGGAAACATTCACATTAGCTAATTCACGAACGCTTACAAGCTTGGGCCGGGCTGAAATCAATGCTTCCTGTCACCTTTTTAGCAGGACAAATGGCCCCTATTGTTGCAGCCCGTCCCTCCCTCTAAACCCAGACAGCTGGGGCAGAGGCACGGGCCAGAAAGATGGGGCTCAGAGGAGCCAGCGACAGAGCGTGTGTGCTGTGTGATTACTTCTAATATAAGAGAGGGAAAAACTCCAGTTTGACCCTGATCACATCCCCAACTTTGAAGAGTCAGTCACAGCACAGCGGGGCGGTGTGTTTCTAACTTTTGACGTGGGCTGCTTCCAAGCAGGCCGCAGTGGGCCGCAGCAGCAGGTCAACGTGTACACACACACACGCGTGTAAGTGTGTGCGTGCGGTGGTGGACGGGAGTCTGGATGCTGCTTGGCACAGCCGTGGCTCCTTGACGTCAGCGCGCAGCCCAGCCTGCCGCCGCCGCCGCCGCTGCTGCCTCTGCTGCCTCTGCCGCCTCTGCTGCTGCTGATGCCGCTGCTGCTCTCAAACATGTCTTTGTTATTCAGAGCTTTCCATCAGAGAGCGGCGACCTGCAAAACGCGGAGGGTGGCGTCGGCTCGGGGAAGGGACGCGGCACGGAAGCGAGCGCGCCTGTGCGTAAAAATGCGCTTGTGGGAGGGCGTGCGCGCGTATGTTGCTAATAATTAACCGGTTATTGGTGTTATTATTATTATTTTAGCCGCTATTATTACATGCATAGAATATTGACATGCTATGGCATTTTAATTTTAATAATTAATGGCATAATTATTTTAATAATGTCCATATTTTATCCGACATTCTATTTGTAGTCGTATTAGGCTGTTAAATACCATTATTAATATTTTAATGCAATAAATAAGCATTTCATGTTTAGTAGTTGCTCAATCGCGAGACACTGGACTCGTTCAGTTTTAATGGGACACAAATGTCTTGTCTTTCAGCGTCCCCCGGTATGAAGAATACGTGCACGCGGCGCGGTGGACCCGGGTTTCTGGTGCCACGCTCGGACCAGGTGGCAGCTGAGCTCGAGCGACAGTCCGGCCCCGCTCCGGGCTCAACCTCCCCGACGGCCTCCTTCGCCGCGCACGGAAATCCGCGACACATTTTGTCAGCAGCCACCGAGCATGGGTCCCTTTGGTAATAGAATAGCCAATGTAATTTGACACTTCAACTTACTGCGCTCTCTCCGAGTCTATTCAGTTACTCACCCTCTGACGCTGAGCCCATTCTCAGTGGCCGTGAGGGGGGAAGATATTTAAAAAACACAAGAGCCGAAAAATTACCGAGGACTTTCTCCGCGTAATAACCCGGTGAGTACGCTCGCAAACTTAAACGTTGCTTGTTTCCAGTGTCGCGCTTTTGCGAGCCTCTTGTCTCGGGGAAGGTTTTGTTTCCACTTTTGGCTCAGATTGTTTCTCAACAATAGAGTGACCACTTGAACTGGCACCGAGGAGCGCGTCGGAGCCCGTGATAATAAACCGCAGCTTTTTTATTTACTATCACGCCGCTTCTGTGCCGTCGGGACTGAACCGGGCGGGCTGTTAAGCAGGTTGTGCATTTCGTTAGTAACAGATGCCGCGGTTGATCTCCAACGCGTTGGAGCTTGGAGGCTACATTGTAGCAGCCCCCGTGTGCGTTTTGCTCGCTGAATGAATCATGCCCGTGTGCGCGTAAGGTCTACAAGGAAGGTCTTGGCTTTTACCTTTGTAGCTTCTGATGCGCACAAAGCACATGGTTTGTCTGATGTGGGGTTTAACGGTGCTGTGGGACCCGAGGTGATACGTGCAGGCTGCAGAATAACTGTGGACGAACACAACGGGCCACCGCAGTGCTCGGATTGTTCATTGAATGTCACGTTTATTTCTGAACTTTGTGCACATATGATCCTGGTAAATCTAAAAGCATCACAGGCTGCGGGTCTCTTGCTTGCTGCTGCTGCTTGGAGGTCGTTACTGCTTCATAGGGGTTTAACAAGTTGACTCCCCAAAATTCCTGCTGTCTGAATATGGAGCCAGTTTGGATTGAGGGGAGGGTGAGAGTGGTGGTGGTGGGGGGCTCTCATATAGAACTGGGTTCGTTTTCACTTGCTGTACATCTGTCCAGGAAGCAAAAAAAAGCAGCATGGCCAAGTGGAAAAAAAAAAAAGTAAGCTACACTACGCACCCTGTTCCTCCAAACTATTTCCAATCAGGGAGAGTTTCAGTCATGTGCACGCTCTCTTTATTTCCAAAAAAGAATCCCGAGCAAGCAAACAAACCTTGCAGATGTTTCGTGTCTTGTTGTGCTGAGATGTCCAGGAGAGCTCTTCCTGTTTTTGTTATGTTGTTGAAAAAGTTCATTCTCCCCGTGTCTGCTTTTAGCTGCTGCTGCTGCTGCTGCTGCTGCTCCAGCATCCGAATTTGTCCTTCACAGCAGACAGTTTTGGACCCAGCTGCTGCGGGGTCATGTAAAACTTGAGTTGTTTGTTTACATTTCTGTCATGAAATCCAAGCGTGTTGTTGGCTTTAGTAGCTGGTGCCTTCACTCTCCCGGCCTCACAAGGCTTTCCGACTGTTTAAAAGATTTCAGATGGATCCGCGGTGGAAGACACCACCCCGATGAATCTGGCTCTTTTGATTGCTTTTTACCCAAATCCCTCCATAGGCTGCTTTTTTTTTAAATTTATTATGAGCAAGCACTTGATGGCATGTGTGATTGAACGCTGCTTGTGTTGGGGAACATAAAACTTCCAGTGGTTTCATAGATTAGGAGGGTGTCAGACAGAGGAGGAGATTTTCTGTCCCATCCCCTCCTTTCCCAGTCACCCCACCTCTGTGGGGCCCCAGGTTGGGCTCCTGAATAACCATGGGGCAGACCCCACCAGGCTGACCTTCTTCTATTCAAGTTGAGGATGTTGAAACACCAGCCGTCAGACAAAAGACACATTGAAACAGAGATCTGCAACCCAGCACGTGTGTCTGGCTGCTGAAGTAGACCATTTATTAACTCTCAGTTTCCTACTGACCAGTGAAAAAGCATCAGTATTGCAACACAGAATAGAAACGGCGAAAGGCACAAAGGACAAGCCGTCTCGGAAGCAGATCAGTGAACGAAACTTGTTCGCAAATCTGCAAAAAGAGAAATAAAAGTTTGATTTGAAATCTTGAAATCTGATATGTTTCAGACATTGGAGTAAATCTTTGTGTCTGGACCGCAGCCAGGCTGAGGTCTGCATGTGGCACTGTGTGGACTGACAATGGCAACACGTTGTCAGCGGCGCAGGGTGGAGTTTTTCGTGTTTTTTTTTTTTTTTTTTTTTTTTTTGCTCTCGCCTTTCCACCCACCCGACGGGGTCAGAGCAAAGGCGGAAGCTGGAAATGGCCGTGCCACATGGGAAATTATTCAACTCTCAGATCAGGGAGGACACACAAGAGGCCTCATTACCTCCAGCAGCACTGCCGGCCAGCCCTGCGAGGGAACCCGGTGCGTCTCGACCGGCCGCGCTGCTCACCTTCTGAAATATTGCATCTGATACTCCTTTTGTCTGAAAATAATCCAAGACACGCAACACATCGCCATTTTGTACCCAAAAAGTTCAGCGGTAAATACAGCTTTGACGTGATATATGACATGCCCTCTTTGATCTGCATTAAACTAAACATTGTCCCAAAGGTTTGCAGCCTAAGCCTCCTTTTACCAACAATGTGTGCTTAAGTAGCTGGTAAACAGGGCTGTTAGATGGTGTATAATGTCATAATGTTATTGATTCGGCTTGGGAATTCCACTTGCGGGCGAGCAGCTCCTGAGTACCGAGAGCTCTCTTAAGCACTCCAACGGGAGGAGAAAAAAAAAAAAAAAAGCGAGCGAACGAACGAACGGCTGCTCTTCCTCCGCGGTCAGAGCCTGTGGGAGGTTTGTGTAGATTTCCCTCAAGGTCCTTTTTGTGTTGTCTTTGCTCAAAAGAATAAACTCTTGGGATGAATCACCCTGCTGGTATGTCTATTTTCAAAGGGCGAGGGGAGTGCAGGGCGAGCTTACAGCAAATGTGTCGCTGAGCGTTTCAATCATGAGGTTTACCTCGGTGTCAAACACCACTTAGTTTCTAATAATCCTATTATCATGTTACTTGTAGGCGATTACAACTCCTAAGTGATATTTTAGTATCTCTATCAGTGAGATAGTTTAGGGTAAATAGGGTTGGGGAGTTTATGACTAATGCGCTTTGAGTCACTCTGCCACCTTTAAGAGGAAAAATACGGGTTCTGTACTTACACTACTTTTTAAAAGTTACTACTTGGTTGCAAATAAGGTTTCAAATGCCCTAAATTTTACCTTTTTTCAGCTTTTTAGTCTTGTAACTTCTATTAAAACAACATCAAGATTGATCGGTCATCACATTTAGGTAGTCAGACTTCCATGTAAGTTTAAATCGGCTTTATTGGCCGAATGTCTCGCTAAATAACATTGACCATCTTGTGACAATTCTGTGTGTTTTGCTGGGAAACTTTTGGACCTGGTATTCATTCATTTATGTGGATGTTACTTTGATATGTAGCACCCACCTAGACCAGACCAGGCACCCCCACCCCATAGCAATGACAAAAAATTCAAAAAGAACATGAAGAACAGCATTAGGTGTTGACCTGGCCTCCAAATTCACTAGATCCACGGAGGCACCTTCCCTCACCTCAACTCATAGGACCACTGTGGTTCCATGGCGAATGGTTAGCACTCTGGACTTTGAATCCAGTGATCTGAGTTCAAATCTCGGTGGGACCTTTAATTAAGCTCAATTTTGGGGTAGTTAGCAGAACAGGTTGTCCAAGACGGTTAGCGATTCGATCCCCATGTGTGGCACTTTGAGCATGTGGCACAATTCACTAGATCCCAAACTGATCAGCTATCTGTGGGATGATCCACAGAGGCCCCCCCCACTGACAACATTATGTTCCCAGACACCACAGGACACCCTCAGAAGGCCCATGTCCATTCTCTGATGAGGCACAAGGGAGACCTGCACAATATTAGGAAGGTGGTCATAGTGTTATGCCTGATCGGTGTATGTATTTGTGTATTTCAACACTAATAGGGCGTACAAGCTGCCCAGGGAACAGTTTTTAAGTGTCTTGGTCAAGGGCACTTCAACCATGAAAGTATAGTGGATTTGAACCTGTGACCCTAACAGTGCCAAGTCCAAAAGTTTACAGTATATCAACGGTATACTGGGTTTTTCTTTTTGGCCTTTAGCTCATTCACAATGAGCCCGAAAGACTTTCTAAAGAGCAAGAGTATTTATTTCTTCCTTTCTCGTCTGTCGTTTCCCTCCTGACCCTTGGGATTTATCTTGCGACTCTTTGTCGGGGTCTTGAACCCTAAGCTGGGAAACGCTGATCACACTACCCAACAGTTTAAAGTACTCAAAATGAACTCCACCTTGACCGTCTTCGCTAGCATTTGTATACTGCTGCTTTTATTTAAATATGGGATCAGACTGAATTTGTCCTCCGGCAGCAAGAACGGCGAAATCCGACCACCATATTTGTCTCCAGCGTGTTATCCCGCATTCCTCATGTGTGCGTTTGTGACGACCCGCGACGCCCAACGCACGGCATCGGACGTCCTCGCGCCGAGCCAAACGTTCGGGGCCGTACCTGTCGGCTCGTCTGTTGACTGTTAATACGAGGCTTCTATTTTGAAAACACGGCTCAGGGAAAGGGAATCTGTGCGTGCGTGCGTGCAGGAGAGGAGATACGGAGCAGAGAGCGAGGGATGGGAGAGGTGCCGGGAGTGACGCCAGACCACACATCATTTAATCATGTTAGAGTGTGCAACCACTTTGTGCATATTTTTGGTTGCATTGGTGATAGGAGTTGTTATTGTACAGGCTGTGCTCGCTGTGAGAGAGAGAGAGAGAGAGAGAGGGCTCGGCAGGAGGGGAAACAGAAGAGGAAAAAATAAATAGCTCTTGTTTTGGATATTTTGGGTAAATTGAATGTTCATTTCAGATTTACGGCCAAAAACGTGATCAAACGAGCCTCGGTTTTTGTCGCCGCCGTGACAAGTGACAACGTTTGAGGCCACTTCAGTGTTGAGCCTGTGGAAGGATGACCATTGTGCATATTAGCATTGGATTTCAACATGTTCTTTTGGCTTAATCCCACTGTTGACTCGCCTGCTAAGTACCGAGTGTGTTATTTTTGCTCTTTTTAGGGAGCCCCTCTCCGCATAATCTCACTTAATCTAATCTATCCCCCTCTATAATAGACTGGGAATGATGCGACTTTATAGAAAAAGCTTTAGTGTAGATCCACACCAAACAGACCGGCGTGCCCGTTGCTTCCCCAGCCCCTCTGGCAAAGCTCTTGTGAAAATGTGAGTGACCTCTGCGCCCCTTGTTAGTCCGAACAATAGGGGCCGCCTCCTCTTACAGCTGCAGCCGCGCTGGAGGGGAAGTTTGCCGGCACAGAAAACACACACATGTCCTGATTAATAGGTTGGAATACCGTCATTTTGGCCCGATGGCAGAAAGGGGATCGTTTAATTAACGTGAAGTTATTTGCGCTCGTGGACACGGATAGGGTTAAATGTAAAACTGAAGCACCGGTAATTGATTAGCAAATTAAACTTAAAATGCAACTGAGCTTTTCACTTTTTTATTTATATGTAACTTTAATATCTGTAGGTTTTTAAACAGCATTTTCTGGCATCTTAAACAATTAATTGATCATGAAAATGATCATTATTTGTAGCGTACAGATTCACTTCTTTGCAAAATGTGCTTAACCCAAGTTAGTGCCTGCATGTGCTTAACATGAACCAGAATTAAAATGCAGTTAAAATCTACTAATGCGCTGATTACATGTTTGTTGTTGTCAGCAGGGTTTTGGAATTCCGAAATTAGAGTGCAGCAGGATGGTTATGAACAAACAAACAAACAAACAAACAAACAAAAATGGATCCAATCTGCGAGTCTTATCCCGCGTTGGATATAATTGGAGCTCTCCAGGCGCACTCCCCCCCCAAGCAGTCGGCGGCTCGTGCGCGAGCGTGACACGCTGTGAAAGGCATACGCAGACGATGACGTAGCGCGCCGCCGCGTCGCAGAGTGTAAATGAAAGGCTCTGAATCACGACACAACACCCGGCTCCTCCGAAAACTTTCAAATTAAACAGGGTCCGAAAGCCAAGCAACCTCCTCCACCCTCCCTCCAAATCTTGCAGAATGCGATAGTGTCACATAGCAGCAGGCGAACTAAACCCCTCCTAAATTTGAGAAACCGGCTGCTACTCTCAAAATTTGAAAACGACCCAAGAGGTGTAATCTCACCATCAGGAAAAAAAAATGGGCGCTGGGAAGGCTCCTGAGGGGCTCTGCTGAAGCATCACAGTGTCGAGTGTGCGCTCCAGAGGATTTTTCTTTTTTTTTTTTAGAGAGAGAGATCCACACCTCTGATGAGTAATGAAGGTGATTCTGAACAAGTGGTGGAATTACATTCAACAGAGCCCGCGGGGGTCCATATCTCATTGTTCTCTGACAGGGAAAATTAACTGGGATTTACTAATACACAGGGAACGTCCTTCCCCCATTCTCTCGTTCTCTCAAAGAAAAGGTCTGGGGGTAATCTCTTTCCCGAGCGCACCCCCCCCTCCCCTCCCTCCGCCTACCCCTCACCTCCTCACCCCCGTTCGCTCCCAAACGCAAATGTCAGACGCTTCCAAATTCCCTATAAGAGATGTCAAAACGCAAGTAGATAAAATCCCCAACGTGTTCTCCTTCATGTGTCGACACACGAGAGGCCTTGTATTGAAATATTGTTTTGCATGTTCTCCTTTGCATAGTTGCCGCGGTAGAGCCTGAGATGACCCGAAGTGGCGAGGGCTTCATGGCGTTCATTCTCACGGTGTTCCCTTCTTTAAATATTCGTGACAGTTTAACACCCAAAAAAAAAAAAAAAAAAAAAAACTGATAAATTTGCATCTTCGGGCCTCCTCGGGTGTGGTTTCGTTTAATTTGATTGACAGCCCAACAACTGTCGTCACCTTCTGGTTCACAGTCCTACAATGTGTGTGGGTGAAAAACACGTCCTGCTGACTTCAAAACAAAGAGACTAGCAGGAGGAAAGCAGCTGGAAAGTTAAAGGAATAGTACGTAGCATGTCCACAAGGAGATTTTCTTAAAACAACTAATGTTATAGTTTGTTAACTTGAAGAGATATGTTTTCCCTAAGGTTTCTAACAGTGTTCAAACCCAAAGAAATCTGTAACTACCCCCTACACATTCTCCAGTTGCGTGGAGTAATGTTATAGCATCACAACAGCGCTCATAAAGTTATTTTTTTGGTATTTTTCCCGGCTATCCCACGTAGATTTTTTTTAAAGTCGACACAGACTAGTCTCTTGTTACCGCCACTAATAAAAATACAGTAAAAAGTAATGGTTTGCAGCAATGAAATATATATTCTTGACACAGAACAGACAGCTCATGCGCTTCATACTGTGAGCTGCAGATATGTATAGCCTGTATAAAAACAGGCAGCACCTCAGCACCATCAATAGCATTTAACAGTACTCCACAGCGTTTTGTTAGATGGGATAGTGTAGCAGGGTATTTCTTTGAAGTCTTCTCCGTTTGCTGCAGCTAAAGGTCTCATAACGTGATCAAATTGTTGACGTTCAGCCTCCTCCTCTCTGTTACCGCAGGACGTTTGGTGAAGTTCTTTCTGCTAGCGTTAGATGCCTTTTTAAATGAATGTGCGTTGCTGTAGTACTTTTGTTGTATTTCAGGACTGATATGTCACGGTAGTATGGGTAGTAAGTATTTCCACACACTTGATGAACCGCTGCTAGTTTGCTAGTTTGCTAGTTTGCGGCTCCTCGCCTGTGATTTCGGAAGCGTCCATGTTGTTATTGTCACATGATCAGTAACGTGATGCTTAAAGCGTCACGAAAAAGCAGTGAAGTCGATAAACCGACTAGTCTGTACAGCCCTTAATCTCATGACTGAATTCTCCACATAACGTCAATTACATGGTTAAATCCACTCATCTGACCTAAACTAGCAATTGAGCTAACATTATGTCGGGTGCTATTTGATTATAACGAATTTCCATGGCTAAACCTGACACGGATCAAACTTTGAAACACAGCGTCATCAGCGAGCGTGATGGTTGATTAGCATTGTGTCAGCTAGTATTATGTAACGTTAGCTACTTGCGTCACTTTCAAATCTCTTGTTCCTTAGCTTGCTAAACTGTTAGCCTCTGTGGCTTCTAGACGCAACACCGGTTGACCCCTAGTGGCAGAAATGACATACCGCGCGTTTGTGTTTGTTGGCGCGAACGTGTGAATATTCCTCTAAATATACCAGACACTGGATACACGCCAGATGTTCTGCAAAGACCTCACACATGACATCACCCCTAATAAATGCCAATACATGCGTTACATATTCCACCAAAGCCGTCAGTCTGCTCCTCTATCAGCTGTCGTGATTCCCAAACAGAAGCGAAAGCAGGCGTCGAACACAGAGCCCGACAAATGTCAGCAATATGCACTTTCCTGTCTCGGAGTAGCAGCGTGAACTGTGCGAAACCATCTGCAGCTTTCATAAAAAAAAAAAAAAAAAATCCGACTGGAGTTAATATGCGCCCTTCTTGGAATAATGAACGTTTTCCACTCATTATTGTAATTTACGCTTGGTGCAGTTTTAGGCATTAAAAACAACTTTTCACGTTGATCTCCTCGTAAGCTCTCGTTTTAGGTCATTTTGGATTATTTCCCCCACCCTACCCCCCCACCCCCACGTCTGTGCACGCATCCCGCTGATGATGCCGCTCAGAAGCTCGTTTATTAATTTAATTTATCAGCCTCTTTTTCCTGATGAATCTGTTGAGTTCATAAAACGGAAAATAAGTAGAAATGACTTTCACAGATTGCCTAATGTGAGGTCTTCAAATTGCTTGTTGTGTTCAACCAACAGTCCAAAACCAAAGATATTAATTTCACAATTGCATAAAACGGAGAAAATTTGGTTACAGCTGTCGATCAGCTGTTTAATTGACTAATCCTCTCCGTTCACATGTCTCCGCAATCACTGGAGCTTTAACCGAATCATTCATTTAACGTGATTTTTATTTATTTTCTGCCTCTTTTGCGACCTGATCGCGTTCATTTCTCCAAATCCCAGTCTTTGCTGATGATGAAGTGCAGACAGCAGTGACACCACACCCACAGCCTGCGTGTCGGCTTACACTGTACCCTCATGCTAACATGGTGTCTGTGTGCGGTCGGTTACCCAGGTGCGAGGCATGCATCACAGACCAGAGCTGATACACTGACGTGACAGCTGTGGGCAGTGAAAGAAGACCACGGGAGAAGTCTTGAGCGCCAGATAGGGTGGAATACATTAACCCTTAACAGCCAAGCGATGCTTTTTGGGTTGGAAACGGTCCTCCCTGTTTCCTGGATCTTACTCTCAAGTGGTGTTCCTGTTGAAAATCCTGCATAAATCTCATTAGAAATAACAGGAAAATTACCAGGAAACACTCTGTATTTTTATGAATGAGTCATGCAGGGGGTTGTTGTCTTCAGTGTAAACAGACGCTGCTAGTTGCTAACGCAGAGTGACATTTCATGGCGCAGATTTTCCGCAAAGTAAGTAACAAATACAGACTGAAGAACTGGGCTCAGGTGTAGCCCACGGCTAACTTCCGACAGCATTTCCGTCCCAACGTCAAACGTACATCCTGTACGTCAAGGCTCATTGGTTCGTATCCAAGTTATATTCGCGACCAAAGTGCCCTTGAGCAAGGCAATGAGCCCCCCCTGAAATAACACACCTGGCTGCACACTGCTCCAAGAAGTGCTCACTATTGTTTGTGTGCAAATGACTAGGTTAAATGCAAAGAACAAACTCCCTGCATGTGTGCAAACCTGGTCAAATTATTCACGTAGCTATGCAGAGTGGTTTGTCTCACCCAAAGCATGATGGGAATTGTAGTGTAAGAGTGCTCACTACTGTTTGTGTGCAAATGATTAGGTTAAATGCAGAAAACAAACTCCTTGCATGTTTGCAAACCTGGTCAAGTCAATGCTTATTCACATAGTTTTGCAGCCCCAAAGCATGATGGGAATTGTAGTGTCGAAGCATTTACACCAGAAATGAAAAGCAGCAAATTAAATGCTTCAGTTTACACTTTTGATACTACGCTCGGGCACAGGTCATCTCATCGGCTTTCTTCTTATGTCCCAGCAACACTGACAATCTCCTTTATCCATTTATGTACTGTCCTGGATGATTTAGACCGAGTAGCTTAATTTATTCCAAACTTAAAAATAAAGTTAAATCTGAGCCAGGTTAACAGTTGGCCTTGGATTTCAGGATGCGAGTTTCCGCGCGACGAGAGCTGTAGGTGTCCAAAAATATGGCTCGTAGCTGCCGGGACGGTGGCGACTTTAAATAACCCTTCTGTAAACACTTCCTGTCTGTTTCCTTATGTCCTCTCGTTGGGCGTCCGGCGTCGGTCCCATCCTCAGGGGCGGCTCCTGGAAGTGAACAGGACAAGACAATAGATTATTTATTTATTTATTTATTTATTTTTAAATGGCGTATATATCTCTGCTGATATCTCTGATAGCGGCGATGGCTGCTGCTGATGGAGGCTAATTAATTGGGCAGTGCCGTCTGGATGTAAACACACAGCGAGACCCATATGCAGACACGCTTCACACCCCTATTTATAGGTGCAGATTGCATAAGCTCTTTCCAAACAACAGGGTGTTCTCACTTTGTTAGTATCAAACAGGGAAAAGCTGTAAGTGACCAGATTATTTTTGCACACACACACACACACACACACACACACACACACACACACATATATATTGCACCCCTACATCTTCTTGGCAAACGGTGTGTGGCCCAACGGGTCCCTCGGCTTACAAAAATGTTGACAGTGGACGCTATTTTTGCCCATCTGCTCTAAAAGGAGGGCATGTTTGAGTCACAGACGCTGTGGTGCGAGGCTGCGCCCGTGATGTGCCTGCCTGGCATGTGGAGGGAGGGAGGGAGGGAGGGAGGGAGAGAGAAAGGGATGGAGGGAGGAAGGGAGGGAGGGGGAGATGGCTCACCCGAGGGCCCAGCATCCTTCGTGTCACCATGGCTGTACACAGTGTGCGGCTGGTTTCACTAATGTGTGTTACATTAGCATGAAGGGTGATGGAAGTGGGAGTGGGAGGGAGGGAGGAAGGGAAGGGAGGGGGAGGTGGGGGGTGTTGATCCCTCACATCTTGGATGAAGAACAAGAGAGAAGATATCCTTGTTCTTGACTCATGGTGTAAACATCGTCAGCGAGATGAAATAGTCTGAGGTCAGAAGTGTCTCAACAAAAGTGTCTGCCTCTCGTTGCCGCTCTCCATCTCCATCTCCTCCTCTTGTGTGTGTGTCGGTGTGTGTGCGTTATTTGTGAGGTAGGAATGTGAAACCTAATCTGGGCTGGCCATGAGGGGCTAGTGTGGAGGGGAGGGGAGGGGAGAGGAGAGGAGGGTGGCGAAGGCCCACGCTGGGTCTCTTTTGGAGCATTACCCCTATGCGTTGCCACTTCTCACAGAGAAGTGAAGGAAATCTGGCTGCTACGCTACTTTGTTAGCTACTGTTTTGACTTTTTACACTTGTCTTGGTTATTTCACCCCCACACAATTCTATGCTCTCAGTGTGTTTGTGCAGAAGATTTGTTTCCTCAGTTCACGGAAGCATTTTAATACAACTATCTTCAGATATATCTTAATTCTGGTGCAGAATTCAACATTATTCTTCATTTTTTTCACTATATTTTAATGCAAACGCAAATTTTTAAAGGAACAGAGTAGGGATGCACCGAAATTTTTGGGCCAAAAACCAAAAATGCACTTTCGGGCCATTTTCGGACAAAAAGTGCTGCGGTTGTTGCTTGCATCATCACAACATCCTGTTTCAGCGATAAATTTTCGGCCAAAAATGGCCCAAAAATGCATTTTTTTGATTTTCGCCCAAAAATTTTGGGATTTTTATTGCCGAAACAAGACGTGGAAGCAACAACCGCAGCAAGTTTTGGCCGAAAATGGCCCGAAAGTGCATTTTCGGTTTTTGGCCCAAAAACTTCGGTGCATCCCTAGAATAGCATAAAGAAGTTTATATTCTTTCCTTAGTTGTAAAACAAATATGTATTTTAAGACTAATATGGTGACTTTAGACACATCTCTAAGATGCTGCTGCTGTGCTTTTGTCCATAAAATGCCACAAAACTGTGAAAATGAAGTCGTGTTACAGTCAAATCAAAGGAAATAAGAAAACCTGCCAAAGGTTTCACCCCCCTAACTTAAACAATTAGGCGATTATCCAAACAGTTGCCATTTAATTGTCTGTTGAAAATGGTTCATGGCTGTTTAAAAGCATCCATCCTTGTAATGTGCTCCCCGGTAGGTGCAGCTTGAAGGATTGCCGTACGTGCCGCTGTGTGGTTTTTTGCCTCCTGCGCTGGAGGTCAGAAGCCACGTCGGGAGTTCGGTGCCTCAGTTCATGCTGCTTTAAGCGCTGATAACGGCTCAAAACTCCTTTCTTTCTTTACTTGTTCGCCCGACGTTACGGAGCAAACTTAAAAAAGAGCAAATTACCAGAGGCCGCGTATCCTCCGTCGTCTTTGTGCTGCACTTCCTTTCGGAGGAGGGCGGCGGGGAACATCATGTGAGCTGTAATTATATTTATGTTGGGCTCCATTCAATCTGTCACAGTAAATTTTGCCCGACTTGTCATATTGTAAATCATTACGGCAGATTAAATGCTGGTTATGAACTCAAAAGGCACGGGGAGGGATTTTAGTTTTTATTTATTTTTCTGTGTCCATGTGATCGCTGTGTTTGTTTGTTTGTGACAGGCGATCATGATATTAGCCAGACAGTGTTTCCTGGATGTTTTCAATCAATTTTAATTGGGTGATGGGGGGGCGGGAGAGAGAATGAGTAACGTTGCCGGCGTTTGCTTTGAAGAAAACTCCATCCCCCCCCCCGTTCTTTTCCTTTTTCAAAAGAGCGGGCGGCTGTCCAAAAGTGGAAGAATGCCTCAGAAAGCCTTCATGTTCCTCAAGCCATCCTCCACTTTTTGTTTTCTTATTTGTCTGGGATCAAAGGCGGCGATGGAAAGTTCGGCTCTGTTTCTGGCGAGCGGCTTCCTTCAAACTATTACAGCAAAATCCCCTTTTGGTTCGTCTCAATCAGCTGCTCTGTGCTGAAACAAGAGACACTGGTGACGGATGAGAGAGTAATCGGTTCTGCACACACTCCAGATAGTGATGGACCGTACGCTTGCTTGTGGCGGCTCCTACCCGACGCAGTATTCTTCATAAATATCCTAATGATTAGTTCGCCCCTGCATTCATTAGTGAGTGGCACGAATCGTTACTCCCAGATCACTAAAAAAAAAAAAAAAAAAAAAAGATTAGTTCAGAGCGGATGAACTTTTCACGCCGCCTGCACTTCCACCGCTCTCGGAACAACAATACCATTGTTAGGTCTCATTTCACTCTCCCCTCGCGAATGTTCAGCGGTTAAATCAACTTCGGGTTGTCGTACATGCGTTCATGCCGCCTCGAGCACAAAGACATGTAAGCCCGACATGTCTGAAGCAGTTGCTTCATTTGTCTAGAAAATCGCTTGTTTGGAGAAGCCCCGAATGTTGCACCCTCCGATTTGTATGCGAATAACATCTACCCAAATAAAGCCTTGAACATTTCCCTAATGTCCACTGCAGCAAAAATCACATTTCGGATTCATTTATGCCGCTGTCTGTACCCGAAGACATCATTTTAATTTCTGTGTGGACGCTCTCGCTCGCTGTGTGTTACGGATTTCTGCAGGAACGGAAAGAATGGAAGTTTTGCAGCTGGTAGGAGTAGTTTTGCATAAAAAAAAAAAATAGAGACAACAAGTGAAAAATTAGGGCGGCGCGGCGGCGTGGTGGTTGGCACTGATGCCTCACAGCAAGAAGGTTCTGGGTTCTAATCCATCAGCCGACTGGGGCCTTTCTGTGTGGAGTTTGCATGTTCTCCCTGTGTCTGCGTGGGTTCTCTCCTTCCTCCCACCGTCCAAAGACATGCTCGTTGTGTGAACTGGCGGTTCTAAATTGGCCTGCGATAGACTGGCGTGTACCCTGCCTCTCGCCCAGTAGGGCCACCCCCGCGACCCTCCAGAGGACAAGTGGTTTAGAGAAGATGCGTGAATGTTCCAAAGATATAGTTTATGATGCACGTGGGTTGAACAGGCTATTCTCTTTGGTTCGATTCATCCATTCGTTCTTCTTCTGTAACCGCTTGTTCCTGTTAAGGGTCGCGGGGTCTGCTGGAGCCTATCCCAGCTGTCATCGGGCGAGAGGTGGGGTACACCCTGGACAGGTCGCCAGTCCATCTCAGGGCTAACACAGAGAGACAGACAACCATTCACACTCGCATTCACACCTACATAACCAGCATGTCTTTGGACGGTGGGAGGAAGCTGGAGTACCCGGAGAGAACTCTTTGGTTTGATTGTCACCCATAATATCATTGTTCAGTTGTTATTTGTCGTGTTATTTTACGCTACAAGTCGCACTACGGTGTGAAATTATAAGAACAATCAGGATAAAAGGCGAGAAGGCAAGGCTCGTATCAGCCGAGGAGGAGGAGGAGGAGGAGGAGGAGGATATTGGAGAGGAGTAGTCCACACTTAGCTGAACTCCCAGAGCTGCTGCTTCTTTTTTCTTTTTTTCTTTTTTTTAATATTTAGCTCCTGTCAGTTAAAATCAAAAAGTTTCTCACTTTCTCTAAAGCTCGGAAAGAAAAAGAGAGAGAGAGAGAGACAGAGAGAGGGAGAGGGAGAGAAGGGGGAAGCTGCTTCACGGGTGAAAGCCCTCGCACATGAATATTTAATGGTTGCATTTTAACCAGAGTCATAAAATCCAAGAGGATGTGGCTGCAAAGAGAGCAGTGAGGAGTGTGCAAAGTAGGCTGCATTGTTTCTTTATAGTCTCGAGCTGGATGCCTGAAAGTCATGTAACTCTTGCTAACTCTGGCTGCGCGCTGAGTCAAATATGTGGACTGTTGCCGGGGCTAATTTAAAGGCCTGGGCCGCGCTTAGAGACGCGGCGCGGCCTGTTTTCTGCAGGGTAAGCAGCTCGCTCTACGGCGGGATGAAGAAATCTCTCGGACCTTAAGGGGGCTAAAATTGAAAATGTCTCATTTTGACGCATGGTCGGCGCACTCGGGGGGGAAATGGATTTGATACGCTTAATAGATCTGGCCAGTTGACCACAGTCAGACGCAGCATCTATTCGATACACGTCAATTTTTTAGCTTAATAGCTAAAAAAAAATAATTAAAAAAAGGATATCGGTGTATTTAATATGCAACCTCTCCTTCTACCCCTGCTTCTTCTACTCCTGACATGCATTTTTAAAATTCACTTCGGCCCTCCGCTGAGCCAGACTCGCAGCAGACAGACACTGAGCTGATTGTTAAGTTTGATAAAGCCCCGCGTTTGTGTGCCGGGCTTATTTTCGTGTACCTAAGCTTAACTCCGCGGACGTAACCGTTTGTCATCCAATACTGAATCGAGCTGAATTGACTCATAAATTGCAATCACTTAACTAGGCCCAAACTATTATGTTTAATACAGCTTTGTGGAAAAGGTCAGCCGGCAGCGGATCTTTTTGGTTCCAGCAACACAGATAACTCAGCCGCCTTTTTATGAGTCTTTTCCTTTTTTTTAAAGCGGCGGAAAAATCGGCAGCCAGGCGAACTGACTGTACTGTACTTAATAGCAGCAGCAGCAGCAGCACAGGATATGCAGCCGCTTCTGTTTATGTTTTCCATCCTTGGATATCCTTAATGCAGTGTTTAAAAAAGTGTGTGCGGTTGGCAGGTTGCTGATAAACCACAGTGGATGCCCTTAAGGGAAACACAATAAAAGGCTTTCCCCACTGAAAGGTCCAAAGTGCAGTTGTCCACTCTGCACGGCAACAATGGAGCGCTTGTGCAAACGGAGCCATCAGCGGCACTGGCAAGCCTGGCAAACCAGCTTATCAGGAGGCAGGGAGCACTGAGCAGTGGGTGGGGTGGTGGCGGTGGCGGTGGCGGTGGGGCAAGAGGAGGTTAGGGGACGGGAGTGTGACTCGTTCAGTGGCGCCAACCTCTCAGTCCGTGGCCCCTTTGTGTTTAAGTAATAATCTGTCACCAACTCCGTGAAGATGGATGATAGAAATATCTTAACGTTGGAGAGAATATTTTTCAACATACGGCTGTAACACAAATCAGGATGGCTCGTTGGGATTGAACATTTTAGTTTCAACTCCAGAGTCGAGAAGTTCAGAGTTGAGAAGCTGGAGTTCCATAAGTCTGGGCTTGAAAAATGCTTCTGTCAGACACCTTTGACATTTAAGTATAAACCAATCCGCCACAACATTAAAACCACTGACAGGGGAAGTGAATAACATCGACCATCTTGCGACAATTCAGTGTTCTGCTGGGAAACTTGTGGACCTGGCATTCATTGGTGTGGATGTTACTTAGACATGTAGCACCCACCTAGACCAGACCAGGTACCCCCCACCCCATAGCAATGACACTCCTTGATGGCAGTAGCCATCCCCAGAAGGATGCAGCCTGACACAGACACTCAACTCAAAAAAAAACGTGAAGAACATCACAAGGTGTTGACCTGGCCTCCAAATTCACTAGATCCCAAACTGATCAAGTATCTGTGGGATGATCCACAGAGGACCCTTCCCTCAACACATAGGACCCAAAGGCCCCCACCAGAGGACACCCTCGGAAGGCCCATGTCCATTCTCTGATGACTCCCAACTGTTTTGGAGACCTACACAATATTAGGAGGTAATCATAACAATTAGATTTGACAGGAAAGGCTTCATCTCCTTTGAGGAGCGATGCAAACTGTGACCCTTCGGCGCCAAAGCTGCTTCTGTGACCACTACTCCACAGCTCCTTCAATAGGATGAAGTTGGCGTGGTGGATCAGGAGAGTAAAGCCCAGCTGACAGTTGGTTGCTGGTGGATGTTGTTGCCTATTTTCCACCCAGAGGCAAGAAACATCTCTTCTTGTCGTCACCAATCTCTATTTGACAAGAAAATACCACGCTATTTCGTCTGGGTTTACCCCCTGATCCAGCCTCTCGATAACATTTCATAGTGTGGTTAAGTTTTGAGCGTGTCAGTCGCTCCCATTGGTCGTTGGCTCAGACGCGTCCCACGAAAGTTAAGATTAGATAAATGGCCTGTTGTCGAAGCACGAATTCAGCATCCATTCGGTAAGATTTAGAGACGGCTACGACAAGTCGGAAGCAACTTCTTAGATCCACCTTTCAACACCTTTCAAAAACCAAAAAGCCTGCAGCTTATTCCTTTACTTCCTTCACCTGGAATAGTACTGAGCAGATGTTAAATGGCTTTATCCTGTCAGGTCTCCTGGATAAGCTTGGCGGATACTATCAAAGAGTCAATATTTACATTACTTTGCCTATCCGAGTAATACATTTACTACGGGCTCCCTTTTTTTGGCGTTAAAGCCGCGTGTGTAAAAAACAGAAATGAATCCTCGCTCGTGTCGACATGCGACTTCCAAGAGGCGCCGTTTGTTAGCGGCAGATATTTCTCTCTTTCTCTGAGCCGTTTGAGGTGTCGGAGGAGTGCGTCAGATAGTTTACCCGCTTGCAAGATAGTCTGTAGTGCTTTCAGTGCATTTCCTTTGGGACACAACACTTGGAGTGAAAAAAAAAAAAAAAGGAAGTCTCAAGGTGCCTGTGTTAGGCTTTAGATGTGACTCTGGGTTGGTAAATATTTAGAGAGCAAACATTTTGATACCAGCAGGGATTATAGTTGGGGGAAACATGTTTTTCTAAGAATGGAAATGTCAGCGTATTGCAAGGTATCACGCCGCAATTTTTATTTTAATGCCAGTCACAAAACAAAGCAGCACTTTAGCAGCTCAAATCCCGCCGAGAATATCAGATTGTTTTTTTTGTTTTTTTTTCCCAAGTCCGGCTTATTTTGAGGCAGCTCGCCCACTTAAACTCATTCTCTTTGTCTCGGAAAGCGTCCAATTCATCAGCGGGGATCGTTGCCGCCCACCAACAGCCGACATATTTGTTCTGCTGCTTCACCTTGTTGGCTTTGTGGGGAGAAGGTGCCAAAGGTGGATGTTAAACATGTCAAGAGCTATCTGCCTCATTTACTTGGTCGCTGAATATTCATGGGCCTTTATGCCGGTGTCAGCCTTCAACCAGCCGTGCAGGAAACCGGCAGCAGCAGCAGCCGCCTCCGTTGCCGTCGAGCGAGCTCCAGCCTTCGACGTGCAGCTCATCTCTGAGAGATCCTCCATCACGTCACATTTTTTTATTTTCATTTGTTTTCAAATAAGCTGGAGATTTCTCCTGGAGTTGTCGTTTCCTGCTCCAATTTTGCATGCAGAGCTGTGCTTGCTTCTCGCTCTGAGGTGCTCTGGGATGAGTCGGTGAAGGCGCCCCACGAAAAAGAAGAAGAAGAGGAGGAGGAGGAGGAAGGAGGAGGAGAGCGGGTATAACCCCGTGCGCTGCAGTCATGCCCATTTACTCTCCGCCGACACCTCCCGGGACGCGCTCTGACCTCTGTGGGGTTCTCGCCCCCTCTTTACTCCCGCTCACGCGTTTCCCCTCTGCTCTGAGGAAACCGCACCAAATTCCTTGTGCATTACAAGAGCTTTTCGGGAGGCCCCCGCTGCCGCTCGGCCCCCCGTCTAGACCGCCGCCTCGACTGCCGTTTGGCTGGCGAGCTGCGGTGTGGGGTCAGACTCACTTAGCGCGGCAGCGGAGATTGCAGTGGTTGTCTCATTAAATATATGTTTCCTGTTAACATGAAACGCTCGCGCTCTTTGTTGTTTTCTTGCCTCAGATGAAAGGCACCCTCTGCAGGCTGGACTCGGCTCGATGTTGTCAACACGGTTAGCGCTGTAGATAAGTAATTTGCAATGAGCTACGGAGAGTGGAGGAGGAAGAATTCAGATCGCTGGCTTAAATAAAGGAGCGCAGACGCACAGAAGGCCTTTTAATCCCTGCATTTACATTTTAATTCAGTTTAATTTGTTATTATATATAACTACTTTATAGTGTTTCACTACAAAAAGTGGTGTTTTGTGATTTAAAAGTGGTATAAAACAAGTGTTGTAGCCTCTAAACTGGAGCCAATCTTCACATTTTATGCCTATAACACTGCGCCATATATATATTGTTTAACTTTAAACATACGCCCATCAGCCATAACATTATGACCACCTTCCTAATATTGTGCAGGTCTCCCTTGTGCCTCCAAAACAGTTGTGACTCATCAGAGAATGGACATGGGCCTTCTGAGGGTGTCCTGTGGTGTCTGGCAACAGGATGTTGTTAGTGGGGGGGGTCTTTGAGGGGAGGGGCCTCTGTGGATCATCCCACAGATACTTGATCCATGAATTTGGAGGCCAGGTCAACACCTTGTGCTGTTCCTAAAGCGTTTTTGTGTGTGTGCCTGTGTCAGGCTGCATCCTGCTGGGGAGTGTCATTGCTATGGGGAGGGGGGGTGGGGGGCTGGTCTGGTCTGGTCTAGGTGGGTGCTACATGTCTAAGTAACATCCACATGAATGAATTCCAGGTCCAAAAGTTTCCCAGAATAACACTGAATTGTCACAAGATGTTATTAACCCATCCTGTCAGTGGTCATAATGTTGTGGCTGATAGGTGTGTATGTTAAATGTTAAACAAAAGAAAAAATGACTTCAGTTTGGACATTTTTTTGGAGCTTCTGGACGATGCACAGGGAGTTTCATCTCCTGTCATCACCCTCTTGATTAGTATTGATCGCTCAGGCTGAATTGGCTCCTGAAATTGAAGTTGCATCAAATAATCCCTCATTCTCGTTCGCCAGATCCATTGTGAGGGCCGGATTGCATCAGTGGCGGCGAGCTGAAACATTTCCTGCAGGCGACAGGGAGAGATTTCTAACCTCCACTGTTTCATTTCTTAATGAGACTATGGGAACGTTGACCCGCCGAATAATTGCGATAGCCGCGGGGGGAGATGAGCGCTACCCTGCTGCCCCTCCTTTTCGCGCCGTGGCGGCTTTGCAAAAAAAACCTCGCTGCACCTGTGGTTTGTATAGACATGAATCTTTTCCCCCCCAGACAAAACGAGGAATTCTCTGCCGCTTTGAAGCCCCCCCCTCCTCCCTCCTCCCCACCGTCGTGCACGGATGACACAGTCGGCTGTGCTGCTGCCACCGCTGCCGCCGCCGCCGCCGCCGCCGGTTGTTGGCGTTGGACGGGGGGCAGCTTGGGTGCGTTGATGAAATGGAAAAGTTCCAGAGCGGTGAACACTTGCACGCAGAAGGTAATTGGAGATTGCCGCTGAAGAACTCCGCACGATATGCTTTCAATTCAGCTCCGCCGAGAGACAGACCACAAAGTTTGATTATGTTTGCTGTTAGCCAAACGCCGGCTGCAGTACGGCGAAATGGGATCTTGTTTAGGCAGAGAGCAAGGTGGGAAGGTGAGGAGGAAGGCAGCAGCCTGAGCTGAACACGCACATTTCATCTTTTCTTTTTTTACTTAAAAAAAAAAAAAAAAAGTAGCTTCTACAGTTCTCAGTGTTGTTTTCAAAAGCATAGCGCAAGTCAGCACAAATAGATTCTGACATCCCATTCCTAATTTATGAGAGTGTCATGTATTGAATGATTGAAAGACTACAGCTTATTCAGGACCCCCCCTCCCCCTCCCCGCCTCCCCGCCTCTCCTCTCCGCATTTGTGTAGCGTTGCCGATCGTTTTGCGAGCAGGTGTTTCGAGGCTCACGGTAGCCTTGTTTAATTAAAGCGAGAGCTCAGATTGGTGGTTCTTCAGCCACTTCAAGTCTGATTTGACACTGGAGAGTCGGGGAGTGTGTTCAATGGAAAGCAGATGAATGATTGATAAGAGAAGCAAAGCTGCTTCAAATCCTGCTCTGAGGACATTAATAATGAAGGGCACTTTGAGCGCCTTCAGTGGCGTGTGGGAGACAAGAGATTTCATTACCTCCTGTATTTAGTGCTGCCATTTTTTAAAGTATTTTATTAGTTAGAGTATTATTTAGCTAGAGTTTATTGTATTTTTTTACTTCCTTTCACTTAGTTAGTTCAGTGTACTTTCAGTACTTTTTAAAGATGCATGCTTCATTTCTTTTTTAGTAGCTTAATACAAAATTAAATTCTCATAATTTTCTGCGTGCCAACTGTTGTTCCCGGCGAATCAGCGCCACCAAGCCTTCATCTCGAGTCACCTGTATTTGCATTTTATAGATTCTTGTTCTTTTTTTTTTTTACATTTTCCTTTGCTAACAGTTCCTAAAAGTTGCTCAAAAATCTGCGCCACGTTCGGGTTGGAAACTATCGGCACCCTCCCGCCGAAGCTTTATTTAGCTCGATTGTTTTCGGCGGCGACTGGCTCGTTTCACTCCACGAGGCCGCGCTCAAAGTTTGACTGTTCGCTTTTGACTTACGAGTTGCCAGAGGTGCCAGAACACATAAAAGATGTTGGGAGAGGAAAAAGGAAGACGGGGAGATGTATTTTGGCAGCGTTGCTCTGTGAAAGCTGCCTCCCCTGTCTGCAGCGTGGATCCTGCTGCTCCGTGTCTATGTGTGTGTCTATGTGTGTGTGTGTGTGTGTGCGTGTGCCTCTCTCTCAGGCTCCATGTCATCCTGCCATTGTTTCGGGCCACAAATCGGCGCAGGCTTCCATTGTTCCGCGCTCAGATCTGCAGCTACAACCTGCTCTGCCCAACATCTCCGCGCCTCGTGTTTATAGAACGGTGTCATCTCTCGGCAGTGGTAGGAGCTTGCCACAGCTCCGCGACCTCTCTTTGCAGTTTGGAGCTTTTACTACAGCCGAATCCTTTTAATCTTGCCAATAATAAATGGTGCTCTGTGGTTACAAGTTAGCCTGAGCACAGCCACAGAGTGGATGCACGAGTCTAAACCAGGCTCTCAGCTGTAAAGGAAGACATGCTTCAAAGTGGATCAAAGTAATTCCTCCCTCCCCCTCGTCTAAACAGTCTAACATGTTGACATGGTCCCAGTCACAAGCTCGGCCGTTTGTGCTCCGGCTCATGGGAAAGCATTCTGCCTGACATTTGTGTAGTTTATTTTTTTTTCCTTCACGTTAAAGGCCAGCGAGGATCCATTCAGCTTTTTTTTCTGTTCTGTTCCGCGAGGGTGTCGATGCAGGCCGGCTTCTTATGTTATTGTATGTGCCTCCTTCATGTGGTTTTCCACTTTGTGAGCGATCTAACTTAACGCTTTCACTTCGCCGCTCCATCTCCATCTCCTCGGCCACCGGCCCAGGCTGCTGCGAGGCCCATTCAATGGCAGCGCAGCACGGCTCCTCGATAGGCTGCAGCAAGTAACCTTTTAGTAGAGAAGGAGGGGAAAAAAATCTTTTTTTCTCAGTAAGACATTATGCCACATACGCGTCTTGGTCCCTCGAATATTTCATCTCGCAGCCACGGATTGTTTTTACCCTTTAATCCTGCAAAGCGGTGGCTTTAATCTCCACTAGAGGACAAGTGCGATGTAATACAAACTATATTCGTTAGTATTTCATCTCTCCAGTTAGCTGAATCAAAGCTAACTGCTGCTGCAAGGTAGTAGCAACCAAAACAATACGCTGAAAGAGGCTAAAACTCTCATATAGACTGGCGACCTGTCCAGGGTAGGCTCCGGCCAGTCCACGACCCTCCAAAGGACAAGCAATTACAGAAGATGAATGATTGAATGAAGCTAATTAAGCTAAGCTAGGTTTTATAATCTTCATAAACTACCACTAGCTTGAATGTGATCATCAGTTCTTCATTTTGCCCTGGATTGATGCGTAAAAACATGTGTCTACGTCGTACGCCACGACCTGCCTCTGCTTCTGCTGCGCTCCAATAACCGGCCGGACATTCCTCAGCCGGCGTTTTACCTTCGCCACGACACGCGAAGAGACCGCAGATGAGAATCACCTGTCCCCCCGGTTTATCCCCGCGAAGCAGAGCCCGTCTCCTCTCAAGGCGGGTTGTCACCGCGGCTATTAAGACTAATAGCAGTAGCCCGCAATGAGCGCGGTAAGCTGAATTCATGACCCGGGCGGGCCGGAGCGGCGAGATCATTTCCACTTGTGTGTTTTTCTGCTGATGCGTTTAATTTTTATCCTGTCCGGCGCTGTCACACGAGGGAAACTAGAGAGAGAGAGAGAGAGAGAGAGAGAGAGCAAAATAGATATGGAGTGATGGAGGCTTGGGTAAAATATTGATTGGTGCAGTTAGGGGGGGAAAACACTGCTGCAACAACGGGGTATTTCTTCAGTCATATGACTCAGATAAAGTCTTCTCTGGAGTATCGATTTACCCTTTTGAATCACTAATACTCTTCCTTAAGTGACAAGAAGATGTATTACGTTTAATGCTTGCTTCCATGAACCTGATCTGAGTTGCACAATGGACCTTCTTGAGGAATCAGCTCGTTCACATTTAATAACAAAACTGTTGCTCAGAGCATAATATCCATTAAAGGTGTCAAAGGCTTCAATCATAAATACACCAACGTACACCGATCAGCCAAAACATTAAAACCACTGACACGTGGTTTTGATGTTTTGAGATGTGGACATCTTGCGACAACTCAATGTTCTGCTGGGAAACCTTTGGACCTGGCATTCATTGGTGTGGATGTTACTTAGACATGTAGCACCCACCTAGACCAGACCAGGCACCCCCCACCCCATAGCAATGACAACACCCCAGGATGTAGCCTGACACAGGCACACAAACAGAAAAAATGCTTTAGGAACAACAACAAAAAAAAAAAAAACATGAAGAACAGCACAAGGTGTTGACCTGGCCTCCAAATTCACTAGATCCCAAACTGATCAAGTATCTGTGGGATGATCCACAGAGGCCCCTCCCCTCAAAGACCCTCCACTGACAACATCCTGCTACCAGACACCACAGGACACCCTCAGAAGACCCATGTCCATTCTCTGATGAGTCCCAACTGTTTTGGAGACCTACGCAATATTAGGAAGGTGGTCATAATGTTATGCCTGATCACCGTAGGCCTCAAGAACTACACCATCTCAGATCAACTCATCGAGAACCACGTCAGCCTCCTCACTATTCAGACTTTGTGACTTCCTGTGGCCCGTAGCGTTTGCTAAACAATAAAAGCGTGGCAAAGTGGCTTGCAAATTCATCTTAGTGGGTCATCTATATTCGATTGGACCGACCCTTTAAGGCAAGATGTTTGACTCGATGAGCTGTTTATGAGAATTTTACACCCACATTTACTCCAGTCATACCTCTGACTGAAAACCAGCCACATACTCCTCAAGCATTAGACGCCTGTGCCCCCCCCCCCCCCCCCCCCCCCGTTTGCCACCACATGGCTGGCATTAGCAGATTTCCTGGAGATCACTGGAGGATGCCTCTTTTCTCCCTCTCGCTCGCTCCGTGCAGAGTGGCCCGCTTAATGCATAGTAATGGTTGACCATTATTTACGCGGGGGATAAACAAAGAGAAGCGAGGAATTGATGGAGTAATCCACTCTCGCAGTCATTAGCCATTGAGATGGAGGAGCCGGTGGAAGCAGTCTCCTCCTCGCGCCTCTCGAGTCGAGCAGCTAATGGAAATGGGACTCATTAAGACACCTTATACTCCGACGCACCCAAGATCATGAGGAATTGCTAATTGATTGTCGTTAGCGTTCTCGCAATGAGACGCTCTGCCTGTTTTCCCATTTGTTATGAACGGCTTTGTTTTCTTCCCCCCGTCTCCTTCGCTTCATTATTGATGTTGCTGTTTCTCTTCGCCCCGCTTTGCCTCGAGAGCCCCCTGCAACCGAGTCGTCTTAACACCGTTCTACCTGGTTACCGGCAACAATCACAGTCGCGCATTTACACGTCTGTATGAAATCTGCAGTATTAATTAATTAGGAGGCGGAATCGAGATTCTAGACCTGCAAACGATTTAACTCGCATGCCATCAACTGGGGTAAAAGGGCGGATGTAAAATGTGCTTCAGCCAGCATGGTCACGGCTGAATAGCAGGGAGAGGCAGGTCTCCTCGTGATGCTTCACTTATTGGCTCTGGAAATTCCTTCCCCTTTCCTCTGGAGCCAGCAGATTGTGTTCATCACAGCCTTTAATCATTTTCCCCTCCCAATAGTAATGTGCTCTCTTTTTCCTCCCTGGATTCCTCTGTGTATATGTCCGCTACTCCCCCCTTTCTTCTCCCACATTGCTTTTCCTTTTTCCTTATTATGAGACGGAGGAAGGAGCGGATGAGGGAGGGAGATGGAGAACGGGGCTGAAAATGCAAATAGAGGCGCTTATTACACCCACCTCGCCTTTTGCGACTGGCTGGACGATGCGAATGTTTTTCTGTTTTACTTGGCGTTATAAAAGTCTTTCACCAAAGAGGTATCTCTGGCTGCAGGGCACACAGTTTGTTTTGCAGATGAAGCCCCGACTGAGCAGGGGTAGGTAAGGGTGGCGCGGGTGGCGGTGGGTGGGGGGGCATAATTTTTATGTCCGTGGTCAGACGGTGCTGCGTTTCTTTGCTTTAGCACTCCGACAGAAGCCTGCACCTCTATCTCTATCTCCCTCGTGGGAGTTGCTACCACCTTCTCGCTCTGATAGAGAAAGACTGGAAACAAAGGAAGAAAAATACAAGCACCCTCTTGGGCTGCTCCAGCCTTTGAAACAAGATATACTATAGAGAGAGAGAGCAGTAGGAGGAGGAACAATATTGAAGCCATCAATTTATGCAGGACTCAGGAGCATAGGCTCACTCTTTGGAACCAGAAAAACAGAGGTATTTAAAGTTGGTTTCATGCAATTTGGAGCCGCTGGTTATATGAGTAATAATAACCAACTCTAGTGTGAGTAAACACCCCAGCTTCACCAGGCGTACAGTGTCGTATACGCTGAACAGCCGTAACATTAAAACCACTGACTGGAAAAGTGAGAAACATTGAGCATCTTGTATCCAAAAAAGGTTCAAAAAAAGGCAACTGGACTTGTAGATTTTTAGAGAAGACGTTTCACCACTCATCCGAGTAGCTTCTTCAGTTCTAGTTCTAGTATTTAAACCTCAAACTTCCCACCAGTCCCCTAGAACTGAAGAAGCTACTCGGATGAGTGGTGAAATGTCTTCTCTAAAAATCTACAAGTCCAGTTGCCTTTTTTTGAACTTTTTTGGATATACCATGACCTGGATGACTGAGAACCTTCACAGAGACATTGAGCATCTTGTGACAATTCATTGACAATTTTGTGACCTGGCATTCACTGGTGTGGATGTTACTTAGACATGTAGCACCCACCTAGACCAGACCAGACACTGGCCTCCAAATTCACTAGATCCCAAACCTCCCCTCAACCCACAGGACCCAAGGCCCTCCCCACTAACCGCATTCTGTTGCCAGACACCACAGGACACCCTCAGAAGGCCCATGTCCATTCTCGGATGAGTCACAACTGTTTTGGAGGCACAAGGGAGACCTGCACAATATCAGGAACGTGGTCATAATGTTATGCCTGATCGGTGCACTTCGCAACAGCGTTCCTCTGAACCACACTGTGCCATTTTGGTGTACCAAGACCTTAACTGAAATTATTAACCCAAAGCGTCTGTTGTAAATATTCACCACAGCTCAACACACTGACTTCCTGGTGCAGCCAGGAGCTACAGTGCTCGCTGCAGCTTTTCAGTTTTCGTGGTTTTTCGGTGGCTCGGCTGCTCACGTCTTCCCATGTGTACACTCTCTCTCATCTGAGTAGTCGTTTAGGTTGGCGTGTTCAAAAACCAAACAAATTCTCCAGAGCTGCACGATCTACATCCTTATAATGAACCTTTAAAATGACTCCGAGCTGAGGTAAGAAAAGCCTTTTGGGATCAGTTTGTTAAGATGAACTGCAACGCAAAGGACTGATGCCAGAGGGCAAATACGTCGGGAAGTTATGCACAGCAGGAAGTAAATTACCTGCATTTGGATAAATAAGATGCATAATTGGAAGTTGCTGCGATGCCGATCCGGCGGCACACAACGCGTATACACCTTTTTTGCATTGGAGTGTGTTCGCCCTTGTGTATTGTAGGGGTTTGTGTGTGTGTGTGTTTGAGTGTGTGTGTGGGCATAATTACAGCGGCGGTGGTTAACTAGGCGCCGGCGTTTGTGTTAATCAGTACAGAGTGAAGATTGGAGAGCTAACTGAGCTGGTGTCTCGTGCCCTCTAAATGTATCATGGTAAAAACCATTATCGCTAAACCTGTAATCATCGCCGCGGCGCTCGTTCAATGCAGCGAGGCACTTCATGTTGATGGCTTCGGCCCATAACAACATGTGGCTCCGTCTAATGCATTCAGGCCATATGGAGGACCTCTGAGAGTGGCAGTATGTGTGTTGGGGAAACGTTCGGTCCCTCCTCTGTCAGTCTTAACAACCTCACTCCTATAAAGTTATAGACTACAACACTCCCCGATGTGTTGTTCTCCGCGTACTCAATAATTTACTTGCTCGAAACAATTTTTAACTGTTTATTTATTAGTTACCTTACAGTGTTTCCCCTACCAATTATAGTTCTGCTTTCCATATCGCACAGGAGGTCGGAGTTCCGCCCCGAGATGCATGGACACAATAAAGCCCCCCGGTCTAAACACCTGCGCCGTCAAAGCCGTAAACCTAGGGGAAACATTAAATCAGTTTTCGCACCACTTATTGCCATGCTATTAAATCCCAATCAGCACCATTTGGTACTTTACAAAACTTCCAGATTAAAACCAGGTAACATGGCACACCAAGCCGGCTTGCTGATTTTTAGCTGATGTCAATAAACATCTGCGGCCCTGGTTTCGGAGTCGTGTACTGCACCCTGGCCGCTAGTTGGACCTCTGGTGGCAGCTTTTCAGACGGGAGTCACTTTGATTGGCGGTTCAGCTAGCGCCCGAGAAGAAAAAAGAGGAAGGACACAGTCAAGAAGGGGTCTTCATCTCACCAGAACACGCCATCACATAAATATTTTCACTTGATCCTCTAGAATGAATCAATTGTAGACAAACTAATAAGCATGGTTCCAGCCTTTGAAACAAGATATACTATATATATATAGAAAGAGAGAGCGCAGCAGCAGTAGGAGGAAGAACAATATTGAAGCCATCAATTCATGCAGGGCTCATGAGCATAGGCTCACTCTTTGGAACTAGAAAAACAGAGGTATTTAAAGTTGGTTTCATGCAATTTGGAGCCGCTGGTTATATGAGTAATAATAACCAACTCTAGTGTGAGTAAAGACCCCAGCTTCACCAAGCATACAGTGTGTATCAGGAGAAGTGAATAACTTTGATCAACATCTTCAGTGTTGGACCTGGATGTTACTTAGACATGTAGCACCCACCTAGACCAGACCAAGCACCCCCACCCCATAGCAGTGACACTCCTTGATGGCAGCAACCATTAGGAACTTAACGAACGACTAAAAAAAAAACGATGAAGAACAGCACAAGGTGTTGACCTGGCCTCCAAATTCACTGGATCCCAAACTGATCAAGTATCTGTGGGATGATCCACACAGATGATCCCCTCAACCCATAGGACCCAATAGGCCCCCCCACTGTTGGTGTTTGTCGCTGGTAGTCTTAGATTGGTTTGTGGTGTCCAGGCATTAAACAATACTCAAGCATTAAAGTAGTAAATGACTCATTAGTTGCAGTTAACTGTGGTCTTTATAAAACATGTGATTTGAAAATATCGACCTTTACTCTTAATTCCACTAAAATAACCCAATTAAAGTGTTACTGCATTTGGTGTATAATCACCTCATGACTTTATATGTAAGCAGACGGGCTTCGAGGCGTCATGAACGCTGCCATGTTTTCGTGTTTTTTTTTTATTTTTTTTATCTGCTTCTCTGCTGAAAATCATTACAAACATCTCGACTGTCATCCCTGCGTTTGTCATCCCTCCTCCGACTTCGAGTGTCAGGCGCCTTTTGAAAAGCGGAGATGCGTATCTCAGTTGATCTGGCACGTCTTGAGAATATCAACAACAGGAAGCAGCCTAAAGGAGGCATCGTGACTTCTGTGCCAAGGCAACGGCAAGTGGAAAAGCAGCGCTGCAAGAGGGAGGTGAACGGGAGGTCAAAGGTTTCAGGGATGGCATTTACTGAGGAACATAATAGTGTGATTAAAATGGCTCCTTCCCGCTGAACTCCAAAGGAAATGTAAAGGGAAACGGTGATTTGGGGGTCGTTTTTAATTTAACTCAACATACAACGCGATCGTTAGTAATGTTTATATCTCTGAGCTGCTCTCTCACGTTGGCTAATTGTTTTCAAGACCTTTGTACACATGCTTCATGTCTATATACATTCAAATCCTGGTGTATTCACCGGTTAAAATGCAAATGTGGCCCCTCTGGATATAATAGCCCCCCGAGAGCTGGCTGGGTGGACGGACACCCTGTGGCTCTCGAGAGCTCTCCTCGCAGCGTCGAGAGCGGAGCCAGGTGAGGGTTTCTCCCCAGGTGTCCCTCTCGTGCCATTGTCCGAGCTTGGCGGGTGGCGTCCGTCTCCCACCGCCCCCTTCCGACTCACCGGCGGGTTTCACGGCCACTTTGCACAGAATGACTGTTCTTCACGCAGCCAGGAAAACCCGCTGCTGACTTGGGGTGGGGGTGGGGGGGTTGGGGGGGAATGAGCCTGTCCAGCTCCAGCGGCTGCAGCAACAACGGGGATTTTGACTCCATGAGGACCCAATTAAACCTGGGAGGGCCTCTCTGAAGGAATAATAACAATGATAAATGCACCTCTGTGGCTGGCTTAAAAGCGGCAGGGAGAAATGTTTTATTGTGCTGGCCTGTCTTGACACAATTTACTCCGGGCTTCTGGTTTTTGCAGTATCAGGAGGAAAATCTCACCTTGTGAAAGCTTTTTTTTTTTTCTCTCTCCCCCTAGCAGAAACCTGGTGTCGTCTTAAAAACATCATGATGACTTTATGCAACATCCAACCATCGCTGCATGTCCTATGAACTGGATTGAGAGACACTGATTCCAATCTAAAAGTACTACTACTACTCCTAATAATAATAATAATAATTAGAGCATATATGTGGATAAAAACATCTTTAAATTATCGATAACTTGAGTTTGACGTTAGACATTCATCTGATTAAACACGATGCACCCGACACTTGTTAAAATTGTGATTATCTCTTCCTATTATAGTGTTTACTGGGAGTTTACTCGGTGAAAGAAAATACATCCAGTCACTTGAGACTGTGTGTGTTTTCCTCTGTCAGGTGGTAATTTGGAGAAAAACTCCTTTAATTAGATAACAGGCTTCTGTATTTCAGCATTGCACTTTGCCAGCAGTTTATCAATTACTGCTTGTGGTTTCATACTGCCAGTCAGTCTTTGTCTGGGCGCTCGAGCCTCCTCCTCGCCGCGCTGCAGAGCCGTGTTATTGTACTTAAACAAATCAATTCTGTTGCAGTTGAGCTTTTTTTTTTTTTTTTTTTTTAGCCCTCCCTCCCCTCCATCCCCCGTCATTATGAACTGTTTGCAGTGCAGAGCGCATTGATTTTTCACAGCCCTGGAAAAGCTGTTGATGAATAGCACAGAGGTATCTGGGGAGAATCTGGCTTTAAAAAGGAGGCACCCGGCGTCAGCCCCCTCCTCCTCCTCCACTCCTGACCCATTGAGCCCCCAGCGCTCCTCCACTTTCTCTTTTCAGAGAGCTGCACTTCCAGCAGGGGAGAAATTCTGCCTGAAAAATCTTCCAATCATAAAAAAAAAAAAAAAGAAGGATTAAAAAAGTGCAAAGCGCAAGGGGACCGCCTCCTCTCACCGAGTGTGAAAATACACCTTGTGGTGAGGCAGTTTTTATATTTGGAGCATTAACCTTGTCCTGTCAACCAAAGCATGAGTTCTAGTTTGGGGACTGAAATGGCCAGCATGCCGTGTGTCACCAAGCAGACGCCTGATGAAAACGATACTCTGAAAGGATTTGTAACACACTCCCAAGCGCACATAATCACAAAGCTTGGAAATTTCACTGCTCAATATTTAAGGAGTAAAAATAAACTCATTTTTTTTATCAACAGAGGCAAGAGAGAGAGAGGGGGAGTATAAGGAAACACTAAGTGCGTGACAGAATGTCCTGCTACTTTAAAAGTATTTATAAATACTTCCTTAAAGGGGAACTACAGTTTTTTACAACGTGGACTTTATTTCTGGCGTAAAATACGATAATTTACTCACCCATATAACTTTTGTGTAATATGTAGTCCTTCGGGAGATATTTAGATCTGCGTTTAGAAATATAGTGGGAGTGAATGGGGCACCGAAATGCAGCCTCTAAATAACGCATTATCTGCCGCAAAACTCTTTTTGCTAGTTTTTTGCAAAATGGCTGAATATTTTTCCAATTCTGCGGTTGTGGACGACCCATAGCAGTAGCAAATTACAGGTAAACAAGCCGACCGTCATGGGTGCGCGCAGCGCTCAGAGATGACATCATCCAGGTCAGGAGACATCAACCCGGGGTCTGTAGGTCAATCTGCACACCCCGGATGATGATAACAGGTAACTCTAGACTCAACGGGGAATAGCACTAGCATATCATAACAAAGTATTGGTGAAATGAACGAGTTTCGTGGCAAATAATGCGTTATTTAGAGGCTGCGTTTCGGTGCCCCAGTCACTCCCACTGTATGGCTATACGCAGATCTAAATATCTCCCGAAGGACTACAAGTTACACAATTTATATACATTTATATACAAGTTATATGGGTGAATAAATTATCATATTTTATGCCAGAAATAAAGTCCAGGTTGTGTAAAACTGTAGTTCCCCTTTAACTAGGCTCTTGGTTCAAAAATAGTACATAATAACCCTGACTTTCTTTTCTTTACATTTGAGGTTTTGTTGAACTAAAATAAATTCGACGCTCATTAGCCTCAACATATATAAGATATCCACTCATCCGTGTTTGTTAAAGCTAGCCCATGATTATTATGCTAGTAATTATAACTGCTTACACTGTTTAATTCATTGAGGAAAATTAAACCCTCTGTACGTTTGAGCGAACATGAACAAGACACGTTTGTGAACTGTCACTTTATTCTATCTTGCCGTTTAAAATCAGCGCCGTGTTGGTTGATTAATTCCTTAACCTGGATTATATGTGATACTTTCACAAACATTCACCTCACCAGTACCTGATTGGGCATTTCCAAGGGACTGAGCGCGAGCCCCGCCATCCAGGCGAAGTGCTAAGGCCTGTCTTAATAGGCTTATCCGTCGGCCGGGGAGTGAATTGTGAATGTGCCACGGCGGTGAACTTGCTGTGCGGCGGATGTTTACGATGCCACGCCGATCATGTGAAGAAGTATCGGCTGCTCCTTTGATTCGTCCTTCATGGGCACGAGAGCGTGAAGGAGCTCATCCTTGCAGGGAGGAAGTGTATCGTGTTAACCGGGGCGCAGATGGAAGCCACTGAAAGCCCAAAGGAATCTGTGAGAAGCGAAATCATTGAGTGAGCTTGATTTTCGGGGCAAAAAAAAAAAAAACTAGAAAAAAAATGCAAATGTAATAACTCAGTGTTTGGAGATTTGTGGAATGATGTAGCGGTGATTGATGTATTTTCTTGTCTTCCTGTGATTTTCCTCAGGGGCAGACGACGTGAGGCGCTGGAGTGTTTCTCCTCCTGGTGTGTGAATGGGTGGGGGGGTCCGTAGTGGTGACGAATCAAGGATTGAAAACAACACAGGTTAGTTATTTGATTTTTCTTTTATTTAAAGTGGGACGTACAGAGCCCTGCAGGTGTCAGGGGTTTTAAACAGTGCCCACCATAGACTGTATAAAAAATGGATGACATGATAGCTCCTCGAAAGTGCAGCCGGAGGAAGTAGAGCTCCCCCTGGTGTCTTGTTGCAGTATAGCTCATTAAACCCCGCCCCCTTTATGTTAGTGGGTGGGACTTGGGCCAAACTAAAACACTAAAGTACACAAAAAATAATAATTAAGGATGGTTTTTGTCATAGTTTATAAAAACCTGATGTATGTTTAGTTTTTTAACGCTATAGAAACAGGATGTGACATCATGCTGATTAACAGCCATGACATAGGAATACTTTCAAACATGAGCATGCTTCATGTTCACACTATTCACACAAAAAAGTACTGTATTTGAGTCCAAAATGGAAAATGCTAGCATAGCTTATTAGCCCTCGCACCTTTTAGCCACCTCAAAGAGGAAGTTTGTTTAGTTATGAGACAAAAACATCGTTTGAACCATATATGTTGGAGAAAATGAGCTAATGACATCACTGGTAGCTAGAAAGCTAGTTAGCGCAATGATGACTGATACGCGTAACAGCTAGCATAACTTATTGGCATGCTAATTTGTTAATAAACTTCAATACCTAGCTTGTTAAAACGTTCATGTTAAAACGTAGATGACAACAGTAGTGTTTACATGTGCATCCTTTTTGATTTTGGAATAATTGGGGAAAGCTCACATGAACAGCCACACAAGTCTGAAAGCATATACACAAAAACATGGCGGATGTAGGTAGCCCAAACTCAAACCTGGGAAATGTACCAGTTCTGTCTTCTGACTTGTAAGCTAACATCGACATCTGTCCGCTCCTCTGATCGATGCTTTGTTTTCCTTTTGACAACGACGTCATTCAGAAACCGGTGACGCTCATCAGCCTGTGCTTGTCATCCACGTCATTCCAACTTGAAATGAGCAAACCAAACGACTGTCTGAGGTGTAAATTGTAGCGGGAGGATTAGTCATTTATGTGCAACAGTTAAATCATTTGAGAGCAACACCAAGCAATTATGTGTGCGCACAAGTTTGTTTTTTTTTGAATCCCTGAGATATGCTAGCTTTGTAGGGACGTTCGTAATTAACCACAATACTGCAATGCTGTGATTATATTTTGGAGGGGAGGGGTGACATTACACAGCTGGAATCAAAGAAAGCTTGTTACGGGAAACGGATATTAGCCTCCCCTGTCACTGCAGTGATTTAATTGCCACAAAGTTTTTCTCTGACATGTGCCGTCCTCCGCTTTACTCCCGACGCCTTTGGTAAACACGAGGGCAGCGGTTTGTGTGTGGCCGTCATCGCCTCTCCTCGCAGAACATGTTGGTTTCATCAGGAGCTCCTGCAGGGACCTGAGTAACAAAGTGCTTGTGTTCCGCACACATGAGCGCAGGCAAAAAGGTCACGACTATCCTCTTCATCGGGGGAGCCACCGGGTCATATCCTCATGCAACGTGTAGCTTAGTGCTCAGTTATGTCGTGGGAAGGGAATGTAATTGGTTTGTCCACTGTATTATACAATATAGCTATGGATTAGGAATTAGGACATCCAGGACACACACGCACACATTCTGCATAGATAAGAGTGGTTAATCTTGATTAGAGCAGCGTGAACGCTGAGAAATACGGTGCCCCCGCGACAAACATCTGCCTGCCACACAGCTGAGTGGGATAAACCAAAGTGATTATTGTGGAAATGTCAGGCGAGGTAGACAGTGATAGCAAGTGAAACGGAGGGGGGATGCGACATGAGAGCAGGGACATGACATGAGTGCTTCACAGTCCCTCTCTCTTTCTCTTTCTCTTTCTCGCTCACTCTCACTGACAGACTTTTTCCTCTCGTTGCTGCCTCTGCGGAGAGGGAAAATATAGCCCGTGGTTTGATGCAGAGGCAGCGAGAGTCAAAAGCAACATTCTCACATAAAGATTGTGATTGATGTCAGAGACTACAGTTCAAGACATAAAGATTATTATAACATTTATCCGTTAATCTGTTATTTTTCCTCCATTTCCATAAAAAATAACATAATGTGGTCTTTAAAATGCTCTCATCTGAGCCGCCACAATCGATGGCTGGTGTCTTTTTGCTGCACGAATAACACATTTTCCGTTCGGCAAATCAATTAATTGACCACAAAGCAGCTCTGACACCCAGTTTCACTTATGTTTGAATGTTGCCAGGTTTTCTCTGCTGTGCCGGTCGGTGTAAGCCCTAATGAGTCACTGCTTTCCCCTGTGAAATGTGAAGGTGCAGACATTCTGTTAACTTTGCTAAAGGAAAAAGAGGGTGGTGGGGAGGGTGAGGGGCAAAAAAAAAATCCCCTTCCTGTCAGTGGTCTCTCTTTCTCTCTGTTCTTGTGAGATCTGGAACTGATAAGTGAGAGGCCTCTGGTAACCGAACAGGAAGGATAGAGGGCCTGGCCTCGGAGCCCCTGCCTCCGCGCACATGTCCACCGCCTCCCCCCCCTCTGCTCTGCTCAGGCAAAACAAAGGGAGCAGAGCCTGCCACTTAACTTCGGGCTTCAAAAACATTCAAGCCTATTAGGAGGATAATCAGCACTTGTTGGAGTGAACCCTTATCCTGAAGAGATTTTTGTTGAACATAATAACAGAGAGGCATTTTGACAAATTAATGCTTTGCAACAGTTTTCACACCCAGGCACAATCAAAACTCCCTTGTTTCTCTGGCTGGTGTTAAGTCAAGTGGAAGTACTGTATTAAACAAGCACATGACAGAGCAGAAAGGCTTTATTGTTTATCCCTGAGCTCTGAATGACGGGTTGTTAAAGTGATAAGTGTGACGAGGCCGTAGCAGTGTCTGCACGCGGGTGTTTCCTGGAGCAGGTGCTCTAAGGGAAGTGTATGAACTTACCCTTTAAAACTGTTAACAGTTGTGGGAAAACACTCTTGAATCGTGGGGTTGAAACTTCGCTTTTGTGAGCTTTGATTTCAGCAAAAAAATACGTTGAAACTTTAATGAGAGTGTCGCTCAGATAAAACAGGGCAACATTCACGACTTGATCTTTTTATGTTCTATTTACTGTGTGAAAACAGAAATTACAGACAAGCGCTTGACTTTATGCTTACAAACAACAAAGTTGGTGGGAGATGAAAGGGCCTGGAAAGGAAGAAGATCTGTAATCTTTTGTGTTGACAATCTTTTCGGGGGAACCAGCACCATGTTTAGTAAAAAATAAATAATGCGTGTACAGTGGAAACGAGGAAAGTGTTCATGTTAAAGGGCAATTTAAAATGTCTGTTTTGTTATTGTAATCTAAATTTGGTGTAAACTGTTCACAGACATGCAATTTTTTTTGGGCACACCATAGACCGTATAAAAAGTGGACGACATGACAGCTTCTCAAAAGTGGAGCTGAAGCAAGTAGAGCTCCCCCTGGTGTCTGGCTGCAGTATAGGTCATAAACCCCGCCCCTCCCCCCCCCCCCCCTCCATAGTTAGTCCAGACATATGAATACTTTTAAACATGTGAGGCTTACGACGTAACAATTTGACAAGTATGGCATTTGTGTTATTTATCTTTTAGATTATAAGACGTCAACAACACAGCGCTTCGTGTAAAAAGGCTTCCGATTATCCTGTTTTGAGTGTACAAAATGGAAGATGCTAACATAGCTAATTAGCTGTCGCGGCAGGCACTTTTATAACCGTCCCAAACAGAAATATTATTTAGTTATTAGACACAAATGAAATGATACAAATGCACCTTTTGAAAACATGTAAACATAAAACAACATACATTGTAAAAAATCTGCAAATGACCTCATTGATAATTTATGTAATCTTTGTATTGACAATCTTTTCGGGGGAGCAGCACCGTGTTTAGTAAGAAATAAACAAAGCAAGTAGCAATGCAGTTCTTTGTGGTCTGCTTTGTTGCACGGTAGCGCCGTTTATTCCTCAGGATAAGAGAAACAAACTTGCATGATGTGACATGACAAGATATTTCCCGTGCAGCAGCCATGGAGAGTGAATATTTGCTTTGGTTATCTGAACCATCAGTGCCAACAGCGTGGTTCAAAACAACTTTACTTCCCCTAGAATCTGAGAGGGACGTCCTCTTTTTAAAAGCCTGTTTCTACGCAAACAGTGGCTTCAGTGATTAGACCGCAGACGGGCCATGTGAGTTTTCTAAAATTCATATAACCAGCCGGTCTGTGGCGGCGTCTAGAACCATGTAACCAACTTACTTTAACAAACAGTTTCTCAATAAGAAACCTTGTGGAGTGAACTGAACAATGTATTAATGGTAAACTATTACCCAAGGATTTTGCACTTCAAGGTTTTCTGTCAACATTACTCAAAGGTCCATTGTTTGTGTGTATCAGATTAGCAGATAGATGGTTTTCCGGTACAGCACTGGTGAGTAACTGAGCATGACGAGATAGTACCTGAGCAAGGTTTCATTCTCGCAGCGTGGTTGAGATCCATCTATCGTCTTATCTTTCGGGGGAGTTTTCTCAATAACTTGAACTTCGAGGGCTGTTTTTCTTTGCCCGACTTCTTTGCTTCTCATTAACTTTATTTTTAAAAGCGTCTTCCGTTTAAAAAGCGAGTTTGGGAATCTTGGGTGAATCTGCTGTTTTTTTTAGGGCTGACTCTGTGGCGGCGATGTTCCGGGGTGGTATTCCCCTGAGACGGCGCGAGATAACACGCCAGAGTGACAGTTGAATTATTAGCCCATTAGTCACTGGAGAGAAAAAGAAGTGGATGAACACGGCGTCCGTCAGGAAAGCGTCTCCTTTTTGCAGATAGCCTCCCCTAAACTGCCGCCCAGGAATCTTGTAAGTCTCTCCCACTGATGTAGGAGGCGGAGGGTCAAGGTCAGAGAGCACAGCCGGAGCCATCGCGGTGCTCTCTGTTGCTGCTGACGACCCGGCTGCCTGTCCTAGGAACAGAGCGGCATTACACAGAGGCAGAACTCAGTGTACCGGACTAAAAATAGATTTGGAGCCATCTCCACTTTCTCATAGACAAACGCTGCACCCCAAACAGAGACTTCAGAGGCGATGCAAGCCGCTGGTAATATATCAGTGACAGATCGTGTCTGATTGACAAGGGTGACAAACAAAGTGCCTGTGCGTTCAGGCCAGATGTTCTCCTCTGCCTGCTCTGATGGTCTTAGCTGACGTAAACCGGGAGGAAGCCGTTGAGCAACGACAGCACTCCGACATGAACTTCCCCCACTGCTTTGTGACCCCCGTTGAATCGTCCTTTACATCTATCTACCTGGTTCCGCTCAAACAAAAACACTGGACAAACAATGGAGAGCATTGAACAAGTGGACTAGCGCTCAGTTCCTTTCATGGAAAATTAAAAGCCGATGTCCCTTTGACACGGCATCCACGGACAACTTGTCAATTTCCTGCTTGTGATGAATAGCCTGAATGAGCTACGCTTCACAGCCAGCAAATTAATTAATGACAAGCCGTAATATAGTTTAAGAACACTTGGCATTGACATGTTGTTGGCTTCTGAATGTAAATGCTCTACTTGTAATATGTCTGTGTGAAGCGAATGAAACGACGGTAGCGGCAGCGCTTGGGGGGCCTTGATTTGATTTAGCACATCAGCTGATCTGACTGCCATTCATGTGGCCCCATTTGAAGATGTATTTACAGTAGGATGACAAATGTAAACCCAGATCCTATTCGATGCAGTTGAGGTAAATTAATTTTGTTGCTTTTCAGATTATTCAATGCATTCAACGGTATATAAAGTAGCTCAAGGCCAGGAGTGATATTTTAAGAAGTTTGTCAAATGAATACGTTATTTTTAAAGTGAAAGGCGTCGTGCCACATTCATGGAATCTAAGCATATATTTGTCCACTTAACTGAGCTTTACAGAAATATTAGGTGCACTATTTAGTCTTTTTTTTTTTTTTTTATCTAATAAGCTCTAAAAATCCACTCTACGCTGCCTGTTTACTGTCGTCATATGGCAGACAATAAAGTGAGCAACTAGCGATGTATATTGTGGAGCATTTAGCAGCTTAAAGGGGAACTACTGTTTTTTTACAACCTGGACCTTATTTCTGGCATAAAATACAATCGTTTACTCAACCATATAACTTTGGTGTCATTTGTAGTCAGTTGGGAGAAAATTAAATCAACGTATATCCATATAGTGGGAGTGACTGGGGCACCGAAAACACAGCCTCTAAATAACACATTATCTGCCGCGAAACTCGTTCATTTCACCAATATTTTGTTGTCGTACGCTAGTGCTATTCCCCGTTGAGTCCGGAGTTACCTGTTACATCGTCCGGGGTCTGTAGATAGCTACTGCTATGGTTCGTCCGCAACCTCAGAATCGGAAAAATATTCAGCAGAATTCACGTTTGTGCGTGACGCTCATAGATAACATCATCCAGGTCAGAAGACATCATCCGGATGATGATAACAGGATACTCCAGACTCAATGAGGAATAGCATTAGCGTAAGATAACAAAATATTGGTGAAATGAACGAGTTTCGCTGCAGATAATGCGTTATTTAGAGGTTGCGTTTCGGTGCCCCAGTCACTCCCACTATATGGATATACGCTGATCTAATTATCTCCCAAAGACTGCAAATTACACAAAAGTTATATGGGTGAGTAAACGATTGTATTTTATGCCAGAAATAAGGTCCAGGTTGTAAAAAGCAGTAGTTTCCCTTTAAGAGACACGAATTTCCATCAGTTGCTGGAGGAGACCAAAAACGGAGCTAAAAGTTTGTGTTTTATTCACATCTATCTTGATTCCCCTGCTCTGAAGCAAAGACATTATAAAGAGAGAGTGTGCATTCTTACTTACAGTTAGATGAGAAGATCGAAGCCATTTTTTTATTGATCCACTATAATGCAAAGTCTTATTTGTGTGATCAATACACAAATTGAAATATTTAGAGTAAGGGATAGATGGATTTTATATATTTTTTTACTGCCAAGCTGACTTCCTCCTGGCACCAGCTTTATATTGAGTAGTATTGATCTAGGGCTGATATTTTTGTATTTACAGTTTTTCAGGCATACAGCAGTTTGTCACCTTCTAAAGTGTGAAATTGAATGAAATGCGGTTCTTTCAGAGGCATTTGATCCTTTTGATAGTTATCGGTTTATGTCCTCAAGCATGCAGGATGATTGACTGTTGCACAATGAAAGTCAGATCATTTTTTTTAAATTTTTTTTTTTGAAAATTGAGGAATTCATCAGGCGGGCTGATAGGCGTCAATTTCAGACTTGTTTGGTAATTTTTGAGATCAAAGGCGGTGATGAGGATGATGATACTGATGCTAATCCCACTGAAGGGGATGATTGAGTCATCAAGGCAAAACAGCTGTCTTATGTGCCGCCTATCCCCCCCCCCCCCCCCCCCATCCAACCCTCTCTAATGGCTGATGATGACGGTAGCAGAGTGTAAGTGAGTGCAATTGACAGCGGAGTTTGTGCTTCCTGAGGGAGGAGGGAGAAAGGCTGAATCTGAGCAGAGAGGAGCAGGCAGCAGGGTGGCCATGAAACATTCATGCACCTGGGGACTCTTTGCATAAGGAGAGCAAGCTGAGCCAGTAATGAAGTAAAGAGCAGAGGACTTTTAATGGCTCTGTTTGTCCTTTTTTTATGAGATTAGCTTTAGCCTTGCTTCCTATATAAACCGCATTAAACGCCTAATTGCACCCGGCGATACAGCGGTGGCTTGGTGGTGCGGTGCCTCGTGGAAAATGTTATTTACTTTTGCAATAATCTAATTGCGGTGAGCTACGAGATAATCGGGAGCACAGGTGCGCGGGCCGGTTATAGCTGAAAAGTTGGACCGCGGTAGGTGAGCTATTCCCAGCCCTGCTCCCATCAAACCGTTGACATGACAACGGCGCACCAAATGCGGACATCCCCAGTTGCGCCGCTCGAAACATTTGTCCCACCTTAACTCATCTCTGCTCGGCTAGCGGGGGGACAGAAAAGGCGGAACAGAGGAATGGCAAGATGAAGAGGAGGAGAAGTAATATTTAGACAGCTGCACGTGTAGTGCCGCGTATCGCTTGACACTGGACGAGGGGCGGGGTGGGGTGGGGGGATATTTCGGTGTCCTCGCCGAGGCCTCAGACAAACTCCCGCTGCAGTATTGATGTCACTGCACCCTCCTGACAGCAGACTGTAAATCACAAGTCACAGTTATCTATAGATTTACAAACACCTGCTGCCGTTGCCCCTATATCATGGCAGTATATTATCTGTGTGAGCTGCATAAACTGAGAAACCCTGTTCAAACATGTTTTTGAAGGCAATACATTAAAGAGGCCTCTATCTGAGAGCTCGCTGTCAGTGTCTCCCCCGTCTCCCGTACAGTAAGCGCGGTTGTGTGAGACAGCTGGTCACATGTCTGTGGTCCTGTGCTAGACTGGCCCTGTGCCTCGAGGTGGCGGATGGCAGCTGACTGCTCTGATTCACTGGGAGCTCGACTTGTGCGCTGTGCTCCTCACAATGGATTGACTCATGGGGAGTCGACGGCGAGCTCGTTCGGCGTCCGTCTCTCTGACTGGAACTTTCTGTTTGACTCCTTTGTTGCCGCCGTGTTTGGATGGAGACAGTGGTCTTTTCTAGGACTGTGTGTTTTCCTTCATTGTTTCTTTTTTTTTTTTTTATTCCAGTGGGAATGGTCGGTTTCAACCCCATCCTCACATGGTGCGTCTTGCCACGGCTGTTGAATGAATCCTTTATGACTGCATAGGGCGCAGGTCGTCGTCTTCTAAGGAGTCCGCCATGTTTCTACAGTAGCCCAGAACAGACAAACAAAAATAAAAAAGGAAGGGGTGAAGGAAGGGGTCTCCAATTATATGCGGTACACAATGTTTCTCATTCATTCGCACTCAAACCAGTGGTGAAAGCTGCTGTACAAAGTGCTTGCCGGCCACTGGGAGCAAATTCTGGTTCAGGACACTTTGGTCGTGCCTTCGGTTGGCCAGGGACTGAACCTATAACCCTACGATTAATTGACCACCTGCTCTACCACCTGAGCCACAGCCGCCCAATATGTAATCATTAAATGCCACTAAATGTTACACACTAGCCCTTTAAGAATAAACCAAGGAATATCATTATGACCACCTTCTTAATATTATAAAGATCTCCCTTGTTGTCTCCAAAACAGTTTTGACTCATCAGAGAACGGACATGGGCCTTCTGAGGGTGTCCTGTGGTGTCAGGCAACAGGATGTTGTTAGTGGGGGGGGCCTTTGAGGTGAGGGGCCTCTGTGAATCATCCCACAGATACTTGATCAGTTTGAGATCGTCAGTTTGGAGGCCAGGTCAACACCTTGTGCTGTTCTTCATGTTTTTCTGAGTTGTTCCTAAGACGTTTTTGGCTGCTGCCATCAAGGAGTGTCATTGCTATGGGGTGGGGGTGGGGGTGCCTGGTCTGGTCTGGTCTAGGTGGGTGCTACATGTCTAAGTAACATCCACACCAATGCCAAAAGTTTCCCAGCAGAACATTATATGGTCAGAAGATGGTCAATGTTATTTACTTCTCCTGTCAGTGGTTTTAATGTTGTGGCTGATCGGTGTATATCTATGTATATGTAGGCGTCTGAAACTGAAGCATCTGTTCGTCCATGCTAAAAGTCAATCTTACAATGAATGGTCACCACAGTGCGTCTCCTGGAGACAGCTCGTTGTGGAAAGGTCAACCCGGTCTCAGCATCTGAAAATAAATTGAAATTTCAAGAATTCAGGAAAGGAGGATAATGAAACAATTGTACGCTGCTCCGGCGGTTTATGTTTTATAACTTGAGTTTTTATAACCCTTCCTAGTTTTTCCCCATGTAGCCATGTGATCACCACCGGATAACCAGTTGTCTTTGTGCTCCGTTTTGCCCGCCTGCCGAAACACAACATTAAATCCCTTACCTGCGGCCATTCTCACCCCCCCGACCCCTCCTCCACCCACCTCTCCTCACACAATAACACTTGCAGCACCTGCGCAGCAGCCACTAATTGCTGCTGGATATTAGAGCGAGGTCTCTTAAGACACTGACCTCGCTTTGGCCAATCATAACAGAGCGTGTTACCGGGCTGAGCTCTGATCAGAAGAGTCCCCGCAGCAGGAAACGGGACGGCTTAATTATTCAGACCGGCCGCTCGCGCCTTTTTGCCGGACACCCCGTTTAATGACATCTGTAATGGCATCTATTGGAGAGATTAATGGTGATGTGAGACTGTCAAAGGGGAAAATGTTCAAAAGACATGCCGGACAGATCTCTGCATGCAAGGTACAAACGTACAACGAGAACGATGTGTGTGAGCATTTAACGTCAGCGTCCGGATTTCATCACCTGTTTGTCTTACATATCCAATAACCTTAGTCTCTCATTCAGTGCTGTCTACAATACTTTGTTTCCTGTCGACATCCACAAATAAATATTTATTATACGAGGAAATGAGAGATTAGAGCTTTTCCTCCTAATATTTACATCTCTGCCACCACTGTTTAGCCTTTACAGTTTGTGGAAAAGGTTGAGTAGTAATTATCAGTCGCCGGGTTTGACTGACCTTTAACAAGACTTATTAGAAATGTTCTTAGAAAAGGAGGAAACGGGGCTTATGTGGCTTATAGTTTTTTTTTTTTTTATGCTTTTTGGCGTCCTCTTAAGCTCGGGTGACAACTTTTGCGCTCATTCAGCTTCCAGAAAGTCACACGAAAGATTGACATGAAATTGAATTAATGGTTTCTTATATAACGCTCGACGTGAAACTGTAAACACAGTGAATAAATAGATCCGGTGATGATTTGATATATTAGAGACATGCGGGAAAAGATAAAACACAGCTTGTCGTGTGCGTTTGCTGTAAACAGCGGCGAGCAGCAGCGAGGTTACCGACTCTGGTTGCGTTATGCTAATGTGGCGAGAGCCGGCTAGCGAGGCTAGTCGCGGCGGATCGGTACGAGGGGGGCGTCATGGGCCGGAAAACTTTAAGCCAAGCGGCCAAACCGGACTTCACCTACAGCGTGCGGGTGAGCATCAGACGCCCGGGTCTTTGCTTTGATAATTCTTGCTAACCAAATGTTCTTATCGCCTAACCCCCCCCCCCCAAACACACACACACACACACACACACTCACAAGCAAACATGCAAACAATCTGGCCTGTGTGTTTCCAGTCACATGGGCCTGAAGAGCTGGAGAGTCAGCGCCTGGTATTTCCTGAGGCTTCGTAAACATACAGACGCAGAAACACACACTCCCTCTCTCCCTTTCTCTTTCTTTCTTTTTCTCTCTGTCGCACACTAGTTTACACAATAACAGCACAATGATTACAAGTCCTATGGAGACTTGTTGCCATGAGGCTTAAAACAAGGCAGAATTAATAAGAAATTAAAGCTAAATTAAAGCAGCGATCCTAAACCGATGTAAAGTCACAACCGTCCGTTACGCTTTTAAGCTCGAATACCTGCTAGTTAACTATTAAATGAAACTGTGCGTCTCTCCTACACACACACGTGGTTACTGCTAACGTACAGTGGTCGAGAAAAACAGAAGGAAGTGTGACTTTAATTTGCACTTCTGCTTTTTTTAAAAATCTCCTCACGTTCGTCTGTTATTTACAACAAATAACAAAGAGAACGGAAGAAGAACGGTGGTGCACTAAAATAATAATAACAACGCAGAATCCACAAAAAAAACAAACAAAAAAAACTACACCACCACCACCATCACTAAAGCCATTAATGGAAGCTGTTTGTGTGTGATTACTGGAGGATGCCCGTGCATTAAATCATTATTCGATTTAACCGGTTGCAATCTGCTTGTGTGCGCGCCGCACTAATTGATTTGAAGTGTTAAAAGTGCAGGGTTCAACGAATAATCAGAGCCTTGGAGTGTGCTGCTAAAGAATTATTTAATGTGGCCTTTTTTTAAATTTTTTTTAAAGCTCACAGCTGGATTCCTCAGTCCGTCCACGGAGCTAGAGCGTTAATACCGTCAATACAGATGTTGGGATCTAAACTGAAAATCATGCGCTGGGCATTTCAGCCTCCACATGTAAAGTAAAGTGCTGTCACTATCTTTAGCCTCTAAATCTCCTCTTTTTTTTTTTATTTGCCATCTAACACAATTTCACGGTTCTTGATACAGAATCTAAAAAATTCAATAGCCGAACATGTACGCCGGGATTATAATTTGGAGTCTCTGTGGGGGATGTAGGTCAACTGAAAGACTCTATTTCCTCAAATATTGTAATCCCCATTTGTTCTGCTTTTTTACACCACAAACAGCGCTTTGAGGTCTTTGTGAGGCGACAATGCCCTGGGCGGGACAGCGGCCCTTAATGCTCTCGAATTCTTCCGCGCCACTTTTCTGCCATCTCTAAATTGCTTTTAAATTCGGACGAAACGCTTGAAAACGCAGCCGCGGCAGCTCGCTCCTATCGGCTTGAACTTTTTTTTACTCCTTGAGTTGACCGCTCCAGAGAAGAAGGTCATGTTTTTAGTTGAACTGGGGGAGCGGGGTCAGCAGGATATACCCGTTTAACCTTTCTGGAGTCCGGCGAAGAAAGAAAAAGGAAGTCGTTCATTTAGTGTCCAGCGATAAAACCAGAGTGAATAGTTAACTCCTAACGCCTTTTCATTGATTAAAAAATAAATAAACTGATTTCACCATCGCTTTCCCACGCGGTTCCCCTCGTTCGGTTTCGCTCAGCCAAACTAATTTTGCGCCTGTTCCTCTGGGCTTGAGGAATAGTTTTGTGAAACCATGCGTGAACGGGGAAAAATTGATTTGTTTATATATCATTTCAGCATATAATGGGTTTTTGCCCTGATTCAGTGACAAAACCTGATGTACCTTGCAGGGGGAGAGGAAAATAAAAAAAAAAAGGGGGGAAGGATTAGCGTACTCGCTGCCGTGTTCATCTTCTGTTCCTGTGTTGTCTAAACCTGATAACAAGTATGGCACAAGACAAGGCTGTCCATTGTGGAAAGAGTGTTTTTTTTTTTTCTCCTCCTTTTTTTTTTTCTATCCTCCACAAAAGTCATTATGCCGGATCAATGTTCTCCAGAGAAACGGCAGGCTGCAACACCACACACAGACACGGAGGATTGCATCAAAATATGTAACAGCCCCGGGGCTCCTTCTTGATGGTTCAGCAGGACAAAGTACAAACCACATACCAGCAATTATGTGGATGTTTTTACTCGGCTTGCAGAATCCGTGTGACGTCTATCACACCTTGCAGAGAAGTGGCTAAAAAAAAAAAATGACGCGACGTGGTTTTTAAGGGTTTGGTTCAACCGCTGGAACGTATTTTCACACTTCTGGTAGCGAGGGTTTTTTTCGGTACAGGTTGTAAAAAGAATATCTTTCTTACGCAAGAATAAAAATAAGAATAAATTTGAAATCCTTTCATAAAAACACATCAGGATGATCTACAAACTTCTTTGGCAGCAGTTATAAGGCGAGCAAGTTGCAGAGGAATTTATGAATCAAAGTTTAAATCATTCACTTTGTGTAGCTGCTTGTGCTGTGGAGGTTCGCGGCTGGGCTGGAGCCTATCCCAGCTGTCATTGGGGCGAGAGGCGGGGTACACCCTGCACAGGTCTCCGGTCTATCGCAGGGCTAACACAGAGACACAGACAACCATTCACACTCACACCTACGGCCAATTTAGAATCACCAGTCATGTCTCTGGACGGCGGGAGGAAGCCGAAGTACCTGGAACGAACCCACGCAGACACAGGGAGAACATGCAGACTCCACACACATGTATTTGAACCTTGAATCCACTATTCCGCCCAAGTCCAAATCAGCAAAATCTATTTCTTTAAGCTAACCACAACCTTGCGTCTTGATCCTGTCCAGAGATTCGGTGCTGCCTACTTTAGAAACTTAATTTTCTCGCTGGAACTTTTTGGCTTACGGCCGTGCAAGCTACTTTCTAAAGCTCCAACAGCGGCAGTCTGGTTCACAAGTGAGGTTTGCGGCGGCAGAAATCTCCGAGACGTGTAGTCTAAACTGAGGAAATAAAATCAAAACCATCTAATTAAGATTGTGACTTTTGGAAGAAAAACTCCTGATTTGTCCAAATCAGGGCACTCGAGCCTCAATTTAGCTTTGGTTGAACGCTGGAATGCGTTTAACACCAAAAGATTCTGAGGAAAAGGCTTTCCGCTTCGGTGTCCATGTGAGTTCGGCTCGTTAAGTGAGAAAATATGCTTTTTGTCATTTGGGTGAACCGACCCATTTTTAAGAGGGAAGCCTTGCGAGAGGAAGCGCTTTGTAACCCAGTGTCCTCCATTCGTTAAATCATGGCTGCCGGTCTGGCTCTGTCATCAGCCTGCAGCCTGTCTGGGGCGGTTCCACATGACAGCAGCATGTGTATGTATGGACAGCTCATTTAGCCTCCCTGTCTTCTCTGCCTCATGCTGAATGTTTGTGTCCACGGGTCAAACAAGATCTCATTTAGAGAAATACAGTCGGGAGACGTGTTGAGGGTGGAGGAGGAGGTGGAGGAGGAGGAGTATTTCCTGGTTATAGAGGACAAAGCTGGATGCTCTGAGGAGTCTTCTTCCATCTGTCTGCATGGCTGCATGGAACATGAAGCTGTGTGGTGGTTGATCTGCTTGAGGGGGTTGTAGAGGCACTGGGTGAAGGAGGAGGAGGAGGGGAGAGGGGGTGTTTCTGTAAATAGCCCACACTGCATTAAGGACCGGCATGCTGGGGCTGCGGTCTGTGCAGTCCTGACCTCACCAACCGAGCCGCCACTCACGTTTCCTCGCGGCGCGGGGGCCCGTGGAAGTCGCCGCCGACCGTTCCTCCACTTTATCCAGGTCACATCTGAGCCGCCGCTCGCGCTGGTAAAGCGCCGGCACCCCCCGTGACCCCGGCGCACCCTTCGCTGCCAGCCAGTGTCAAAATAACACAGGCGCAGGGGCCTCGGCCGCTCGCGCTCCGCCGGCTGTTACGAAATCGCGCCGCCCTCGTTTTGGGTTTTCCAAATATCTGCGCTGGAGATGCGTTTTCGGATCAAAACAAAAGCGCCCCGGCTCGATTTGATTTCCGTCTTTCTCCGCGCTAAGCTGTTAAAAAGAGAGTTTGCCTCGGAGCGTGTGTGCACTGGATATATATATGTGTGTGTGTGTGTGTGTGTTTGGAAGTAGGTCATTGATTTGGAACTTGGACACTGATTATGTGCTGGCCTAGAAATGGGCTATAATCGGTGTCTCTCATACCAAAACAGCTTTTCATAAGTGGCAGTTATTTCAAGGTCAGCATACAGTTGCGTCACATTGCCTCACGTACAGACGGGATTCTTATTTATCATCTTCTCGGCTTCCAGCGCATTGTTGCTTCTTGAATCCGCTCAATCTCGTGAGATTGCTCATTTTTAAGATACATTACCACAAAAGAAGAAAGACTGAATATCGTGTTCATCTCTCTCCCTCCCTCTCTCTCTCCCTGTCTCGGAGAATGTGCCAAATCTGCAGGCATGCCCTGTTCTGTCCTGCATGGGGGTATGATGCACTCATTTGGATGCCATTTGAGCCAATAATGTAAATATTGGTAGTTTTTGAACAAGCCGAGACGTGATCTAATCTGCCTCTGACATAAAGTCTCCGGCGCACTCTCTCCTCTTTTTTTTTTTTTTTGTGTTTTTTCACGTTGGAGTGAATCAAAGCTGGGAATTAACTGTCAGCTAGCATCATCTCTCTTCGTAGCTGGAAGGGAGCGATGTATTAGTTTCTCCAGTGGATTTTTTCCTAAAACGCCCCCAGGACCGAAGCCTTGATATTGTTTTGTAAATGTGGCTCGGCACAGATTCATCTCCGCTTGCGGTACGAGCAGATATTCGGCGCGGGGGGACGAGCCGTGCTCCGTGCAGCGGCGGCGGCGGCGGCTGGAGGAGGTCAAAAGGGCGCGCTTGTGTACTTTCCGTTCAGTTCCTTGGCCTCGGCTAATGCGCGGGTCAAGAGTGAACGTCGGGAATGTGCTAGCATGAATGGGGATTTTATTTTTAAAGTGGTTGAATTCCCCCCGGTGTGCTCTTGTGCTGTTGCATACGGCGAAGGCTTCTTTTCATAATGATACCAGGAAGAACTCAAAGGAACACATCGGAATTTGCATATCGTCTCCGGTTTGCATGAGAGCAGCGTTTGTGATCGCTCCTCCTCCTCCTCCTCCTCCACCTCCCTCTCCACCTCCTCCTCCTCCTCCTCCTCCATGTGTCCCACATGAAAGATCCTCATGTTCGCGGCTTAAATGAGCCCTCGCCGTGTTTGCATTTGTTTAGGCAGGGAGGCAGCAACCAACAAGCAGGCACAGACAAAAAAATCCTATCAAAAAATGACATCAGCCGCAACAGCTGCAGGCTGTGGCACTGGGAGGAGAGGAGGGAGAGAACGAGGGAAAGAGAGAAGAGAGAGAGAGAGAGAGAGGGAGAGGGAGGAGAACAATTGACCAGAAGCGACACGGGAAAGAGAGGTGACCTGATTGCTCAGCTGGCCAAGAGCACGGGAAGGAAGCAGCAGGAAAGGCTGGTCCCCTCAGTCTGGCCGGGCTCTCTGCTGCTTCTGGTGGGTCCCTCTGTGGCCTTCCTTCCCCTCTGCAGCCCCCCCCATCCCATCCCCTTCCTCCCTCTCCCCCCCCAACCTCCTTCCCGCACTGCTGCCTGTCACGGCTCACTACATCGGAACAAAATGATCAGCTCTCACCTCCTCGTGAACACGGGTCATCATGGTAGCCATGCAAAGGCTGGGCCCTTTGTATTAGATAGGGATCACTGATACACGGAGGAGGAGGAGGAGCTGCCACAGACGGCAGGAGAAGTCAATATTGTTTTTTTTTTTTCTTTTCCGGTTTTTATACAGCAAACATATGTAAGGGTGTTTAATTTTTATTATTTTATTTATTAGCGGCGGCCTTGAGGTGACCAATTTTTGTGGCACTATTAATTTCATCTCGCCGCTCTCGAGGAATTATTGGACGTGTGTGTGTGTGTGTGTGTGTGCGCGCTCTTTAATGATTCCTCTCCCTACAAGGAAGCACATCAAGTACCTCTTTCACAACTCCTGTAGCTCATAATGTAATTAATTCTAATCGCAATCATCGTAATAGCTTTTCAGATCAAATACCCAGGAGCGGTCCTAACAAAATAATCCATTCCTCTGAAAAACAAACACCCGAACCCTCTTTCTCTCTCCCTCTCTCTCTGTGTGTGTGTGTGTGTGTGTGTTTGGCTTTGGCTTAGAGAGAAGAGCAGTCAGTTGGATTTAGGGGGGGGGCAACAGAAAACAGAAGGACCTGCACATTTGCATACCTTTTTAGCATGTGGCTGAGGGAGCCTTTATTAAATTCAGCCCCCTCCGTGGGGTTGGGTCCAACCATGATGGTGGTGGTGGTGGTGGGGAGAGAGAGGGAGGGGGAGGAAGGGAGGGAGGGAGGGGGGTGCACAAGAGCTTACGCAGAAAGAGAGAGAGAGAGAAAGAGGAGGGGTGGTCTCGTCTTGGAGACAGGAGGCACCATCTGAGCCAGCAGACAAATAATGTTTCCAGACACGGGAACAAGGTGGCAGCAGCCGAATAGTGCACCCCAAAGCAAACATGGGAGTATGAGGGGGTGGGTGAGGTGGGGAGGGGAGGGGTTCATATAGAAACAAATATTAACCAGAGGAATATCATCTATTTAGCCCCGAATTAGTAGTGGAGATTAGATAATGAATCAGTTCTGGTTCATTCTCCCTTAATTCAAGGTTCAAGCCTGTATGGATGAGGTTTAAGCTTTTTAAATTTAGCTTTTTTTTTTTTTTTAAACAGGTAAAATGGGTTTAATGTTGTAATTTTAATTGTCAGGTGAATCGAGAATCCGTCACCCTGCCACGCGCAACCGACTCGTATTCATTTGCCTCTTCACGTTTTTACAGAAGTGTTGCGAAAGCCCTCCCTTCCCGTTGCCTCTACTGTAAGAAACCTCCCCCCCTACCCCCACCCCCGCCCCCGCTCCACCTTCCACCTTCCACCCCTGTCAATGGGTGATTTGATAAGAGCAGAGAGCAGCGTTGCGTTTGCGTGTTACCTGTGTGTGTGTTTGTCATGGATCCGAGGTGAAGCGGGGCAAGCCCGACAAGCCGCGAGTATCTGTTCGAGCAAGCCGGGGCGTCCTGTGGTTGAGCTTTATCCCGGGGAGGAGGCTCCTCGGATAATGAACCGATGCAGTGAAGTGACGCTACCCCCACCCACCCCCACAAACACACACACACAGTAGAGGGATGGGCCGCTAGCACGCTATGCTAGGTAGCATGTTAGCATCCTTAATGAGCCATTTCACAAACAGCTCGGCGGCGACTTGCCGCGGAGGCAAAATTACAGGTTATGTGCAGCTCGGTTATCAGTGCTAGCCCTCCGCCTCTTGCTTTTTTCTTTTGAAACAACAGTTGCTTTTGGTGGCTTTCAAAATTGGCAACCGAGCGAGAGAAACTAAAGCCTAAGGGCAGAACATTTCTCAATGAGTTACTTCAAATCTGATTTGTAAATGTGCACGCGTCAGGTCTTTGTGTAGGTACAGATAACTATAACATGATTACATCTACCATCTACATCTTGGACGAATTCCCTGTTACAGTAAGACCTTCTTGTCTTTAGCTCTTGTCTTGCGGTTATACACAGATCAAGCATAACATCATGACCACCTTCCTAATATTGCGTAGGTCTCCCTTGTGCCTCCAAAACAGTTGGGACTCACCAGAGAATGGACATGGGCCTTCTGAGGGTGTCCTGTGGTGTCTGGCAACAGGATGTTGTTACTGGGGGGCCTTTGAGGGGAGGGGCCTCCCACAGATACTTGATCAGTTTGGGATCTAGTGAATTTGGAGGCCAGGTCAACACCTTGTGCTGTTCTTCATGTTTTTTTGAGTTGTTCCTAAAGCGTTTTTGGCTGCTGCCATTAAGGAGTGTCATTGCTATGGGGTGGGGGTGCCTGGTCTGGTCTGGTCTAGGTGGGTGCTACATGTCTAAGTAACATCCACATGAATGAATGAGTGCCAGGTCCAAAAGTTTCCCAGCAGAACATTGAATTATCACAAGACGGTCAATGTTACTGACTTCTACTGTCCGTGGTTTTAATGTTGTGGCTGATCGGTGTATATGACTGCACTAATATTTACAATACCGATACAATACAACAATTGCGTTGCTGAAAATGGCCATATGAGGCCGCAAAATCACCAGCTAGTTTCTATCTTACCTGAAACAAGGCATTTAAATGAATCTCTTCACCATCACCTGGAAATATTTTTTGTGGTGTCGGGCTTAGAAACCAAAGTTAATATACTCTTTAATAATGAGCTAGACTCAGTATGAGCTTCTCGTTAATTAGTTGCTTCTGACTCGGGATAGTTGTGACATCTTCCATCGTCCAGCGCGCAATTTCTTTGACTTCGATATCACCGATACAGCTGAGGTTTGATTGAAATGTCGAGGCGGCACATGGCCACCAGTGGAAGCAACATTCACAACACTTACCAAAAAAAAATAAAAAAATCCCCTCACACTTACTGTTTTTGTAAGCCCCACCTTAGCATTTGGCACACCCAAGGCAAGGGGGGATGGAGGAGGGGGGCAGCGAGTATGAAGTGAAGAAATATCACAGATGTTAGTCTGCATGAACTCCTTCCCCTTTACCGCCTTCCTGCTCAATCTGGCCTCTTTAGCCTCCGTTTTTTTTTTTTTTTTTTTTCTTCGCTCTGCCTCCACAAAAGACAAATGACTTCTCCTAACCTAATTTCAGCTGCAGCATGCAAAGGTCTGCCTCGACGCCTGCCGGTCAGCAGAGCAGAAGTAGACACTGTGCAGATTCACGCTGCTCTAAAGCCCAGTTGGCCAGTTCTCTTTCCTTTTTTTTTTTTTTTTTTTTGGTGAGAGGATTTTCCATGGAAAATTCTGTAAACAACTTACATTTTCTCACATTAACTTGTTTTTGTGCCCACGTGTGTGTGTGTGTGTGTTGCTCATTCATGCATGAGAAAGCGCTTTGCACCACATGCTGCCGGGGCAGTTGTCTGTTGGAAGAGTGGAATGGAAACAGCGGGGTTAGTGTTTCAACCAACGCTACAACCGCAACCGTGTGCGTCTGGCTTGTGACTGCGTCGGGGGTCACAGTTGTGTGACATGCCGAGCCGAGTCTAGCGGCGGTGGTGTTGTCATTCATGCGGCCGCTCGGTGGGCGAGTTCGCTCCGTCGGTCCGAAGGGGTAATCCTGAAATTTGATAACGCGAGGATCCTCGTCGCGGTTTCTCCAGAACTGGGCCTTTTGAGATGCTCTGCGCCGATAAAAGGGCAGGAAGTGGCGGATTGACTTTGATTATTTGGCCTTTCTCTATTTCCCCGGGGACACGTCGTTGCTTCAAGCCTGGCAGAGTCTTCGCCATAACTAGGAAGGACCTTTGATTGGTTCCTGATGCGTGGACACCGGTTGTATCTCAGGGGTCCTGAAGCAATTTATCCAGAGGATATTAAATAACCTAATGGCCACATTATTTGCACAGAGCTAACCTGAAGGAATCTCCATGCGTTTATAAGGTGCTGAGATGTCGTTCCGCGTTCATTTGATATTTACTTTGAAAGCTCACCTATACCGTTTTAAAGCAGGCAGCTTGGTGTTTTTAGTTTGTTTTACCTGAATTTTAATTATCCTGCGCTAACACACAGTTTAGCTTTGAGCCCGTGTGGTTTCGTCCTCAGGATGTAATAGAGGCCTGAGAAGCGGCGTAGTAAAAAGCGAGTTGCACCGACACACAGGACTCCCTCAGCCTCTCTTTCTCTTTTCCCCGACAGGAACTGGCTAATTTCCTGAACTTGATATACATTTGGTCGACACGCAGAGGGAAACATCTAAGAGAGGGGATCTCGGAGAATTCTCCACTTTAAAAAAAAAAAGGCTTTAATGAGTGTTCAAATCTTCGGGTCAACGCTTTTTAACGTGTTACAGGTGGCGCGGGAGGTTTTTTTTTTCTCCCTGACTTCGGAGGCGCCTTAAAAGGAAAAGCGAGCAGCCAGGAAATGAAAGAGGAGGAACAGTTTTTTGTTTTGTTTTTATTTTATTTTTTTTCCTTCAGTTCCTCAGATTCCCCGCATGCTGCAGTTGTTGCCTCATTAGTATGGTCGTTCACGATGTCAAAAGGCGGCGGATCCCTCTGCGCAGGCTTCAGCGTGTGGTTGTCGGCGACTGCTTCAAAGCCCTCCGATGCTTATCTTGCAGCGGCCTCCATTTGCAGAGAGCGACGGTATCTGGATCGCCGGCCTTTTTTTCGTGGCGCTCGGTGTCAAAGGTCACGACTTTAGCTGGAGGTCATCTCTCTGGTCAGCTGCTGCTCGGCAACATGACCCTCTCTCCTTCTCTCTCTCTTTCTCCTGATGGCCTGACCTCCTCACAGACACTCCCCCCTTCGCCCTCCTCCATCCTCGCCTCTCGCTTTCCTGTCCTGATGATCCTACAAAGTGGCTAACACGTGTAGCCTCCTCCATTGATTCACGCGGCGGTCCGCCTGCCCAGCTCGCTCCGGCCTCGGTCAGCCGTGACCGCCGGGCTGCTTCTTTAAGCAGATTTAGACGCTTTAGTTTACAGCCGTGCCATAAGAAAAAGGAATAATTTCCAGACAGAGCACTCGTCTGCCTCTGTACAGCTCAGGCATTAAACTTGTGCAGAGTATTACTTGAGCCTATTGATCGGAGTCCTCTGCCGTAGACAGGGCAGCGTGCAAAATCAATGCTTTATTTTCTCTTAGGGTAGCCTTCTTTATTCTTGTTTTTTTGTTGTTGTCCTTCTCGCTTTTTTTTTTACCATTTACCTCAACTGTTTTCCATCGTATTTTCGTTTTTTCTACATATTCAGCTTTGTTTCCTGTCGTCTCTTTTTGGCCCGCATGTTGTTGTTTTTTTTGTGCTCCTTATCTCCAGTGCATTCTCAAGCATGAATCCACCTCTTTATAGTGGCGGGGAGGGTGATGTCAGGCCTGTTTGTGCCGTGGTAGCACCGCGAGGTTATGTGTGTGTGTGTGTGTGTGTGTGTGTGTCGCCGCCCCCGTGAAATGTACAGTGGACTGTTTGTTCGTCGTAAATCGGCTCGTACGCGAAAAGAGCTTCAGCTAATGGTTATCAGTTAACCTGTAGGACGTTTGTTTTTGGTTTAACTGATTCATTTTTGATTTATAAAATGACAGACGTTTGAATACACGTGCATATTTACTTTTTACTTGCTATTGTCAGAACGTTTGACTCAAAGATGAATCATCTGTGCGACTATGCCTAGCGTGCACGTGTTTGACACCACGAATGAAGATAAACTAGATTTCCAGATGCCACTGATACTAATCCAAAAACAAAGGACACCAGTTCACAACGCAAAGAATCAAATGTTTAGACCTTCGTGAAGTAAAATCCATATATTTCCAACTGAAATTAAGTTCTTAAAATACTAATCTGAAGTCCTTGTAGATTTTATCCACAAATTCGGTTCAATTAAAGACAAAACTACGGCTTCAAGTGTGCTTATTTATACCGCTGACGCTGAAAAGTGTTTGGACTAGTGTGATATGGCTCCAAATGTAACTAGCAATGAACTTTTCTCGGATATTTTTGGAGGTACAAACCTGTAACGTATCCAACATTTTCACGTTCATGATGGACGGATATAAATCAATGCGGCAGCACCGAAGATAATTTGCCTACATTACCCACAATGCAAGTTTAAATCCAACTTTTTACTTGGTTTCTTGTGCTAGTTTTAGCTAATGTAGCCTCGAGCTATCCACACCTCTAGTTTACGGATTCCTCTGGAGACGCAAACTTTTATAAAACTTTATTTTACATGTGTAATAGCACTACACAAGATCTATAGATGTGCTTTAATGTGTTCGTGTAAAATCTCCTTTGCACATGCGTCCAAAAATCTCTCTTCGCTTTTGCTAAATATGCGACATCCGCGTGTCCTCCAGTTCGGCTAAAAGTGTTCCTTTTATTTCTACTGTATACCCTCTACATTGTGCACATCTGAGGTGCAGCTGCGGTCGGACGTGAAGCTCAAGAGAGGACAGGGAAACACAAAAAGGGGTCAGCGAACAGGAACACGGCTGGTGACAGGCTGCCTGCATGTGGGGTGGTTTCGCTAACGAGAAGCCATTGTGCCCTCGGTGAAGGTTAACTCTCTGATTCAGGGAGGCAGGAAGTGTTAGCTGCCTCCCCTGCACTTTTCCCATCCGCAGCCTCTGCCAAGCCCCGGCAGAACAATCCAGTCCCTGTGACTGAGAGGGGAGGGAGGGAGGGAGGGGGAGGCAGAAGAGGGGGAGAGTCAAAGACAGAAATGGGGAGGAGGAGGAGAGGGTAGTAGAGAGGTCCAATTCTGCAGGGTAACATCAGGCTCCTGCGTTATGCAAGCGTTCCCTTTTTGTCCGCCTCACCCAGGGTTTTGATACAGATTGCATGAAGCATGATGGCGATGCAGAACATTCAGTCCGTCCCCTCTTCACCCAAAGCAGCCTCCATTTATGGATCACTCAGACAATATGTTTCCCTCCACGACTGGAGCTCAGAAGTGGCCGGCTGTAGCCAGGTTCCAGCAGGTTTAAGCTCCACACACGAACACGAAATGGATATCGCTAAATGCACTCAGAGACAAACGCCCACGCGGAAAATAGATATCTCCAAAACATTCACGCGCAAACGCACACCGAGAAAATAGATATCTCCCAAAAAAAATAATAAAATATAGTAAAAAAAAAAAAAAAGAAATGCACGCGCGCACTCGTAAGTCACAACACCTCATACCGAATCAACAATCGCATCTTTGTTAAATTATCCAGGAAATTGTTTGCGGTGCTTTGATAACACAGGTGTTTATATGGTAATAGCTTCTGGAGGCTGGATAAGAATGAAACAATAAAGTCATTAGGGTGTTACAAGAAGAAATGAAACCGGGCTCCTTCACACACTGCAGCTCACACACACACGCACACACACACACTCCCGTCTCAACCAGAAGAGGCTGAACTCTTATACACAAATTCATTAAAATAAAAAAAAAGCTTTTGTCAGGCGCTTTAATGACCCTTGATGTGTGTGAACCTGTGCCAAGTTGTCCATAGAAGGGCTATTTATCTCCCCCGGGGTTGTGGTTATGAGGAAGATAAAAGAAAATAAGAGAATGGAGTATACACAAGATTGGATAAATCATTCGTAGGAAGGCGGCCTGCTTGTCTCACCTAAGCCGTTAAAATAGCTCCACTTAAGGGCTCTTATCTTCCGTGTGGTGGTACGCGGCGTATGTAAGTGATCACTGATTTAACGCGATCCCCGCCGTGCAGTTTTCTTATTGACATCGGGCTTATTTCCCCATCTGTCATCGTTCCACGTCCTCCGCCGTCCGCCGTAATACGCAGCCGGCGACCTTTCCCGAGCTCCCTCTGCTCTGAGATGAGATCAGTGCATCTGTAGGTGTTTTTAATCTGAGTACTGTGTTCATGCAAAGTGGAGCGCCGTGACCCAGCTTGACCTCCTCTTCACCTTTCGCTTTGAAGAGGATTTTTGTGTCCTTTAAAGCTGCATTAATTCTATTATATACATACACCGATCTGGCGTAACATTATGACCAATATTCCTAATATTGTGTAGGTCTCCCTTGTGCCTAAAAAAACAGTTGTGACTCATCAGAGAATGGACATGGGCCTTCTGAGGGTGTCCTGTGGTGTCTGGCAACAGAATGTTGTTAGTGGGGGTGGGGGGGGGGGGGGGGTCTTTGAGGGGAGGGGCCTCTGTGGATCATCCCACAGATACTTGATCAGTTTGGGATCTAGTGAATTTGGAGGCCAGGTCAACACCTTGTGCTGTTCTTCATGTTTTTTTTAGTTGTTCCTAAAGCGTTTTTGTGGCTGCTGCTATCAAGGAGCGTCATTGCTATGGGGTGGGGGGGCCTGGTCTGGTCTGGTCTAGGTGGGTGCTACATGTCTAAGTAACATCCACACCAATGAATGCCAGGTCCAGAAGTTTCCCAGCAGAACATTGAATTGTCACAAGATGGTCAGTGTTATTTACTTCTCCTGTCAGTGGTTTTAATGTTGTGGCTGATCGAACCCACATGTAGACAAAGGAAGAACTTTCTTGCTGTGAGGCATCAGTGCTAACCACCACACCACTGTGTGTTAATATGTTAATAGTGGGGGAAAAAAGTCTAACTTCTAACGTCTAAGAACGATTAAAATATTCATTTCAATCTGAAAGACTTGAGCGTCTTGAAGCTCTTTGTTCAGGTTTTATTGCACGCCACTGCTCTTTGGTTCAAATTAAACTTCAGTGACATAAAACAGACATTTATTGACTGGCTATTAAACATGGTGGATACTGAACATGCGTACATTTACAAGGTGCTAATAAACACAACACCCAATGAACTCTAATCGTACTCAGTAATAGACTGGCCAACGTGTTAGCTTGCCTGCCACTAAATAGGTAAAAATTAGTTTTAAAATCACCCAATTTTCCTTTTCTAATAGTCTTCTATCGTTCAAAATTTAACACATGAAAACACTGAATTACAGTCCTCAACTCTAATTAAACAAAAGTCATATTCCTCCTCTTTAAGGGAGGTAGCATATTAATCATCACATTAAACTCCCAGAAGGTAAACACATGGAGAGACACATGAATTTGTCTTTAATTAAGAGAAATAATAACTGTCATTTGTTGTATTTTACCTCCTAATAAAGCCCAGCGCTGCTCTGAACGAGTGGAATCAAGAGCGACAAACGGGCGGCGCGTGAACACAGATGTCTATCAACAAAGGTGCCCTCGCTCATCTGATCCCGACACATCCCTCCTACAAAAAGGAACGGTTGTGCACAGCGTGCAGATGCTGCTAGCCTGCCTCTGCTGGTAAATAATGAATAGGTCACACCTGGTGGTCTCTTAGAGGCTCGCTGCAGCCTCTGTCCCTCTCTGGCGGTGGTTTGGGAATATGTGTGTGTGTACCTCCGAGTGTGTGGCAGAGCGCTAGCATTAATCAAAATTCTCCTGCAGTCTTCATATTTGTTGTGCTTTCTTTAACCTTTAGCTGCGCGGTGTCCTCTTGTGTCACACTCTCTAAAGTGCTTTAAAAGTGTTTGTGCTTTTTAGCGTGCGCGCGTGGCATTGAGAGCAAATAAGGAGCATTAGCCGAGCCTGTGTGCCGGCCACGTAAGGATGTGCTCAGTGCCACTACAAAGTGACAAATGACTTACTTACATCTCCACAGGGAGCTAAGAGACTGCAGTTAAAAGTGTCCAACAATGCAGTCGTCCGTCACGGTGGGCCAGACGATTCCTGAAGAGATTCCCTTTAATGCAGTGGGACCACAAATGGCTGAGAGCTAATTCATTATTTGCGATCACTTCAAAACATGAAGGGTGAAAGATTTCTCAAATACCCAGTTGAGACGTAATGCATCGCCAGCCATGCCGGCAATCTCCCCTCCATCGAGAAGCCTTGTCTCATTAAAAATACATGCGGCGTATTGAGCTGAAGTGCACCAATCATACGAGCCCTCCACAAGAAAAAAAACTCCTTGTGCTGCTTCACAATCAGCAGGTAATGAGCAGCTACGGGCTGAAGTGGGCCTTCTACAGTTTCACAGCACTCGAGGTTCAAATTTGGCCACAAATAGGCATTATTTTCATTATTGATCAGTCTGTTTGACTTAATAAATTAATAGCACGTCTAGAAATTGACAGAAAACGGCAACAAAAGTTATAAGAGTGCAGTTTATTCATTCAACATTTTATTGGGACCTTTTGCGAAGCCATACTCACACATTTGCCACAAGTGCTGCAGGAGTCTTGACCTTCCCTACAGTTTATTTTCCTCCTCCATGCACCTTGGTAGCAGGCAGTGGCAGGCCGTGCATTTTGCCCTGCGACAATACGATCGTTAAGACGTCACTGCTGTAGAAACCATCAACGACATACGGACAAGCAGTAGAACAGGACGTTGCATCGTGTCTCATATAGCAAGATGAATGCCATTGCTGAAGCAAGAAGCGCACTCGGAACTATCCACTGCAGCTGCACACCAGCGCTACGTACGTCAAATCCAGCAGAAGCGTCAATGTCGACACACTAAAATGGCGAAAATACACATAAAAGACGTAATATAATTTATTTTACTCACCAGAACTCAAGAAACAACTTAGAGTTCTCCTCATAGCGCTCATAGTCGCTGTCCTGAAAGTTTCCCCGGCTGGGTCAGGCTAGCTAGCTCCAGGATTGGGCGGTATTTCCTCACAATATCCAGCTTTTCCTTCTTGTCTTTTTGAGAAGATCTGCAACCAAATCGATAGCCTCTCCTCCTTCTGCCATCGTGGGTATAAAAACTAGCCGTCAAAACGTTAACGCTGCGCAGCTCGCAACACATGAACCGCTAGCTTGGCTTAAACGGAGCGGCTGTTTGACCCTCCACAGAGAAGGCCTAAGAATACGAACTTGAAACGTGATTGGTTAAGCGAACAACGTCATTACGATGTTTTTCAAGCTTCAGCCGCCTGCAGTTTTAATTGTGGAGGCCCAGGCAGACTTCTTTGACTCTGGAAAACATGTGACGGTAGAAATATGATTGCATAAAAGCTCTAATGCAAAGTTACATCGCAGGAATCAACGCAGCAGAGAGACAGACAAGCCTTAAAATGAAAAGAAGAGGCTGTTGGGAATAATTTGGTAAGATTTAAAATGTAAGTGAGTGATTTTGATAGAGTTTAGGCCAGCAGAGACACAGCCCACCACCGGTAGCAGCTGAAGTCGAGCCAGTAACTTTTTCTTCTAATTGATTAATGGTCTTACACTTTCTGGACCATAAAGAACAGTTCATAGATTCTCGATCGCGCCGCTGATTGCGCCACCGACAACTCCGCCGAGTGTCTCTGCACTGCGAGCACAGATTTTGCGAGAGCGGCTCATTTATTCAAGAAGAAACTCTTCCAGAAGTGCTAGATACGAGCGGCTCGGCCCCCGCCTTATCAGCAGCGCGGGGGCCATGTGCGGCGGAGATAGCGTGCCGCGAGTGCGTCACAGAGAGCGTGTGATTGGAGGGCGGATTCAGGAGTCAAACAGCGTTTTATCTCTTGTATATCAATCACGGTGCGCCGTGGCCCCCGCGCGCACGAGAGCACCAGAGCTCACTGCTTTGTTTGTTGTAGCAACAAACCCGCTCTGAAGTGGTATTGTGGTGCCCTTGTTTTTGTAATATTTATTTCATAAAGGTTACTGTTGTGTTGTCAGGGAAGCAGGAGTCCCCAGACTGCACATTCACAAACCTCGGCAGCAGGAAAGAATAGAAATCATAGGATTCTTATTGACAGCGACTCCTCCAAGTCAATAGTCTTTACAGGGTTTCTGTGTTGAACACGAACCCCGCGCGAGGCAACACGCCGCGCTCTATGAAACGCTCTCCCCCTCTGCAAGATAAACTCTTGTCATCAAGGAATTAGAGTAACTATCTGGTCTGTGTGTTTTCCTCCTCGCGAGCAAACAGCGCAGCAAATCAAAAGAGTGTTTACTGGGCTTGCGAAAAGAAAAAAAAAAAAGAGAAGAAGTAGTGGAAGTGGAGAACAACACCGTGTTTCCTGTCTAGTGATTTGTAAAACTCTTGAATTAATTTTGGCACGGAAAGCTGGCTCTGCTTACGGGGAGTTTTCCCTATAAACAGTGGAAAGGAGACTCCTGCCCCTCGAGTTCTTTCCATTCCTTCCACGCTCGCTCACGAGCTCGCGCCGCTTTTTTAAGCTCGGTTCTATCGGTTCTACTCGTCGATGTTTATTTTTAAAACGGCTCTGTTAAGGAGCGATGCTTGCTCGTCGCAGCTTCGCTCATATTTCATAGCTGGAGTCTTTGATTCTTGATCTTTGGAAACGTTTCTGTAATAAGGCCAAAAACAAACCGATGATGAAACAGGCTGCAAAGAAATTACAGCAATTACCATGTTTTGAATTCTTAATTGACGAACAAATGTATCAGGCATAACATTATGACCACCTTCCTAATATTGTGGTTATGACTCATCAGAGAATGGACATGGGCCTTCTGAGGGTGTCCTGTGGTGGAAGGGGGGCTTTGAGGGGAGGGGCCTTCGTGGATCATCCCACAGATACTTGATCAGTTTGGGATCTAGTGAATCTGGAGGCCAGGTCAACACCTTGCAGTGTTCTTCATGTTTTTTTGAGTTGTTCGTAAATCGTTTTTGGCTGCTGCCATCAAGGAGTGTCGTTGCTATGGGGTGGGGGTGTCTGGTCTGGTCTGGTCTAGGTGGGTGCTACAAGTCGAATGAATGCCAGGTCCAAAAGTTTCCCAGCAGAACTTTGAATTGTCACAAGATGATCAATGTTATTTACTTCACGTGTCAGTGGTTTTAATGTTGTGGCTGATTTGTGTATCATGTAGCTGAGCAGCTGCTCATGTTGACGTTCCAAAACACCTACAACCGTTAAAAGTCAAATAGAATCACAAGGGTATTAAACACCAGCCAGCTCTCCTCTCTTTCCATTTGCTTGACTTTTCTTGTACTCTTTGTTTTTGCTCCGTGTGATCAAGATACTAAATTCACTGCCCGAGGCTCTTCTCCACTTTCTGTTGCTTCTCCCCACAACACTCGAGTCCGCCGAGGCTACGGAAGAAAAATAACAAAAAAAACAAAACAACTTTTACAAGTTCGGTTGCCAAACATGATATCAAATTGTGATCATCGGCATTGACTCGTGTCCCACCCGGCCAATTTAATCTGCGATTCAGCTCGTACAGTTTCATCCAGCGCGAGGAATCATGTTATTAAGCCCCCTTAATGAAACAGTCAGAATGGACTCTCCATATCTTTGTGCTCTAAAAAAAAAAAAACTCATCTAAATGGAAAACACATTGTCTTCATTATTTGCAAGTGTACAATGAAGGCAGTTGCCATGGCTACAGCCATCGGAGGCTGAAGCCTGGTTTGAGGCCAGAGGGGCTACAGGAACAAAGTGGCTCCTAATGGAGAGATTGTACAAATGGCTCTCTGAGAGGGTTATATATCGCTGGCATTTCCATGTTGGCCGGCGCAGTCACGGCGGCGCAACAAATGATCAGTTTCACATCATATCCTTGTGTCAGCTCCCGTTCTAGTTAATGAAACAAGATAAATCTCACCATATTATTTGCGACTACACGGAATAGTCCACTAAACATTCTTAGAAATCCGTTTTTTATAAGTGACCGTCCTGCGTTGTTTTCCGACGTATCGCCTTTTAAAGAGCCGTGCGGATTCTTCCAGTGTACACCAATCAAAATGCAGATTGTCTACACAGCATGCCGTCCACCCAGGAGAGTTACAGCTGAATACTAAGCAGGAGAAAGCTCTCCGTTTTGACTCCTGTTTATGCTTCTGAGACAGAAAAAGAGGGAGGTAAAACGGGAGAGAGGGGAAACGGCAGCACTTAATTCATTTTCCTGTCTGAATGTACGTTAAATTACCTTTAAATCCCACACAGGATTGCACATTGCAGGTAAATGAGTCACTTGGCAGCTGGTAAGTGGCGGCAAAGACACGCTGGGAATCCGGGGGACAAGGTGCCTTTTTTTTTTGCAGAGAGACGTTTCGCTAATAATAGAGGATGTGCTCGTGCGGGACCTCTGTGCTCTCCGATTCATGTCAGATAATAATTGGTTTACCTGATACGACGCCCTGTGTTTGGTCGGTGATGGGGGCAGCGGTAAAACAAATTATCAGGGGGTTGACCTTTGGTGGTGCGGCGCTGACTCCAGCCAGGGAGGCTGGTTGACAGGAGCACCAACACACCGCGGTGCCACACAACCAGTCTTAATATCACTGGATACAAGAGGGTCTGATATAAACAAACATAAGTATATGTTGTTTTCATAACTGTTTCTTGCATTTATATATGATTACGTCGATTTAACAGATTACAGATTGCGAACAAATTGCTTCTGTGAGATGCAAATTGCTCTAATGCACCAGTATGAGAGATAACATTGACTCAAAAGATTAATATCCTTCACTGCCTTAATGTTCAGCTCTGGTATTTATGTAGAAAATCATAAAAAAACACACATAACCCATGAATAAAAGTCTAAAGCATAGACTGTATATAAATATGGACAATGCATGCCCACTTCCTTGAATTGGCCAAGCTAACGCTATTTTCCCGGGGATACAGGTGGGCGGCATCTTGCGAGTTTGAAGACAGAGTCTGAGCAGTATAGTCCGAGAGTGGCGCCACGAGGAGCCGCGATATCGATGCCCCGCCCACACTTCCGTCGGACTCATTCGCGTTTTCGTTTAATTAATACTACGCTCTGCTCTAGAAGAAATGTTGGATTACACACTGTGCTTATTTATTTTTTCAAACTCTCACGGAGCAGTCGACGTGGCACCTGGTCGTCATCATGATGTCACATCCTGTTTCTATAGAGTCAAATAACTAACAAAAATGAAACCTATCAGAAAAATTAAGACTTGAGTATGCATCAGTATTGTATAAACTACCTAAAATGACTGAAACAATCCATTAAAAACTATATTTGAAGTGTATTTTAGTGTTTTAGTTTGGCCCAAGTCCCGCCCACTAACATGGAGGGGGTGGAGCTTATGATCCATACTGCAGCCAGCCACCAGGGGGAGCTCTACTTGCTTTGGCTTCACTTTTGAGCAGCTATTCCGCCGTACACCTTTATATACAGTCTATGCTCTAAACACGTGCATGAGTTTGTAAGCCCTCAGTTCTGTCTGCAGGCTGCATGAAGCTCCAAAAACCTTGTACTATGGATTATTACAGGGTAAAGTAGACTGCAACTAAAAAAGTCAAGGAGCGCAACAAAATAGACCCCCCTCCTCCATCTGAATTATGTTTATCGACTGCTGTGTGTCATTCAGAGCCGCTCTGAATACAGCAGAATCCGTATTGTCAACACAAATACAAACAAGCGATTGAGTGTTACTTTCAATCCCCCCCCCCCCTTTTTTCCCCCCTCCGTAAGCCTCGCTATTGCTAATTCATCAAGGTTCTGCACAGTTGCAGCCGCTCGCTGTGTCGTGTTTGTGCGAGGTTTATTTTACCCTTGCAAACAGGTTGTTCACACGTTTGAAAAGGAGCTCTGTTTGCGCTGTAGCTGGCCTTTAAAGCCCGTTTCATGTCTTTGTTTATCTGAGAAGAGAAGAGTTCTCAACTCTCAAGACTTGTTTGTCCTTCCTGGGGCTCAGACTTCTCCGCCGTCGTAGATCTAGCGGGACTCTTTTCTCTCTTGTGTTCTCCGCGAAGCATTCATTCATGTGATGAAAGAGATCTCGGGCTTTTGGAGGGCTCCGCGTGACGTCCACAATATCCATTTTTCTGTAGATCAAGACCAGATATGCACCCAATTTGAATTTAAATCCCGGGGAATTGTACGCGGCCTGCGAGGCACGTAGCACCGTCTCGGAAAAGGTGCCGCTCGATATTATAACACAATTTGTATGTTAAAAAGGGGGAGGCCTGTTGTTTGGATATGTTTCTAAGTGTGAGTGTGTGTGTGTGTGTGTGTGTGTGTGTGTGTGTGTGTGTGCAACTATCGACCGGTGGAGGATGTGTCGCTGACAGGACAGCCTCTCTGGCCATTGTGTCATGCTTGCTTTCAATCCATTATTGACTAATCTCATTAGCCGAGGATCCTAACGCTGAATGAGCCTCAGAAACTGACTTCCCTCCCTCCCTCCTTCCCTCCCTCTCGCTGGGACACGCCAATCACGTGTGCGCACACACACAAACGCATTCACATGCAAACGTGCTTACATATTAAAAGCCCACTGCCACACGGAGGAGGAAGAGGAGTCACTTGTAATTATAGACAGCCGTTTTGGAAAGAATTTTTTTTTTTTTTTATTGCTCTTAATTAATCATTTTAATTAAGCTACTGCCTATCTGCGCTTTCCACCGGATTAGCTAATTATATGTTCAGCACTTTTTACTTGTGTCCCGACGTGTGCGCATGTGCCCCCCCCCCCACCTCCTCCCGCGCCCCCACGACCACTGCCACCCCTCTCTTCTCCTTTGTCCCACGGCTGCTTCTTGCACCGTGTCCCCCGTGACGGCCTGTTTGGTCTGCTGCTCGTGGATCACCTGTGCGTCTGTGAAAACACCTGCTTTGCATATCGGCCTCGATGCCGACAGCGTGAACTTGGCGGCCGCGGCGAAGAAGGGAGATGCAAAGTGTCGATGCGATTTGCACATTCGCGTCTTAATGATAGTCGTTGTTTTGTTTTTTTTCTGGTCTGCTTGGCCAGGTGACCGGGGCCTGCACATCTCTGCAGCATCACCCAGCAGAGAGAGCGAGCACGCCGCCGCTGCAGATAGAGAGAGAGAGAGAGATAGATTCATGACCCAGCCAGCCTGTAATTGCTGATGGTTCAGCAGTTTTCGGGGACTGAAACAGGAGGATACAGAATTTCTCAGCTTTTTCCACTTCTTGCGGCATTCATTTCCTCCCTCCTTTCTGATCCAGCCTCTTTCTCTCCCTGGGTGTGTTGCAGCCTCTCTCACCTTCCTTCCCTCCCTCTCTCTCGCTCTATCTGTCTGTTTGTGTGTTTGTCTTTAGCTATTTGTGTGTGTGTGTCCCATACACTCCTAGAAATGCTACTGCAGGCAGCTTTGTTTATGTTCACCTGTCAGGCTACCTCAACTTCTCTGACGGATGATGTGGAGCTCCGTTGTTTGCCAGCAGCCAGAGACGGGGCTGTTGCTAAATTACACCCCGGAACAATATGCCTGTCTTTGAGCGGGAAGCTGCACCGTCACCTAAATGCTGATTAAAATGCCCCAAATTCTTCCTTGTTAATAATGAATTAAATAATCATTCGGTGAAAGGTCAGACAAAGCTTATTTATGGCGGGATGAGGATATAAACCTCGGATGGGCGATTCCTCACATCGTAGGGATTGTTAGCCGGAGCTGTCGTTGAAAGATCATGTGTGATGTTTGTGTGAAATGCAATCGCTTCGTGTGGCATAAGTCCTGAATTGCGTAATGCCTGCAACCCGCCACCCCTGTCCCAGCATTCAATATTCATCTGACGCTATTTATAGCACTCTGTAAGATTATATAAAATGAGACATACTGTTCTGCAAACACGTGATCCGCATCGTACTCTCATGCCCTCTGGCTTCCTCTTGGTTTTTTTTTAATGACTGAAAGAGGGCCACACACACACACAAAAAAAAAAGGAGGGAGGGGAGGGTGAAAAATAAGGTACGCCGAGTGGAATAGTTCAGGGAGAGAAAGAAGAATAAATGTCTCCAGCGTTTCTTCGATTGAAGACTCTACTAAGTCCACCCCCCTCCCTCCCTCTTTCCCTCCCTCCCTCCTCCTGCTGGAGAATCTCCTCTTTCTCCCCCTGACACATTGGCATTCTTCACAGCTGCACGTGAGATGAGAGGCTTCCCGATTCATTTACACAAAGGCAATCAAAACATGGCAGCCTGCAATCTTTGGCAAATTAGAGCAGAGCGAGCGGCAAGGTGCGTGCGCCAGAGGAGGGGAGGCGGCGGCGGCGGCGGAGGGGTGGAGGTTTCGCACGGGATCCGCCGCCGCTTGCGTGCCCTCCGTGGACAAGATTTGTGACACAGATTTAGCGCTGCCTAACCTCTAAATCAACCCCCCTCTCCCCAACCCTCCCTCCCGCCGCACGGCCGACCCCCATCGCTCCCCCCCTTTAACATACAGACACACTCGGACGCACTCCGCCTGGTCACGGAGGGGGCGTGTAGGATAGCAATGGTGGAGGGGGGGGATAGGGAGGGGAATAGAGGTCGAAAACGCAGCAGTCAAAAGCTCCTCTCTTCGGATCAAGCGTCCGCCCGTCCCGTCTGGTAATGTGTTGTCATTGACCAATTAGGAAATCCAGATCAAACAGGCGCAGGGAATGGCCTCTCGCTGGCCCTCTCTAAGCACTCTGCTCTTTTTAATTGAGCACATTTGTGGAATGAGAGGCTTCTCCCCGGAGGGACCAGTGGCTGTAGATACTAGCAAGCTGTTAACGCAAGGATCAGCCCATTCAGGATATGAGGGTATGAAAATAATTGATTTTCATGAGCCGGTCAGGTGATGTTGCTTACATTTGAAAGTTCGAACATGAATCATGGATCATATCTGTTATAGATTTCTTGCATATCAGTGTTTCCCATAGGTTTGCGGCTTCTAAGGGGGCGGGGCTCTTTAATAACAGGTATAGACCATAGGAGATCTATACGAAAATGGACAATTTATGTCTACGCAGCTTCACAATTTTATAAACTAACACATTTTTCAGTAAAGTGGGGAGTCCACCAATGTGAAGCTGTTGTGGCAGAGGGACCTAGGATCAAATATTGCACAGGAGAAATGGCTGGATATGCTGGCAGGCTGCAGGAAGTATGTAAGGGAAGATTATACACAGATATTACCATATCCCTGTGAGATTACATAGACTGAAACTGCTGAACAATAAGTGTTGGAAATGTAAAACAGGAGTGTACATTAGTGGCTCCATGTTGGGTCAAAGTTGTGGACTTCCTGAGTGAATGGTCTGGCTCAACAGTCCTCCTGACCCCTGGTATGTGTCCACTAGGGGACAGGTCTCAATTACCGAATGTATCTATAAAAGAACGTTTTCTGTTATCGTGGCGGGAATGATTTTAAGACGGTGGAAAACGGCCGTATCTCCTAATCTGAGGGAGTGGTTGGATGCAGTGGTGGAGGCGGCATCCTAAGAAGCCATGCTCCGTAGATTGAAAGGCAAAATGGAAGACGGCTTGAGCTCTTAGGAACTTTTTTGGAGTTACACGAAGCAGACTTATGCAGCACCTTGCATCTTTTATTTTGTGGTCTGGATTTCTTATAATGTGTATTCCCTATAAGTGTTATATATTTGGATTTTATATTCTCATCTTTTATGGCCTGTCACAGGATGTACACCTGTATCTTGAACCTGTACTTATTTCTATCTTTCTACTTCTGTTGTTATCTGGCACTATATAGAAAATAAAATTAACTTGAACTTCAAGGGGGACGAAATGGTAGGGGAAACACTGCATATCTTCTATTAAACTGATAAATAAAGATTCACAAAGATTAAAAATCAGTCGCGTTAGATTTGCCTCGTTGATCTTCTTCACTTGGAGAAAGTCTGCAGGTCAAACGGTTAAATGGAGACGTTCCTGAGGTCGTTACGAGTCGGGGCAGTTGCGCGTTGCGTGTCTTCACGTGCTTCCTCGGTGAAACGGAGGAAGCTCACGTTGCCGCTGTCCATCAGTGTCGGCGCAGGTTGAGCTCATGCACTATTTAAACCCTCTCACTCTCCCTGTTTCTCTCCTCCCATTCACTCAAAGTCACAAAAAGGCCAAAGGTCACCTGCACAATGGAGACAAGAAGGTTCTCCACCTCCCCCCCCCCCCCACCGCCCTTGCCCCTGCCCCTACACCAACAACCCCACCCCACCCAACACACACAAGCCAACAAATGCACACAACTTATCACTACTACTCTTAACGCACAGCCTCGTGTTGTGCTCTCAGCCTTCTTTGAATTCCTTCCCATGTATCTTGCCTCTCGCCTGTCACTCCTCCCCCCAGCGCTATCAGTCTCTCTCTCTCTCCCCCCCCCCCCCCCCCCCCCCAGACCTCATAATGGCTCCTCTTGGGTAGCGGCTGCGTCTGCGGCTCCCGCTATTTCAAAGTTTTAGCTGGCCGGATTAAGCATGGTATGTGGAAAATGAACAGGCACTCACCGGAGGGACACATGAGCTGAATGCATAATAAACCGTGAGACTGGCAGGGAGGAAAAAACTGAGAATAGAAAAAGAGAAGAGGTGGTGGTGGGGCGGTGGGGCTGGAGGAGGGGGGGGGGGTGGTCTTTCGCTGAAATTGTTCTGAAGCAGTGCACGGCAACAATATCACTCACCGAAATGGAAATAAAATGCCTCTTTGACTTTTCCTCTGTGCTCGTAATCAAAGGCAATTTTTAAGACAAAATGTTTCAGGGGGGCCCAGGGTGAGGGCAGCAGCCTCTTTTCTCTGTGAAAGCGAATGCACCTCAGCAACAATAGCTGCAGGTTTACACTTCGGCTCACCGGTTTCATCATCATCATCATCTTCACACGCCTTTCAAAATTCCTGGAGGATTGCGGGAGGAGAAAGATTGGAGCTTGGCAGCGAGCGAGCGAGCGAGCGGCTAGTCGGCTAGCTGTTAGCCTCGCGCCGCTCTGCATTTGGTGGGGGGCCCGCACAGTCATGTGGCTCATCTGTGCTGCCTCCAGTGCCCCAGGGGAATTGACCCCCACCTCCTCCTCCTCCTCCTCCTCCTCCTCCCTGCTCTCTCTGCTATTAGCGTGAGGGTGGAAGGAAATTAAAAGAGTGGCTGTTTGGAGGAAGGCAAACGAGAGGGAGAGAAACCACCGTGATGCTCCTCATGTTTGCATGTGGCTCCCCTCTCCTTGGAGCCGGGGCAAGCTGGAGGGTGGGTGGGGGCTTGATGATGGAGAGCCTGGCCCTCATATGCCTTTGTCCTTTTTTTTTTTTTTTTTTTTAAAAGCGCAGGCGGGGATCGGTCTCAGAGACTTGGTGAAACGTTACACTTGGTTAGAGAGGAGATATTGCTTAGGCCCCCTTTATGATCCCGAACCTCTGTTTTCTTCTTCTGGGGATGGAGGGGAGGGGAGGGGAGGGGAGGGGAGGTGGAGGGGGCTTCCACCAACAACACCACCACCATGCTCCCTTTGCTTTTCTAATCATGCTGCAGATGTGCCTGATGGCTGAACAATTTCTGTGTACTGAACGTGGGGCTCCCGCAGGAATCCAGGAGGCTTGCTTATGTGAAAAAATAAAAAAAGGGAGTGAGAGGGCAAAGAGGGAGGGAGAGCGTGAATATGGGTCTGCATGAGAGGGAGAGAGGGAGAGAGAGGGAGTGCAGTGAGTTAGAGAAAGAAAGACAGAGGGAAAGAAGGAGAGATCAGTGAACAGCGACCAACGCAGCAGGGCTCCTTCGGATTTCTGTGTGTGTGTGCGACAGAGTGAGTGGCACAACTGCGAGCCCGCCCTCGCTCACGGTTGCCTCTGGAGCTGCAGACCAAACCACATTAAATAAAAGAAATCCATTCCCAAGCCTGTTAAGGAGCCATGTGGGGAGGTGTGAGAGCGTGCGTGCACTCAAGTGGCTGCGAGTCCATATGTGTGTGCAGCAGAGAAACGGGGGGAAGGGAGGAGGAGGAGGAGGAGGGAGGTGCTGGTGAAGGGCTGAGGGGAGGGGAGGTAGAGCAAGGGAGGTGGGACAGGCAGGAGGCAGCTCATATTATCCTCCGTGCCAGCTCTGGATGGAGCCTGCCGGGGATTATGGCACATTCTGTAAAGCAACAATGGAAGCTGCACCGTTTCGTACACATTTCCATCCCCTCTGCTTTTCCCTCCGCCGAACAAACGCCGCTTTGTCCTCGCTGCCTGCCTGGCCACTTACCAGGCGGAGGACCAGGCAGACACCTGGAGTCCTGGAGGTGCCCTCTCCAAACTAAAACACCCCCCCCCACACACACACACACCCTCCCCATCCCATCGGAGCGAGAAGCCGACGTCTCTACAATGTTGAGATAATTAAAGGGGAGCTTTTTGCGCCGGGCCTCGGCCGACAGTCGGAAGAAAACAAGACATATCTTGGAATCAGAGCTCATTAAAATCACGAGGGTGAAGAGATGCTTCCTCCCCCCCTCCTCCTTCTCTTCCTCCTCCTCCTCCTCCTCCTCCCTCATCTTTATCACCCCTAAGCAAGTGCTGCAAACAGCCGAGCCCTAGTCAATGATGGCGCAGATTAGTCCTTTATTGCCTAATTCACCTACAATAGATGACTCGCGGGGACGCGATCACCTTGAGCGGCGTCCCCATAAGTCGCGAGAGCGATGCTGATTCCTTCACTCGGGCCACCTTGTTCTGTTTTAATAGTGTCAGCAGTGCTTAGCTTAGTAGCTTTCGATTAGTGTGTGTGTGTGTGTGTGTGTGTGTGGTTGACGGGGGTGTTTCACACTGCTCTGCGGAGGTGTAACACCTTGCCTGTAGTGTTGTTGTAAAGCACATTAGGAGTGACTGAGGGTGTTGTTATGGTATCATGATGCCGGTCCAGCACTCAAGGGAAGGTGGGAAGATCTGTGTGTGTGTGGTCGGGACGGCGGCCAGCATGACACGCTCCCCGTCTACGGTGCATTCAAACGTGGCAGGAAAGAAAATCTTGTACAGCGAAACTTATTTGGAGGCAAACTCTTAATTCATGCAGCGCACACATTTCTATTACCTTCAGGTGTTTTTAAGTAACCTTGAAACCGTCTCATTTCTCTTTCTTGTCAAACTTTCTCGCGACGTCGCCGCCATTGTTTCCAGATCCCGGCCATCCCTCCGGGTACTCATCAGACGCGAAGGCCGAAACTGCAAAAATTCAGAAGTGCGATAACATCCTTTACCAACGCCGCCGCGCCCTGGCCCCTGAGTAGCCGAGGCTGTTTTGGTTCACAAGCCATTTATATGAATAAATTAAATCTGTTTACCACTTCCCTGCGCCTCGACGGCTCAGCCGAGAGACGGTGTAAAGCGGGAGAAGGGTTCATGATCCATTTGTTCTGCTGTGATGGCGGGATAAAGCTAATCATTGTCTACTCTTCTCCCCCTCCGACTGTTTTCATCCTGCAGAGCGGAGGCGCGTTGCCTGCGTTGCGTTAACAGGCTGGAAACTCTCTTTGAAGATGCGGGGTTGGTGGGGTGTTTTTTTTTTTTTGGGGGGGGGGGGGTGTCTGAAATAATGTTTGGATTCCGAACTGTGACAGTTCAAAAAGGCAAACCCGCCTTAGTTACCGGAGATAATGCTCCGCTTTAGCATCTTCTCCCAGTCATCAAATTAAATCTTTTCGAGGTGGACTTATGTAACGCGATCACACAACGGGACAAACGTGAACCCTGTCTCTCCGCGGGGGTGCGGCGTGGAAACAAAGCTTTAAAGTAGTGGTGCAGAGGGGAAGAAAAACATTGTTTTACCCTAGAGGTGGGCTGATAGCACTGTGAAAAGCCCATTTGAAGAGGTAGGCCTCATCTGTCACTGGGCAATGGAGGAGGCAGCCATGCAGAAGCCCCCTGATTATAAAGAGATAATTTCATCCAATCCTCCGGTGGTGCTCCATCGCCTTGCCGCCATACTCCACTGCCTTTCATATTTGTTCCCGGGCCTGCATCTCCTCACCCGTTTCGTTTTATTACAGCTCCCACTCAATACATATATTTTAGCTCCCCCTTGAATAGGAAAGGAAAGCGGGTCCCTCTCCTCTCCTCTCCTCTCCACCCCACCCCCCTCCTCCCCTCCGTGTGTCTTTTGTTGTGCTGGAATCCACAGCTCTCAACTTGTTGTGTAACGCCTGCCGTGCAATTTGCAGTAAATTAAGCTCGACTAAGGACACATCCCTGCACCGGTCCCCCCCCTCCCCACCTCTCTCTCCTCCTCACACGCACTCAAAAGCGTCGAGGGCGGGGGGTTCTCTGGTGTATCTGAATCAGGGCAAATAAGATCACATAAGGTAGTGGCACAGAGGAAATGCTAAACGATAGCATCTGTACGATAGAGGAGGGCGTGTAAATGGGGGCATGCTCATAATTGCATTTGTTGTCGCATCTCCTCAGCATCATGGGTTTCAGTCTTCAAATCGGCTAGAAAGGAGCAGTGTTCAGTTGGAACATGTGGACATCTGAAAGCTAAATTGCTCCCTTTTTTTTTTTAATTAATTAACTTGCAAAAATAATAAATAATAATAAATGTAAATATGTGGACACAGGCGTCACGGGGCGGGAAGGCGAGAGGCATTGTTGCAACGTGTGTTTAACAGAAGAAGCAGAGGCGGTGAATGGCAGCCCAACCTTTTCTTTCCCCTCATTTTAACTCACTGTTGGAGGTAAGAGAGATGACATAGAGAGAGAACAAGGGAGAGGGAGAGAGAGAGGGAGAGAGCCGAGGGAAGAGAGAGAGAGAGAGAGAGAGAGCAGGTCGACTCGCTCATCAATAACCACAAGGTCAGACAGGCAGTGCCGGGCTGAGTGGGCCCTGTTAGGAAGCAGCAGCTGAGGATTTGTAGAGCTTGTAAAGGCTTAAAGCAACACCGCTCCGCCTCCTTTGTGCCACTAGCCAGGCCTTTGAAGGGCCAGGGAGACACCTGCTGGTGGCTTAGGGGCACGGTGGTCCGGGGGCCGCCCTGGCCGAGGATCAGCTCTCCATCCACAGAGAACAGGACATATATCTGTATATATATATATATATATATATATATCCTCCTGGCTACCAGTAGTTCAAATTTGTCCTCTGTGCAGGACATTTGTGAACCTGAATATCTCATACTACTGAGTTGACTCCTTTTGGACATTTAGGGCTTTTCACTGATACCAAATGTGAAGGGGTGGGGCTTTGGTACCTTTCTCTTTCTCATTAAGGAACATGTCGTCCATCGGTTATATGATATCTTACAATTAACTTACAAAGATTGGTGAATTTGCCTGGTATTTAGGAGGATATATAAAGTTAATGCATGAACATGTGTCATCACCTGAAGAGGCTTTTCTCCCAATTATGATAAGGGTCATAAAAAAAAAAATGCCTTTCAGATTTAAAATCCATCCGTGGACTTTATAATATATACGTGAAGCCGAGAGCCAGCCACTTCACAGAGGTGTTCAAACTCCTGATCCCAGACCTCCCCTGAAGTCGCACATGTGAGACACGCCGGAAATGTCAACAAACAAATGCTTTCCATCTGCAAAGAGAGCCGGAGCGGTTGGTCGGGGGGAAGAAAACATAAATAAATAAATAAAAATCCTCGGACGTCTCTTTTTCTTTATGAGCTTTCTAATTTATGGAGAGGAATGCACCAGCGTGCCCTTCTCTCCTCTCAAGTACAGGCATGAGCAGCTCCAATAGGTAGCATAAAAGCTCTTTAGCCGTCTAGTGGAGTAGATTACCGGCCCTGCCGTTAAATCCAGCTAGAGACCCCTAAGTGAGCATTATCAGTGTGGTGCAGGATGCTGTGCCTCCTCTCTCTCTCTCTCTTCTCCCTCCCTCCCTCCCTCTTCTCCCTCATCTCACAGGTACTTTGTGCAGTGAAATTTCTCACTGTGCGATGGTAATGGAGAAAGATGGCGTGGGGAGGGACGGGTCTGAGGGAGGTGTTTTAGTGAGAGATGATGCGACGCAGGAGGAGACGTCCCCAGCAGTCGCAGGAAGGGATGATTGAGGCAGGGAGGAGATAAAGGGGGGGGAGGTGGGGGGGGAGGGCGGTTTTTAGATAAATATGCTTATTAATTCGCTCGGCTTCAAACTGCAGGTCACTGTGAGTTATAGCCGACAACCGTGTTGTAATATTTATTTGACACTGAATGCAACATTAAATCAGAACCCCCCCACCACCAACCCCTCCCCGAGGCAAAATTGATAACCTTTAATGCGGCTTGTAATACTTTTCAACTTGTGATAATGCTATGTAGTACGTCAAATCACTGCCCCTATTGTTTGCCGTCTGTGAAAAATTATTCTCTCAGATAGGGGAAAAAAAAAAAGAGGGAGAGAAAAAGGTTTTCCATAAGCTGCTGCTCCAAAATCAATAGTGCGCTGTAAGGGGTTTTGTTAGAGGAACTCTTATGTAGCAGGAGAGTGGAGGGAGGGAGGGAGGGAGGAGGAGGAGGAGGAGGAGGAGGGGGAATGAAATGTGGAGCATGTCTGGGCCCAGGGTACAGATAATTGTTAACCAAAGATTACATAATGGCTAAGTAATGTAAACAGCGAACCACATGCCAAGTTAATGTTCTCACAGGCCAGGATGGAAGGGCTTCATGCAGCTCTCTGAGGTAATGCTGACAGACTGAGAGGCTCTGTACAACACGTGTGTGTGTGTATGTGTGTGTGTGTGTGTCCCTCCACCTCTGTTCATTTTCACCCCGAGGTGCTTTAAACACGGTCAGACATCCTGTCTCAGTCCGGCGTGTCCTCTCCAAAGGTGCGCGGCGGCGTTCAGGGCGACCGCCAGGGCTTGTTAAGGGTGTCACAGGAGCTGAGAGGAATGTCATCCTTTGGGCTCTCTGAGGTGCTTGTCACCTGCCAAATCAATATCTCCCTGCTTAGCTCACAGCACACACACACACACACAGTGCACACACACACACACACACACACACACACACACACACACACACACACATCACAGCAATATCCTGGCGGTGACGGGATTGGCAGCTTCCTTTGCTGTAGAGGTGAGCCTTAACACACTTGTCTGTGTTTCTGTTGCAGAGCTCTCCAGTTTAATGGCCGGCAGGTAGAGGCCAGAGAGGGACAATCAACATGAACTCGATTCCGTCGATGGACAGACACATACAGCAGACCAATGACCGTCTGCAGTGTATCAAACAGGTGAGACACACTGGGTTAAGATAGTTGCCGGATTAAACTTTGATGTTATATTGCAGATTTATGTCAGGATTACGTTTATTCTTGGAAATTAACAGTAGATTTATATAAATATTTTGCCTCTATATGTTTGGTAAATGGTCTTGTTGTTATGCCCTTTTCCTATTCTATCCTATTCTATTCTATTCTGTTATACACCGAACAGCCACAACATTAAAACCACTGACAGGAGAAGTAAATAACATTGACCATCTTGTGACAACGCAGTGTTCTGCTGGTAAACTTTTGGACCTGGCATTCATTGATGTGGATGTTACTTAGACATGTAGCACCCACCTAGACCAGACCAGACCAGGCACCCCCACCCCATAGCAATGACACTTCTTGATGGCAGCAGCCAAAAACACTTTAGGAACGACTCAAAAGAAAAAAACATGAAGAACAGCGCAAGATGTTGACCTGGCCTCCAAATTCACTAGTTCCCAAACTGATCAAGTATCTGTGTGATGATCCACAGAGGCCCCTCCCCTCAAATGTCCCCACTAACAACACCACAGGACACCCTCAGAAGGCCCATGTCCATTCTCTGATGAACTGTTTTGGAGGGACAAGGGAGACCTACACAATATTAGGAAGGACGGTGGTCATAATGTTATACTTGATCGGTGTGTGTGTTTCGTTATTTCGCACTCCTATTTTATTGTCATTTTGAGTACATGCTTGAGATTTTCTTTCTTTTGTTGTTGACAACCCTGAGCCGTCCTAAACCACAGGAATCCACAGTTTCTCCCTTTAACTACAGTTTAGACAGAACCCACTTGGCTGCAAGTTGAGACAAATATACATTCAGCCCTTCAAGATAATGACTTTTACTATCTCAGCTCCAGAAAGAAAGAAAGAAAGAAAGAAGGAAAAATACACGGTCATCCAGCTGTTTGTTGGTTTTCTGGCTATATTTGTCTATTTGCTGTTGACTGAGAAAACAACGCTCTCGGTCGGTTCCTCTTCTGGGTTTGAACACAAGCTTCACAATCATTGTTGGCCACGGTAAAGTGACTAATCGCTTCGGCTCTATTATCAGGCCTCTGGTGTGACTCAGGTTACGGGGTCAAAGAGCAACAGCTCCCCTCCCTCCCCCCCACCACCGTCGCCCGTCTTCTTTTCTCCACCACCGCTGCTGACTCCCGAGCGACTCCTTTTGTCCTCCCCCCCTCGCCACTTACGTTTACCGCGGGACGAGTCTCCTGCTAGAATTAAAACAGACATGCTTGCGTAACCTGGGGCTACCGGGGCTCTCCTTTTGATCTCATCTTAGAGCTGACGGCCTGTTTTTGTTTCCGGGCTCCGCGCTGAGGTCCGCCTCCCTGAAAGGTGCATCGCGAGGCCAAACGTGGGACAATGCACGGGCCTTCAACACAAAAGTGGCAAATTGTTATGGGGTGTTCTCAGCTTTGTATGGGATAGAGACAAGGTGAGGCACGGGGCTGAAGAGCGAATAGAGGGAAGCCCCGGCGCGTATAGACGAGCTTTGATCTTCTTAAGTAATAAAGTAGAGAGAGGTAAACACTCTCGCTCTTCAGTCTGGTTACCTTCTCCACAGCAGGGTGTTAAATAATTCAACATCCACTCCTCTAGTTGTAAAGGAAGAGAAGGTGGATTCTGTTAATGCACTAACTTGCTAGTAGCAGCTCTGCAAAGAAAGTTCAAGGAACGGCAGGAATAAAGAACTTGCATCTGTGAAAGAATAGTTTGCGCAATTCAAATATTGTGGGGTTAAATGCATTAACCCCCGCGAGGCAAAAAAATTAAAACAAATACGTCCCAATGTTAGCGCCCGGGGAAGCAGCACATGGGTAAACATGCCAATTAGAGAGATCCATGGCATACAAGGAGGCCTTCAGTCCATCTAATAAATGGTTAAGCGTCGGGTCATTTCAAACCAACCAGTAAGAGCCAGCACCCTGCTAATAGAGGCAGCTTTGTGCCGCAGACAATCAGGGTTTGGAAGGCCCGCATAATAAATACCATTTATGTCCTGCCAATTAGACTAGCAGCGAGCCCATTCAGCCGACCGTCTATTCTCCTCCCCGCACACAAAGATGATCATCAGGGGAGATCAGAACAATTAACTCACTATCTTCTCCCCCTGCTCCCCATTGTCCAATATCCAAGCTATTAAAATAATTAAGGAAATATTGTAAACCAATCCAGCTGTTTGCTTTAATTGAAAGTGTGCGCAAGCTGAAATTTTTTGGCATCTCGAAAAAAAAAAAAAAAAAGGCGAGCGAGGAACCCGGGAGTCTGGGAATATAAATGAAGCCCCGTCCATTGTGTTGTTGTTTTCCGGGAGATGCGACATGTCTGCGTGAATACTCCCAGCCAGTGCGAGCGGACAGGGGAACAAATTGATTTTGTTGCTCAAATGATGAATTACTGCCGAGCTGCCGATGATAAAGTGGAGGAAATTGGAAACCGTCAACCTGATTGAATCGCGGGTTGAAAGTTAAATCAGAAAATCATTGCCGGGGTAATTTTTGAATCACTGGCATGTTGTAAAATTGTTTTTTTGAGCGATATCTGCACCAAACATGGCTTTATTTCTTTATAAAATCACTCTAAATGCGGCTTTGTTCTTGTCGAGTGGATAGTTACTCTGGTTTCAGCTTACAAAATTAATTTAGCCGTGCTTTTAAACTGATAAGTGAACAAGTATTTTAGCCATTGATTCAGCAAAAATGCCAAAAAAAGCCACTTGTTTAACCTCAAAGCAGATAAGGATGCTTAAAAAAATGATATATAAACCCAGTTATCTGATTCCCCCCACCACCTCCACCACCACATAGCTTCTCAGTTTGTCCTAGAGTTACACTTTTGGGGAAGATGAGTTTCCTGATTCAGCTGGTGCCTGTTTCCGAGGCAGTATTTTCAAGTCACGGCGGGGAAGCCAGCTTGCTGTCAGACTCTCCTCTCATTGATACATACAGGGGTTTGGCGGAAGCTATGAACTGTCCTCTCGCTGCAGGAGCACTTCCTCAGACTCTTAAGCATCAATATTTCAAGATAAACTGGAGGACAGCCCTCTCTCTCTCTCTCTCTCTCTCTCTCTCTCTCTCTCTCTCTCTCTCTCTCTCTCTCTTTACTGCTGCTGCTGTTTCTCCTGCTGCTGCTCTTGCGTCGTCTGTGCCACTGTGTTTCTTTCCAGGGTTAATTGTCTTCATTAACATGTTTTCAGGACTCAGGGGCTCCGGCGAATGTAGAACAGCAGCGGTGTCAAAAAAACCCAAAAGCGTGTGATTTTGAATGGGGGAGAGAGTTGCCAGATTGCGCGTGCCGTCGCGTTTCGGTCTTGCTGCAGATGTGCAGATCAAGTCGTTCGTAGACAGGACCGCAGAGGCTGATAGTGTCTGAGGAGAAGCTTTTTTCCCCGTCCCCGTCTGTCTTTGTTTCCCCCTCGAACGTGGCCGAGCTTTAACTAGAGTGTAAATGTTGGAGGACCGTTCTCACCCAGGGGACGGGGGATAGGGGAGCGTGAGGAGTCTCTTGGCCACTAGTTTAGGTTTGATTGGTGGGTTTTGGCCGGAGAAAGGGGAACATCTGTGGCGTGGCAGTGCCAAGCTCTCCGTGTGACAGCCACACTGGTGGGACCAATTGTTCTGAGTGCAAAGAACAGTAATCACTTCAAGCCCAAGTGGCGCTGGTGTTTTTTTTTTTTTTTTTTTTTCTACATATTCTACCTCCCTCCCCCTTTTCCTCCCCCTTTCCATCCTTGGTGCTCTGATTGCGTGTGCTGTCTAGCTTCCAGACTCATCTAAATTTAGCATCTGTGGATGCATGTGTTTTCTCCAGGAGACTTTATTCACCCGCAGAATTCACATGCTCTGCAACCCCAACACGTCTCGCTTTGGTCCCTGCCCGCCCCCCCCCAACAAAGACATGAGCGGGGAACAGTCTTGGACAGAGTATGAAATAAACAAGCCTGGCTTCATCCACTCCTTGTCAAACGGCAGCTTTGTAAATTGATATGAAAGCTGCCTTATCAAATCCTGACCTCTGCTGCCCCCTAAAGAGCAAGCAAGAATAAAGCAGTGAGAGGCAGCGACTGTACCGCTGTCACTTCCTCTTCTTCTTCCCTCTCTGACAGTGAAATCAAAGCACACAGACGTATTAAGAAGGCAGCCATTCACTTTAAGCTGACAAACCACTCTATTTACCTTTGATGCCGTGGAGTGGGAGTCCATTTGTTCCTGTTTTGTACAAGTGCACTACAAAGGCTCGTGTGCATAATCTCTCCAAAGGCAACAGATTACTGCGGGAGCGGAAGGTGGTGCGTCTGCTCCACTCTGTATAAAGTGATTTTGGATTGAGGTTTGAAAGCTTTTAGAGGAGAGATGACCGACAGTCTGAGAGTCTGGTCCAGTTTTCCAGTTGCAAGGCAGACAGCAGGGTTGGCGAGCCGGGCTGCTGGCTCCGGTAGGGGGAATGAAAGCCATAAAGGGGCGCCTGTAGGTCAAGGAGCCCGTTGTCAGATAAAGTCAAAGCACGGCTCGGGGCCCGCAGGTGAAAACGAGGGCTTCCTCGTCTATTCATGCAGCCGTGCAGGGAGATTTATTGCACCCAGTGGCACAGAAATGTGGGGAGAATCTAACTGGGATATAAGTTGATAGTTTAAACAGAACAACATAATTAATCACATCAAAATTTAGGGAATTTCATAAAAAGCATAAACTTTTATTTTCAAGTCACTAAATGTTTTATTAAATCTGATTCAAAATCTTATAAATAAAGACAATCAAGAGATTAAAGATGTGCAAATGCATTAGAATTACTTATGCTAATGCTAATAATGACAGCATCAGCTTGAAGAGTTTAAATGTCAGCGCATTGTCTCTGTTTTGTGTGCATGCATGCATTCATTTTGGATAATCTACAACAATATTGCTATTTTTTTTTTAATTTTAAATGAATGGGTATTGATTTAATCTCAACACCTTTCCAATCTTTTCTGTTTTTCTCTCCAGCACTTACAAAATCCAGCAAATTTCCAAACCGCAGCGACCGAGCTGCTGGACTGGTGTGGCGATCCCCGAGCCTTCCAGCGCCCCTTCGAGCAAAGCCTGATGGGATGCCTAACGGTGAGTCGCCAGTCGCGAGCCCCCGTCCCCCTGTCCCCCTGTCCCGCCCCTCCGCGGTCTCGCGCTCAGAAGTTCAAGGGCGAGGAAAGAGACGCCAAAACAACTGCTGCGTCGGCTCTTTGCGTCACTCCCTCGGGGGTGCGAGAGAAGTAGTGTTTAGCAGCCTGATCTTCACTGAGGTCACTGGGAAATAAAAAAAGCATTTTGCCCTCCTTTCAGTGATTTCAGTTACAGCTCGTGGTGGGCCTCATGAACTCAGCGCAGCCAATGTCCTCAAATCACAAAGCAATCAGTGCTCCCAAGAAAGTAAATGGTGTCACAGGAGGTAGTTTACAGGTAGTTTATTTATTTCATATTAATATTCACCAAGTAAATATCAAGCTCAGTGTATATTTAAAGGAATATCCCACCATTGGCCTCTTTGGTGGATCAAACGCTAACCCATGTAGCCTAAGCTTGAATGGTTAGCAGCTAGCTAACTATCCAAACAAACTACTCAGACCACGACTAATCAGCCTCTCCACTTTTCTCCATTTTCAACAAAAACGGGTGAAATTAATATGTTTGGTTTGTTGTTAGCAAGAAAAGCTTCAACCATTTAGCAAATGTGGTTAGCTACGTTAATTGAAGCTGTTCATTTAGACGTTCCTGTGTTAAATGTCGTAGTTGAAACATAGACTCCAAGGTGGTTAGCATGTAAGATAACAAAGTTAAATGCTACAAACACAAATAGCTAATTATGCTAAGAACATATGACTCTTGATTTGACCCTGTTTTGTATATGTGCTTTGTAACATACCAGGCTAATGAACCATCTTTGAATGGTTTGTTTATTTGTAGCTTACTTGACATATGTTTTACAGTGTATGCCATTAAAAATAAGGAAACACCGTCTGTCTTTTCCATATTTTGGGCCAAGAGGAAGAACAGACAGTGAGAGAGAACAATGGATGGACTGTGGAGGTGTCACTCACCTGTCACCCTGGGCCATACTGTGCTTTAACACACTTGCCTCCAGCATTGGATAAGAGACACGTATAGCTCCTGTTTGGTGCAATTTGTTTCCTCGCCGAGCGAGTCGAGGCTGCGGCGGGTGAAGAAACCCGAGAGATTTGTTCTTGAGCACCACAGCGAAACCGCTGTGACACATCCCTCCATTCAAGTGATTGTTTGTGTTACTGCTTTAATGTGCAGCAGCAGGTGCCTCTTCCTCCATTTCGCCAATTCAATTTGTTTCCTGCCGTGAAAATCTCAAGGCTTTTCCTTTTGGTTTATGGGTTGTATAGACCTTAGCGTGAACCACGCGGGGAGAGAGCACAGAGAATCTGATGTGATTGTGAAATTACCCAGTCTCACACTGTAATGGTAAACACTTCACCCCATTGCCTGAATGTTTGTACCTCAACACTGGCATTTTAAGGTGATACACTGCAAAAAATTATCTTCTACAGACAGTAAAGATGTTCAGTCCTTTTAAAGAAATTTGCAGTGGCGCAGGTGGAGTAATCACAACTATTTATTCAACTTTAAAAGCATTAAAATAACTAAATGTGTCCTCAAAACAAAGCTGACTTTTAATTAATCTGAGTTAATGAGTTAATAAGTGTTTAATTATACCTGGAGTTTCACCAGGAGGCTTAATTGTATGCAGTATTTACACCGTAAAAAAAAAAAATAATAATTCAAATCATTCAATCACAATTTTCTAATGATTCAATTTCATTTATTTTCATTATTTCAATATAAATAATATTGAGACCCTGTGTTTCATGCGTTGTTACACTTCTTTCAAGGTAAGTGATTGTGATTTTCTTTTTTCAATAAGCCTAATACAAAAACAAGTCTGATTGAAGTAGATTTTATAATAGGCTTTCACTCTAGCACGCTAATTTTCTTGGGCTCTTCAATCAGTCCAGTCTTAAAATGTGTGAGTTACAACCTCCAGGTGAACAGTCCTCACTTCTTCTGTTATTTATTCCTAATTTAGGCATGTTAGCATCTTACCATTAGCATTAGCTCATCCCTACAGTGTGTATATCCTCAAACCTGCCCAGCTGCACAGCTACTAGGCAACTCTTGATGTTTAGAAAGAGGCTAACAATTTAGCAAGCTAAGAAGTAGGTAACATAATGTAGACAACGCAAAGGTGTAATGAAAAGATGAGGCCACTGATTGTGAACACCACACTGTTAAATTATGTTAACTTGTTTTGTTTTACAGTTTTGTAGTAATTTTCCCGCCGCGTTTTGCAAAAGCGCGCCGAGACGATTGGATCTAATACATGTGTTGAATGTGAAGACACGTGTTTGCCTCATGGTAGACGATCCGCACCGCAGCCCCAGTGACTGTGTGCAATTAAAGCCCTGAAATTAGAACTGCTTTTCGTAAATCCTCACGCTAAAATTACCATTTAGCAAAGTGTCCCTCGCAAGTTTAGATTCTAATTAGGCGGCGTATGCTCATATTTCTTCTCCTTAACGGGGGATTCCTATAAATAAAGGCCACATATACATACTCCGTTTTGGTGTCACGTCGAGACTATACTTACGGAAGATAATGATACGGTGCAGGCAGCAGTGTTCAGCTGTGCTACCTCGGGGCTTGTCTCGAAGTTTGGAGTGTGACAGCGGGTTCGCGGCTATGAAAATCCAAGCAGGGAGGAGAATCTGGGTCTGCTGGGGCCGGTTTATCCACACAGGCCTTAGCGTGTCCTATAGCTCTAAATGATTTCAGCGGCTCTCTCTTTGAGCTGATAATGGCGATGGTAAATCAAAGCAGCATGCGGGACGTAAGGGTGATTTACATCGCCTCCCGTGGCACGCTGAAGTTTCTCTTAATGTTTCCTCTCAGTGGGCATCGCAGCACTGGAGGCCTCATTTTCTCCACAGCTCGCTGGCCACCGACTCATATGGAACTGATAAACTTGTTGCGAGTTTAGCCTTTATGTTGAACTCGATCGTTGAGGAGGCCAAAGTTCTCTCGTGTGGGAAAGTCCTCTGAACAACTCATCTACTGGTATTCTGTAGGTATTTTTTAAAGTGATGCATAGATGCGATAATATATTTTATTTGTCAGGAAGCAGGATGTTTTTTCATCAACTACTGCACTTTAAGTGAATAAAAAAGGTATTTTTTGTATGTTGGTATGTTGATCTATGTTAGAAAACTACGATGCAGATGGTAAATTTCAATTTTAAATATTTTTCTGTAGCCTCAGCAGTTTTTTTCCACGTTATAAAGCTGATAATATAATTTTATTTAATTGTTTAATTGGGAATTAAAATGGTAAACATCTCAATTGAGTAGACTAAGGGTTTTTGTCTGTTAAAGATGTAATGAAGTACCAATTTCTGCAGTAAAGCCCTCATTCATTACCAGGCTTAAGGGCAAAAATAAACTGTAATATAACAACCCGTCTGACATTGCCCTGACTCTGTGCCGCTTTGCTGTCGTTGTGTTTCAGGTGGTCAGCCGCGTAGCAGCGCAGCAGGGCTTCGACTTGGACCTGGGCTACCGGCTCCTGGCCGTGTGCGCTGCCAACAGGGACAAGTTCACTCCAAAATCAGCAGGTAAGACCAGAGTTTTCTCAACCGCCATCTCGGGGCCATCTGGCCATGCTGGCCTGCTCGGACACAAAGTTTATGTCCGCGTTCTTGGCAGCTTTCCCCCGCCCGAATAACCACCCGCCGCCAAAAGACTGTAGCTACTCTAAGAAAACTGTGTTTTAGGGAACATTCCACGTTATAACATCATTATTTATCAATGATTAGACGAGGATTAGCCTAAATCCAGTGGAACATTACCCTATAATATCGGTTTAACCTCCCTTTTCTTCAAACTTCCTCGGAGTGCTACTGCTCCATTTGTTTTCTTCGCTCTGGTTTTAGATAAACTGCGCAACGGAGAATATTCCATTTGTCACATGGGGATAAAGCCTACAGTATCAGCGATGACTAGTTTTCATGCGGCTCCATCATCGCGGCGGAGTGATGGATTGCTGGGTCGACTGTTAAACGTTGTACGGGCTGTCAGTGACGTCAGGAGATAACAGAAGTATTTTGTGCTCTTTCGCAGTTTGTGATTTGTGGTTTCCACCTGTCTTGGGTTATGAGGAAAAGCGGGCTTGTGCAATTGCTTCTGTGCACCGGGCAACTCCACTGAGCTCTCTTAAGTCGACCAGGACATGAAAGCCGGAGCCACATATTGTTTGAATTTTCACTCGTGTTTTTTTTTTTTTTTTGATTTACAGCTTCCACGGTTTTATGGGAGGCTTCAAATCATGCAATGCCGCTGTTATGTCAGCGATGGGTGTGGAGTCGTTCTCCGCCTGCAATTAAGTTTGCGCCGCCAAATGTTCTAATTCTACTTAATGCTAAATCAAATCTCAGGGCCTTCTTTATGGGCTTAGATAAGATTGCCAATTGATTCTGTGTCTGAATAATTTCCTGCAACAGTAGTCATTTGGAAACCAACAAGAACTCCTAGTCTAGGCAGCATCCCAAAGTACATTTCATGGACAATTATGTACCTGTAGATGCATGTATTTCGAGAGGAAAAGGCCTATTGAGAGGGCGAGAGAGTGGAAACCATTGCAGAGGCATTCTCCTGCAAACGCTCCCTGAAGCTTTAGAAGGGGAGGCCCCAGTCGAGGAGGCTGTTAAAGCGGAGAGAAAGCCCTCTCTGGCAGCCAAGGGAGATGACTCTTAAAGGACACTCCCACAGGGCCCCAGGGGCAGGGCCCGCTCCCTGACTTCCAGCGGGGCCGTTGCCGAGCGACAGAGGAAGGGAGCGAGTCACATGATGGGGCCGGGATGGCGGCAGCAGCAGGTCAGCCATCCAAAACCGAAGACAGGCGAGTCAGTGTGAGCTGGGGAGACTTTTGGGCGAAGAAGGAATCTGAAAAGATCATATCTGCCTAGAGAACAGATACGGGAAGAGGTGAAGTCTGTGTTGGATTGAATTTTGTGTCCTTTGCCATTTGCTTTTTCCAGAATTTGATCAAATCTCTTTATTATAACAAGATTTTTATTGTTATGTTCCTCATTTCTTCTACTGGCCAAACCCCAAGTCTTATCAAAGCAACAATAATTGTCCCAGCCTCATCTCATGACTGCTGGCCCGCTCAGGCACCGCCTAATTTTGCAATTTGCTCAGAAATATCTGTTAAAAGGCCGTCCGCCCCAGCAGGGATCAGATCAGTGGACGAGCGCTAATAAGTAAATCAGATTTGTCGTCCCGTTTTAACCGGGCCTAACTTGTCTTGGCTCCGACGCGCGGCGTGGTCAGGCTATTACATTTCCGTTATGTCATCTCGATTCCTTCCTCTGAACATGGTGGAAAATTGAACCGAGGAGTGGTGGTTGGAGGCAGAGCTGATTGCAGCAGTAGGAAATCAATGTTCGTAGTCAACTTACAGCTGAAAGGGGTTGTAGCGTTGACAAATTGATTAATCATGCAACGCCTCCAACAATCTAAGGCGTCAGTTTGTTCATTTTTCACGCAGGGGGAAAAAAGAAATAGACCTCGGTCTTAACGACAGCAGCGAGATGCATCTTTTATCAGTTAGTTTAGAAGTTCTTGCTGCACAAGACTGGAAATGGAGTTGTACTACTGATCTCTTTAATGGATGTACTCGAGGAGGAGGGCGGGGGATGGGGTCGGGCAGTTGTCGTCCTTTTTGCCTCTTTGCAAGTGACCCACAATGGTGGAGCAGAGCCGGGGGAGGGGCGTCTGTCTGCTCGTAGTGACCTCTTTGTGAATGGGATTAGCCTGCTCTATTAATCTGTGATTACTTGGACTGTCTTACTGCGGGGCAAAGCTACGCACGTGTAGCGGTGGCGACTTCAAAGCCGGGAGATCACTCGCTCGGTGCGGATAAACTCATCAGGGCCTCTCTCTTAGCCGTCACGTCGTACACTACAAGCCCCCGTTAGGTCTGTTTCATCTGTGTCAGCCCCCTCCCGCACGACTAAGGTGGTTCACTCTGGCCCGGAGAGCGTCGACAAAATGCTTAATCACGATTTTTTTTTCCCCCGCGAGAGGGTCAAAGTGGCACATTCCCAATCGTTTGCGCCTCAGCGAGCTCTTGGAATTCCTCTGCTCTAAAGAGCAAAATGAGGCACCAGCTTACAAGTGGAGAGAAGTTTTTCAACTCCTCCAGCCGTTCATTCTTTCATGTAACAAACGTCCCGGTAAACCAGCTATTCACCAGATAATTAGCCGGAGGGGGGGCTTCGGCTCCCCGCTCTCGCCAGGTCGGGTTTGTCGCCACACTCGTTTTACACAGTTTTCAAGTATGATCAGGAGGCATTGTGGGCTGTAGTTACCGGTGTTGGCGTGACACAAAATATCTAAACAAATGAGACTTTGTTCCTTTTGTTCCGTCTTGTTTTGTTGGTTTTGAAGGTGGGCGTTTTTAACATGGGGGGGGGGGGGGGACGTCAAAAGGTGGTTTCTCGGTTTTTCCAACCAGTGCGAGCATGAGGAAGCTGCAGCCAGTGTGGGAGGCTTCGTTGTGTTGTGTTTGCTGCTGTAGATAAAGACAAGGCTGTGCGGCAAATCTGCTTAATACATCTAAAAATGTTTCGCCTTCAGTAGTCGAAGCCACTTGGAGGCAATTTTATAAAAAAAACAGCCCAAAACTAGAAAGACATGCCACAGGTGCAGACAGAAAAAACAGTGACGTATCACAGTGAGCGAGTACAAAATATTAAGTTTAAGAAGTTCAGTTGTCAAAAATGATCTCGAATGAGTTAACATGATTGAGTGTAAGATCGGTTGTTGGTTTTCTAACCAGTTTAAGTACGAAGAAGCGGAAGTTTGTTTGTTTGTTTGTTGTATTGCCATGTACGGGGTGCACAACTTCAGATTTTTTATAGTCGACTATTATGTGATGACAGTCAAGTCGACACCAACCAGTCTCTGATGACGTCACTAATAAAAACCCAGTAAAAAGTAAAGGTTTGCAGCAATTAAATCTAGATTCTTGACCTGAACAGACAGCTCATGCACTACTACATACTGTGAGCTGCAGATATGTATAGCCTGTATAAAACAGGCAGCAACTCAGCACCATCAATAGCATTTAATAGGTATTTCTCCGAAGTCTTTCTGCAGCTAAAGGTCTAACAACTTTATCTAATAGTTGATGTGCAGCCTCCTTCTCTCTGTTGCCACGGGACGTTTGGTGAAGTTGTTAACTGACTGCTGTCCAGAGGATTTGGACCATTCCTCTGCTAGCGTTAGCATTAGCCTTTTCAGATGCATTGCAGTAGTACTTTTTCAGGACTGACATGTCACGGTAGAATGGGCTTCATCTTTAGTTGAAGTATTTCCACACACTTGATGAACCGCTGCTAGTTTGCTGCAACGACCCGCTGGGCTCCTCACCTGTCGTCTAGGAGGCGTCCATGTTGTTATTGTCACGTGATCAGTGACTAGTCGGCATGATGATGAAACAGAATTAAGAGGTGAGGTCAGAATACACAACATGAAGCAAATATAAGTCTAATAAGATGAGATTTATTCTTGTGCCAGAAAAAAAAGACAGTTATGATGAGATGTCGCTTTTTAATGTGGGTGTTTTTAAGTTGGGACTTCGAGAGGTGGTCTCTCAGTTTGATAACCGGTTCATGCATGACGAAGCAGCGGCCAGTGTAGGAGGGGAGCATAGATGAAGACGAGGCTGTGTGGCCATCTGCTTAATACTGCATCTAGAGTTTAGGATCGCTATCAACAGTTCTGTTAAAACGACCCAAAATGTGAATACAACATGCACGTTATTAAGTAAATATTAATCTCATGGCAAGAGGAGAATTATCTGAGAGCTAGAAATTAAATGTTATTTCAAATCGTAAGATTCCTCTAAACTGTAGCTTCAAGTGCAGATCATACACAGCAGCTTTTCACGGTGCCTTCCAGTGAAGCAGCGTTTGAAGACACAGAGGGCAGATGTGTTGTCGGTGAGCTTTGGAAAGGTCTTATACACACAGCACAGAGGTCGGACACACACACACACACACACACACACACAGGCCCGTGATGGGCTATAATTTCACCTTCCAGAGCTTCCCACACCAAAATGTTTTTGTTTTTTTTCTCCGTCTGTGTCTTCACTTCAACACATAGTTTAGCTGCGGCTTTTCCTAAATAGAGAATAACACAGAAGGCTAAGATCCTCGTTGGAGATCTTGTTTGAGTTTGAGAAGACTCAGCTGTAGAATATATTTAAGAAATGAACATTAAACTTAAAGGTAGTTTTAAGACAGAACTGGAAGCTTCATTTGTGAAAGCCACCACACACAGACATGGTTCTTCATGTAGCCAGTATTTCAGTCCAACAGAGTCTAAATAAGACTCATGTAAACTCGTATTTAATATTCATCATTGGAAATCATTGGAAACTTTTTCTTAAGCCTTATTTGCACGGGATTAGTTTTACCTGGGGACGTCATGTGATTCAGAAATGCCTCCCCTACGTCTGTGTTTCATGTGGCGCATTTGCACGGGATAAGCAAACTCAAATTTACTATCCATGGTTATGTCTCTGCAACTCTCTGCTTCACTCCGCTGCATGTCTGTGGACATTTTACACTTTTTGGCATCAAAAAACATGATGTGATGAGAGGGGCGGCACAGTGGTGTGGTGTGGTGGTTAGCGCTGATTCCTCCCAGCAAGAAGGTTCCGGGTTTGAATCCATCTGCCGGCTGGGGCCTTTCTGTGTGGAGTTTGTGTCTGTGTGGGTTCTCTCCACGTACTCCGGCTTCCTCCCACCGTCCAACGACATGCTGGTTAGGTTCATTGGTGATTGTAAATTGCCCGTAGGTGTGTGTTAGCCTAGACTGGAGACCTGTCCAGGGTGCACAAGCGGTTACAGAAGAGTTTTTCTGCCTCTTGTCGCTTAATAATTATGAAGGACGTGCTGCAAATCAAACAAAAGTCTTGAAAAAGTAAAAACGCACCCCGAAATCACAGAGATAATTTTGTACTACTTTTCTATTAATGTATTCAAAGCTGTGCCAGAACATTAAAATGTAAATATTTAGTTGGATTTCACACAGAATGCAATTCAGCTTTCTGTGTCTTGGGGAACGTTTGAGTCTCAGATGGAATTTTAAAAAACAGTAATGTGGATTTTATTCTACTTCTCTTCACCATTTTATTGAAGTTAGCAGTTATAGTTTTTGTATTAATGTATTTAAAGCTGCTCTGAATTTAAACATTCACTTTATTCTGCACATTTCTCCCCAAAATCCAAATCAGTGTTCTGTTTTTCTGGGAACTTTTTTTAGTCTCAGGAGGAATTTAAGATGAAACCACCACTTTGCATGAAGTCCTCAGTGTGCATGTCAAAGTATGTGCACCTTATTCTCAAAAATAGTGTCCCAGGAACTATAAATCCATCCACTCTGGGCAATTTGTGTGTGTGTGTGTGTGTGTGTGTGTTTTTTTTACTCTTTATGATCACTCCACATGAAGTCTTCCGGCCAACCATGATTGATGTGTTAACTTGCAGCAGGGGTGCAGGGCTGTAAGTCACCCGCCGCTCACTTAGCCGATAGTAAATACCAGAAGAGCAAATACGGAGCAGAGATAAGAGCTGCTGAGTGTCTCTGTCCTTCCTCCATTGTAGCTGTTGCAGTTATTATGTCTGTGGCAGCAGGAGGCGATTTGGTTGCATCTCGCGCCGCTCCATATGGCTCCGTAATCTACTGTGCAGCAAAACTGGTTGTTTGCATATTAAAGCTGATTTTCATTGTCCCTTACGCCTCCAATTAAGCGCTCATTGTTGTATTTTAGCCGCAGATCAGCCGCACTAATGTGACACCTGAAACGGTTCGCCGCCGGTGAGTGCAAGTATTTTTATTTGCGGATGACGGCAGAGGCCGCTGCCTCAGGTGGCGTGTCCACCCACAGTTTACATGTTTTATAGGTGTGTAATTATTTATCCAAAAGCTTACCGGGGCTCATGTGTGCTAAAAGACAAATGTGGTCTAATTGGCCCCTCCCTCTCTGATGCCAACCCTCTGCGCATCAGGAAGCCACAACACCCTCCTCCCCTCCTCCTCCTCCTCCTCCTCCTCCTCCCCCGGTGCCCCTTAATTACAATGACTAGTTTGATGGATTAAGTCGACTGTATGCGGAGACGAGGTCTGAATCCAGTGCTCCACCTGAACCGCCCCTGTTTGCCACTTGTCGGCGGCGGGACGTTGCAGTGCTCGTGACGAACGCCGCTTCAGCTGAATTGATTGAGGCTTCTTTAACTCGTTGCTCTGGACCCGGGCCAAGACACAGGCTGTCTAGCACATTAGGCACCACCCCCCTTTGCAAGTTTGAAATGTGAGCTGCCTGCATTTTTTTCCCCCTCTCCTCTCCTCCCCTCCCCTCCCCTTGCCTCCCCTCCCCTCCCCTCCCCTCCCTCCCTCCTCTCTCTCCCTTCTGGCGAAGTGGCTGTGGCTGCTTCTGTGTGATGTGTGTATTGGGAGAGCAAGCAATGGATCACTAGACAGAAAAAGAAGATACATCAATAACAGCTGCATACATCCGAGGTGAGGAGATAAGCATTTGGTTCTCTCTCTCTCTCTCTCCTTCTCTGCCTGTCCTCCCACCCCCCCTTCTCGCTCTCTCTCTCTCTCTCTCTCGCTCTCTGTCTCCCCCCTCTCTCCCCCCTCTCTCTCTGTCTTTAACCCCTTCCTGCAGCAGAAGCCGGCTCCTAGTTTTGGTAAATTATTTGTGACGATACCTACCTGTCTTCCTCCTCTTCTTCTCTGACCACAAACCGTGTGCCGTCCTCTTCTCCTCCCGGCTGTTGCTGTGCTGCTGCTGTGTGAAGTTTCCTTTTTTTTTTTTTTTTTTAAACAGCTTATCCCTGTTTTTCCTCCTCATTGTCTCTGGGGTATTTGTTGCTTGAGTGCAAAGAAGCCGGTGGCAAGTACAGCAGGAGCCCATTAGCAATGACTCCATCTGTGATTGGTTTTGCCTGCGAAACGGAGAGAGAGAGAGAGAGAGCAGCCATGAATAATTGATGTGTATTGTGCAGTCAGTCACTGGACACGCAGGGAGAGAGGAGAGGAAAACAGAGAGAAGCTGCTGCCCTAAGACACCGAGCAAAACGAAGAGGGTGGGGGGGGGGGGGGGAGAGAATGTTATAGAGAAGGGAGAAAGGTGGGAGGGATGGAGAGAGAGAGAGAGAGAGAGAGACACAGAAAGAGCTTTAAAATAGCTACCGGCTTCAGTAGTGCAGAGATTAAGGCTGCCCTGTATCGCCTTTGTTCTGCTGTTGCAGATTCGCGCTCAGAAGTGTTTTCGAGACACATGAGTTTCCATTTTTTCTGTTTAGTGAAGAGTGAGAAATGAGCAGGGACATTGCCGGAGTTGGTTGAAATGCGGGTGGCATTTTGGACGTGGAGGGGAGGAGGAGGAGGAGGAAGGAGGAAGGAGGAAGGAGGAGGAAGGGGGGGTGTTGTGGCTGAGGAGGAGTCTTTGCCACAGTGAATAGGACAGGGCTGCAAAGCTGTGAGCTGTCAAAAGGAGGAGACAACAGATAAAGAGGGGCTGTGTTTGCAGGGGGTGTATTCAGTGACAAGAGAGAAGGTGGTGGATCTGCTGCTGCTGCTGCTGCTGCTGCTGAGAGGGACTTCACATTATTTCACCCCTCGAGGGGCAGATAGAGCGCTGATTCCTGCATTGGTGGGTGAAGGCAGGCACCCTGCCATGTCTTAAACTAACGGAATGGGCTCTGACAGTATGACGAGTGCCTCGCAGCGCCCCTCATGATAGAGTTGCAACAGCTGACTGCTGCGTTTGACCCACTTATAGCTCACACAGAAGGGGTCAAAGTGGCCTTGATTATCTCTCTCTGAGTTGCTTTGACCTACTTGAGGCTGCGTTTTTCCACAAGACAACTTGGCAGTTTATCGCACACGCTCCCTTCGGTGCCCACCAGACGAGGCTCACTGCAGGGACACACAGATACCCATGGACATGGAGGAATTCAGTGCGTCCAGATGAAGCTTTTTGTGTTTTAAAGAGAAGCAACAGTTGTAGAAGTAGACCGCAACTAGAAGCTAATAAGCCTCTGTTTTGGTTAAGCTCAAAGAAGGATTTCCGTCTTTTGTGTATCAGACTATGGCTTGTCCTTCATTAGTGGATTCCACTGGTTATCAGTCTGTTAAAACAAGACATCCAAGTTTCCAAAGAAACTTCCCAGAATCCTCCTCTCCACCCTTGAATAATAACATTATAACAACATAACATTATGACCACTGACAAGAGAAGTAGATAGCAAAGAAGAAACTCTAAATAACATCGAGCCCTCTTGTGACAATACAATGTTCTGCTGGGAAACTTCTGGAGCAGGTGCCTCATGTTACTTGTAGACATGTAGCACCCACCTAGACCAGACCAGGCACCCCCACCCAACCCCATAGCAATGACACTCCTTGATGGCAGCAGCCATCCCCAGCAGGATGCAGCCACAAAAAAACTGTTAGGAACAACTCAAAAAAACATGAAGAACAGCACAAGGTGTTGACCTGGCCTCCAAATTCACTAGATCCCAAACTGATCAATCCACAGAGGTCCCTCCCCCCAACCCATAGGACCCAAAGACCCCCCACTAACAACATTATGTTGCCAGACACTACAGGACACCCTCAGAAGGCCCATGTCCATTCTCTTGATGAGTCACAACTGTTTTGGAGGCACAAGGGAGACCTACACAATATTAGGAAGGTGGTCATAATGTTATGCCTGATCGGTGTACATCAGAGATGGTTTTTAGTGTTTCCAAAGATAATTTTTTATGACTTTTTTCTTCTGTGCCACCAGTTTAGTTAAGTTTCTGTTAATAGAGAGAGTCAGCTGGTAATTATTTCTCCTATTGACCCCACCAGAGAATTAAATTCTGGGATCTTTCATTGTTTATTGTTCGCTCTGCTTTCTCTCCTCTAAGGAGGGCTTTTGTGCTGCTGTACAGTAAAGTCCTGGTTTGGGCAATTAGTCAAATCATTTTTCCTAAAATGTGTCCATGGGACGTTTCCCAACATGCTAAGACAAAAGAGGTTTTTGCAACAGGCGGTGTTGGTGGAGATTTGTCTGGCTGGCTGTGCAGCACTACTCCACAGTTCCAACTATTCATTACTGTTGTTTTGTCAGCTTCAGTGAATCTCTTGTTCTCTGTGTCGAACATGTTTTTTTTTTTCTCCCCCTCGCCAAGCTGTGAAATTGCACTGACCTTTTTTCTTTGAGGTTTCTCGATAAAGTCCCGAATCAAAATAACTTTTTCGTGTTGCTTTAACGAGAGAACATCAACTGTTGGTTATTGCGGTGTGTAGCTTGTTTACGCCTCTTGTTGTATTGTGATCGACCAGTCAAACACGAAACGGGACTTTGATCACATTGATAAACTGAATCCTCTGAAGATCAGTCGCTGGATTGTGGTTGAAGATAAGGAGAAGACAAAGAGCGGCTGTTATAGTTTGGGATATTATGTAAGAACTGTTGGAACAAACCAACCAGCTTCCAGCTTCCTTTTCTATGACACAACTAAGATAATAAGCATGTTGAGTATCAAACATATCAATCTAAGCATATCAATCTGGTTTTCAGACTGCAAAATTGGCGTTTAAATATGACAGGTGTCAGAGCCGACATACTACCAACCAGTCAGAGTGGTGGATCTTTACTGTATATGAACCCTTTGTGACGCCACCCATAGAATTTCTGAAGGTTTTGAAGCTCATTGCACGTGGCACCGCCCGCCGCCAACTTGGAAGTACGTGACTCTGATTAATAGGTGGTTTATAGTTACAGCGACAGCCCAGACCCTACGCAGACCCTAACGCCGTAGCCCGACGTTCACCTCCCCAGAAATGTAACTATCGCGGCGACGCAAACTGCAAGAGTTGTCATTGGTCTACTTGGTAGTAGCGTGTTTCTGCTTTAGTATTTCCGGCTGCTTCTCAATCTCCGCAATTTTCGAATTGATTAATTTGGATCAATAAAGATGGAACACATGAAGGAAAGATTAACTGAAGAGGTTGTGGACATACAAACATTTGTACGACTCGTCTCCGTCGAAATTTTGGCAAAAGTTTCAGTCACCATTGTTGAAAGTGAAGCAGGAAGTAGAAACATAAATTCACCCGACTGGCAAAAAAGACACGTCTCAGTTTTACAGAGAGTCCAACTGATGAGCGTACAAGTATTAATGGCTCACACCGGCTTAGACTTTGTGCGTAGGTTACGGCATCTAGTCCCGCACTACCTTAAATGAGGCTTAACTACAAAAAAAGAAGAGGTGTAGTGTTAGTAAAGCTGAGGTGATCAGTTGACCTTGATGCAAGGTGACCACGCTCTTAATTATGCATCATTTATGCTCTGATATAATTTAAACAGCTGTACGGTTACCATGTATGAGAAAATTAGGTTGTTGGTGGGACGGGGTCTATTGGAATTGACTCGCTTTTGGCCTCTAGTGGCCATTAGATGAACTACACGTTAACGTCACTTGAATTTGTCAGCATTTGAGGTTGCTGCTTGCTACTGGATCACGAGTGATTCATTTTTTATATTAATAAACTCCAAATAGCATGTTTTGATTTACCTGAGGATAGTGTAAAATGAGGTTTGCGAAAGCTGATCAACTTTTGGATTAAAAAAACAAAAAAAATTGCTTTATAGACTTGCAGCAGTTGCAACAGCCCATTTTACTTGTGATGCAATCCCTTAATTTTATTTGCACTTGTTATTCTTTTACCTAATAGTACAACCAGTGTTATTTGATCTTAACTTGTGATCAGGCCTACAGTCGAAATTTTTTATCTTTTTCAGTCTTTTTCAGTCATATTCTACATTTTTATACTCTAGTTTTAAGATTTTTTATTGTTTGGCATTTGTGTGGACGGCAAAGAAGAATTTCATTGTGCAGGGAAACGTGTTTCCATGCTGTGCACATGACAATAAACTCTTTGACTCTTGAATCTTGAAGAGTGCTGAGATTTGGAAAGTTGACCTGTATCTAGAGCAGAACGAGTAACATACTAAAGAGACGAAATAAAAGCCTTTTCTCCTTCTCAGCGGAGTGAGTGGATACCTTTCAGAGCGTGGATAAAAGTATTTTGTACTGTAACTGGTCTAGAGACAATTAGCAAATATTAAATTAGAAGAGCAGCACATTAAAGGGGCATTAATCTGTGACTTTTTTGTGTGCTGCAGAGCTATCAGTGGAGCTTCATTAAGAATTATCTCCCGCCACTTCTGCACACATACACACTCTTGACTGCACGTGTCTTTTTAGTGTGTGTAGTGCGGAATGGCGACGGCGCGAGCGACAGAAATCTCCATAATTTTGCTTACTTCAAATGTAGATTTCCCCTCATCTTCTTCCCTCCTCTTACAACCTGGTGTTTCTCCAACATCCCAGTCGCCCAAAAGGTTTGTGCTCGAAAGAGGGAGCGATTCAAATGTCTGTCATTTCATGCATATCCTATAGAAGTGTTTGTAAAGTACAGTAAAATGTAAAAATTTGAACCCTACAGAAACCAACTGCTGCAGGAGGTGTCAGTCTGACTCAGGTACTCGCTGTTTTGTCCAAGTGCTGCACAGGAAACTCATAACACACTGGCTGAATCCAATCAACCGACCAACCAGTCATGCTCCATCTCACGTGGATTGATCATCAGATGTGCTTTTTTTTTTTTTGAGTTTTTGTCATTTAGGAAATGGCTACATGGCTGCTGTTGTGTTGTCTGTCCAGAGTTTTACGGTACGAAGCATGTCACACATGTCGTTTTACCATCTTGCCTGCGTTCATGATTCACTTTTCACATTCCTTCGGCTGCTCATGCAATCCAGTCATCAGTTTATCTCTTGCTCTCTTGTTTGTTAATTATACCGTTGCTTTCTCACTTTTGTTAAGCGGCAGTTTGTGGGAGTTGTGAACGTAGCTTAGATTAGGCTAATATAATGAAAACTTCAACAAAAAACGGCAGATATTATTTGAATATGGTGTCGATTTAATTATCTGTATGTGAACAAAACGCAAACTAGAGTGTGTAAAACCAAATACATACATCTTCAAATATTAAAACAGAATGTCTGCTTCAGGGATGTAATTTAAGGTAATGATATGAACTCAGATACGAAAGAAATCACATTATCTTCAAGATACGTTCAGGATCAGATTAATCTCGGCTTGGATCAGGTTCAAGTTTCATTGTTTCCATATTTGGAGTGTTTATTCAAATCCTGAGCTGCTGCACATATGGATGCCTCTAATGAGCCTAGAGGGGTGCCAGGACACGACCCAGGTTCCTCCAGTGTCTCTTTCTACTGTATAACTAAAGAGGCTTTGACCCCGGGCCCACTGTGAAAAGGTCACAGGTGAATCAGCCGCCAGCGCACGCAGCCGCGACACTACCGGCCCTGCCCAGCACCCCGAGGTGGGCACTTCTCCGGGCACATCTGCTCCACGTCTAATTAGTGTCGTTGTAGACGAGGGGCTTAGGGCCGGGCCTTTGTTAATAGCAGCCTGTTGCTTGGGGAAACAGTCTGGCTCCTGTAAGCTGCTTCTTTGCAGGTCGGCTCATCTGATAATCTGGTCGGAGATGTGTATGGTTAAGAACGTGGTGCGTTGGGGCCGTTTGGTCAGGGGAAGGGGTCGGTACTCATAAAATTTTGAATTTCTGCGATGATTTCTTTTGTCAAATGTAGAAGATTGTGTTTAATTTTTTAATTTTTGAAGGGTCATACCTGTCTTATGAAATACAGGTATAAATCTGTAATTTAAAAATCATATATACATTGTTTTAGGTGTATATCATTTTAGGTTTCTTGCATATGTATATTTCCATTGATTTCCACCCATTTCTGTACAGTCTAGACACTTCAGTTCTTTCATATTAATCACACCAAGACAAGTTTTTTTTAGAAAAACTAAAAAAGTACAAACTTATATGTACATTTTCTTGATTGCAATCCTTTTTACAGTTTTAAATGAATGGAAGTGGCTGGTTTCTTGGCACGGGGAAAAATACAGAACTAAAACTCAGTGGCATGTTTTGCAAAATCATAAGCTGTGAAATGAAGTACGCATCATTTCTAGTGAAGACACAAAATAAAGCACTTGACCCAAGACACTTTGACCCACCAGACCTTAGCTCCTGAACTAAGACATAAAGATGTAGGCTTTGGAAGGAGTTTTGTTCCCAATCAGCTTAATGTCTTCGACATACAGTAACAGACTGTTGATTGAATGTTGGTCTGGGGATGTGTTTGGCTTTAATGCGCCAGGAATTAATTCTCAGCATGGGGGGGACGAGATGCTATAGATTTCCACCTTACGGAGGCACTGAATGGCATGGCCTGCTTTTAATGAAGAGATTTGTTGCATCTGCCAAGAGGGATTATCTTTTTTTTTTTAAAACACTAGCCTGCTTAGAGGAAGGTTGGCTCTTGTGTAACCATAACCATGAAGTGACAGTCACAGTGATGAGATCTGCATAAATCATCTCGAGATTGTAGCATATAACGTGTCTTGTTCCAGTTGGCATTCAGTTAGTACTAAATGGATTTCTTCTTTTAAAAAAAATATATAATCCTGATCCGAGATCTGGCTGCACAGATTTTATCTGAAGATAAATGTGTTTGGCACTATCGATTTAGTGCAAGATTCCTGCATTTATCATGGATATAGGTATACATTTGCATCTTGGATATTTTCATTGTGAACTTTTACTATGTGGATGTCGTCACAGCAGCAGCAGCATGGGTGGGAAGTTAAAGGATGCACAGGATGTACCCAGAAACATAAAATCTGTGGTATTTTCTTTTTCTCCTCGTGCCGCTTGCCTCCACATATGCTTGTGGCTGCAGCAAAACCTTTTTGGCGCAAGACCAACCAACCAACCTCCCCACCCCTCCCCCTCCCGCCCGGTCGCTTCTCTTCGCCGGATGGACATGGCACGACATTGTGGCCATGTGGCCAGCAGGAGGCTGTATTTAAGCCGGGGCCGCTCTGAAATGGGCCATAAAACCTAGCCAGCAAGTCTGGCTCCCCGTGAGGCAACGGGCCTAAGTACTCATTGACAAGACTCCAATATCACTGACTTCCCAGAGAGAGAGAGAGAGAGAGAGAGAGAGAGCAACAGAGGAAATAATGTAAAAAGAGCAGCAGACAAAGATGAGGTGCCGACAGGAGGCTGTTGTCTGGCCTAAATGGACGGGGTGTTTTATAACTATTAGCACTAATGCTTTCAATCTGCAATACAGCTGCTGTTGCACTGCTAAACTCTCATTGTGTTTTCTGTTTTAGTTTTTTTTTTGTCTTTCAGCTAAAGATGCATTTCACCAAATTAAATCGCTGCTTATCTGCTTATATTACACATTTGCTGCCACGACATTCATGTACAACCACTTCACACATCTTTCCCATTCCCAAACTGAGCTTCAAAATCTGAGAAACTCCTCAAATGAAGTTGGCTTTTCACACTTAGTTTTAACAACGTCTAGTTTGAATTTGCTTCCATCTCCGGGTGTTTAAGGCGGTGCACCTGTGAGCTTTTCACCTAATTATCCCGACATGGATGAACGGGTAACACGACTCTGACATGTCACGAGTTGACAGGTCCGTAACCTGTTATACGTTTGAAAGAAAGAAGAAAAAAGCCTGCGTGACGGACATGTCGCCTCCATTTCATTATCAAATTGGCATCGATGAATAATTCGTGGCATCTGTGCGGAGACAAAGAGAGGCCTGATGGCTGCCGGGCGGGCACCCATGGCTCGGCGGTGACCGCGTACGTGTCGGGCCCTAGTGGGAGATGATTTACGGTGCGTCCTGGATCGCTTGGCACCGACTGGACGTTCATGAGCAATGTCACAGCGGCTGCTTTTCCATATATCACGAGGGAAACCCCTGAATTTTACAGTTCTAGGAAACCTAAGAAGGAGGAATTCTTTGGCTAAAACGAAATGTTTTGCATGGCCCCTCTTTAGGTGCTTTCAGTAACCAGGGATACCGGGGCTCCCTAGACTCTCTCTTATTTTAATTGACTTTGGCCTGCAGGAGGCTTGTGTCCATTCAGACCTTTCTGGGCAGAGACAGAGAGGAGGGAGGAAAGGGAGAGGTGGGGGGAGCCGAATGTGAATAGAGCTCCCTCAGAAACTAAAGAGTGCAGCCCACTAGAGCTGTTCTTGTTAGTTTGCTCATGGTCTTTGTTCTCCTTTCAGCGCTTTTGGCTAAATGTCTTCAAACAAGCCGTTTGGGGGTCATGATTCTTCGCGACGGGCTAACAGTGGGGAAAAAAAATAAAAAATTGGACTTGGTTGTTACAGTTAGTGTGGGAATAAGTGAGGAAGAGTGCTGCCTAGGATGGGGCTGCGATGCGATGACGGGACGTTGGTGACCAAGCGTTGCAGGGCGATGCCAGGTGGGAGCCCGGGGTTGACAAGGGAGCAGGTGTCTGTTAGATGCAGAGCAGAGAGAGAGGGAGGGAGGGAGGGGAGGAAGGGAGGGAAGGGGAACGAGGATCATAAGAGCTCTTGGCATCTGCCTTACCTGCTGCCTCCCCTGCAGTGTTCTGCCAGTGAATGGGGGGGAAAAAAGACAAAGAGAAGAGGAAAATGTTTTGGAGGAGGCAGCAAGCGTAGGGGTGACCTTTGTAGTGGCAGCCATTCATGTCAATACTTCTAAGGTTGTTCCCCTTCCTGTAATACTTTGTTCCTGTTCATTGTGGTTTTGGTTCATTCCCGGTTCCTTGTCCTGCTCAAAGTTTTGCAGTCTTTCTTGATAAACTTTCCCTGTGTCTTTGGATAATCTGCAGAAAATTCAGTTAGCAGAGACTGTATCCTTTGGTAAGTTGAGTTGAGTGTGGTGTCGATAGCTGCAGTCAGCATGGGATTTGTACCACCGACCTCTTATTAAAGGGGAACTACTATTTTTTACAACCTGGACCTTATTTCTAGCATAAAATACGATCGTTCACTCACCCATATAACTTTTGTGATATTTGTAGTCGTTCGGGAGATATTTAGATCTGCGTATATCCATATAGTGGGAGTGAATGGGGCACCGAAACGCAGCCTCTAAATAACGCATTATCTGCCGTGAAACTCGTTCATTTCACCAATATTTTGTTATGATACGCTAGTGCTATTCCCCGTGGAGTCCGGAGTTACCTGTTGTCATCATCCGGGGTCTGTAGATAGACCTACAGGCCCCGGGTGATGTCTTCTGACCTGGATGATGTCATCTCTGAGCGCCGCGCACCTGCGACGGTCGGCTTGTTTACCCGTAACTTGCTATTGCTAGTTTTTTGAGGTTCTGTGGTTGTGAACGAACCATAGCAGTAGCTAATTACAGGTAAACAAGCCGACCGTCGCGGGTTATTTAGAGTAGAGGCTGTGTTTCGGTGCCCCAGTCACTCCCACTATATGGATATACGCAGATCTAAATATCTCTCGAACGATGATTCAAAAGTTCTATGGGCGAGTAAATGATTGTATTTTATGCCAAAATAAGGTCCTGGTTGTAAAAAACAGTAGTTCCCCTTTAAGAAGTCACATCAGGTCATCACAATAACCATGTTTACATTGCTTTGAGTTACTTTATGATTTGAGTGACAATGGGTAAGGTGGTGTTATTTTGCAGAACATTTGCAGTGGTGGTGATTGCAGTTTCTTATTTCTGTTGAGCCACGATTGCTTTTTCTAGCTCATAAGAAAACCAGTAAAGTAAAAACATGAAATGAGCCGCGGTCGGATTCTGAATGAGGTTTTTTCTTAGATGTGCTGCTTCCACTTTAGTTCTCCACATCCCTGACAGATAGTCATTTTTTGAGGAGGTGCACGCCAGCTACAGTGCAGCTACTCGGCCTATATGCGTAACGCCGTACACGGCTGCTGTTATCGGCTTGTTGACAGTAAATCCATTGAAAACTCTTCAGCGAAACCACTAGAATCTGACTAAAAGATGCCCTGGAGTATTAATAATTTATTTAATAAATTACATTATGAGCAGCACAAATGAAATTCCACTCACTTCCAGCTGACCCTTATCGTTTTGTTTTTTTCTGTTGGGATGGCAAACAAAGAGACTGAAACAAACTCTTTAATCAGGACAGTATATCTCTGCGCCGCCTGTCTGTATGTGTGGTGGAAAGCAGGGTGGGGGCGGGTGGGGGGCACTATCATTGGAAAGAGCATTGAACAACTGTCAGGGATGCAGTCCGTGTCATTTGTCATGTCTCCCGGGGGCTTTATGACGGCGAGCGAAGCTGGAAGCTGCAGACCCTGCTCCTCCTGAACCACCCATCTCGTCCCAGCAGATGCATTCGCCGCCCCTCGCCGTGGCTGACCATCAGGCCGGGCAGCTGAGCACCAGAATATCAATACGGCTCAGGCTCAGACCGGGCCCCTGGGGCTATCTACAAGGCAAATAGGATAGCCTCCTCTGCTCGGGGAGACCAATGTAAACATGGCAGAAAGATGCTGTGCAGCACAAAACGACAGTTTGATTCACTCCAGAAGGCTCTTTGAGACTTGGAAGTGCTACACCTGAGACGATTATCTCCAGATTTGGCTCCTCTCTGCGAGCATATGAGTCTATTGGAGGGCCGTCTGTGGGAGGAGTGGTGAAGAGAAACAGTAATCCCTTTTGTGTTTGTCATCTGCACCGTCCCAAGACGTGTTTGGGTGCAGGAGTAGTTAGAGACTCAGAGTAGTAACGGGTTTGGCCGTCCCTCCTGCTGTCATGTGAAACCTGAAGTTTATCCTCTGAGTCAATGACAGGGCCTCTCCTTAAACAGGTCGGTGCTCAGTGGAGGTGGTAATTTTAAGTGGCGATAAGCCCTCCATCTAATGACGGGGTGCTATAATTCTTCTCTAAGTGGCAGCGCTGGTGCTTCCCTCTATTTTTCTCTCTCTCTCTCTCTCTCTCTCTCAGATAGCCGGTGCATTGCCATTTCCCTGCTCGGCTCGACACTGTTGCTGTTTTTGTCCTGCGGCCGCTGCTATCGGTGTGAAACGAGGATACCGATGTCCCCGATTAGCCAGGCGGCCTTGCGGTGGCACAGCTAGGGGATAAATTGCGGAGACATGTTTATCAACATAGAAGAAGTGCAAGTTACCCCTTGTTGGAAGAGAATAATGGGACCTAATTGAGCTGTAACATGCTGGCTGGTCGCCAGGCCCTTGAATTGAAAACTCTCTCCATCAGAAGGGGGTCTGAGGAGAGGGAGGGATCTGTTAAAACACTGCAGGACATTCTAGCAGTAGGTGTGGAACTCGTAAACCTATTAGCCACGCTCGGATCCCGTTGTATTTAATTAAAAGTAGCTTACAGATCTGTACATTTACCTGTGAGTGGGATTGTTTTTTTCGGTGGAAGTGCACCTGAGCGGCCTTTTCTGCCAGGCAAAGCACGGCCGTGGTGAAGTCAGATCAATTCTCTGGAGGAACAGCACAGCCTGTCTCCTGGCACCTGCCTCGCCAAGAACAGGAGGGAGGGAGGAAGAGAGCGGGGGGGAGGAGGAGGAGGGAGGAGGAGGAGAGAAAAAGAGAGGGAGCAAGAGCGGGTGGGAAGGAGGAAAAACCCAGCTGCCTCTGTGCCTGAGCCCCGTGCTGCTTTTAAAGGAGAGGGAGGGGGGTGAGGGAGAGGAGAGGGAGAGGGAGAGGCAGGGAGACTGCTGGCACCATCTGTACATGTCTTTTGTATTCCAGCCCTCATCTTTACACAGAGCGAGGCTGGTGTGCTCAGTGTTCAAATGAAAGGAGAGGAGGTGCCTTTTGGGGTGCAGTGCTCTGAGAGGAGAAGGTGTGTGTTTGTGTGTCGACGCAGAAATCCAGTTTTGTCCTCGGAAATTCGGCGTGTTGCGTCCTATTTATTTCCCCCCACCCGCGCGGACGTCATACGTGCGTGTGTGTGTTCCTGCAAAGCCGGGTCGCGCCGTGTTTCCTCGTGTGTGTGTGTGTTTGTGTGCATGTGTCAGGAAGCTTGCACTCTGTCCGCAAGCAGCCATGTGTGGTCAGATCTCCGGTTGCCATGTTGTGTGATGAGAATCGGGAGCTTTTGTTTGTTCCTCCCTCCTATCAGCCCCATTAGCCTGATGTCTCCTCTCTCTCTCTGACTCACTCTCCCTCTCTTTCTCTCTCCCTCTCTCTCTCCCTCTCTCTCTCTTGCCTTGCGTGTGTATGAGTGTGTAATATGTGGCGGCCCATCCTAGCATGTGGCAGCAGGGTGGATCTGCCTGCGAGGACAGCCTGCACTGTCTGCTGTCATATTGACGTGGCTTTTTCTTTTTTTTTCTTTTTTTTTCTTTTTTTTTGCACAAACCGCAGCTGAAATCACCGAGCGCGCTCTGTTTCTACCCACCCACCCATCCACCCCTCCCTCCCTCCCTCCCCCTCCCTCCCGCTCCTTGCTCAGCCTGGAAGTGCTGTGAATCATAAGAGGAGGTGGCTGCCCTGCTCTTTGATTGAATCCACATTCCCTTTCTCCTTCTGACGCCGCAGAGACAGGCTGCAAGGAGGCAGGAGGAAGTGAGAGGGAGAGAAAAAGGGAAAAGCGAGCCTTTTGTAGTTGGCACAGCGCAAACACATGCGCTGCAGATGAAAAGCATATGATTCGATCAAACGCGCTCTGTGGTAGCTACCTAACTGAGCGGTAGGTAGGGCTGGTTGGTAGGTAGGTAGATGGGTTGGTGGAAGGGGGGGAGAAGGGGAAAGGACTCGGGAGTCCATCTGCAGGCCCAGACTGAACCCTAGTGGCCGTGAGCTGCACTGACGTCTTACGTTTGAGGTTCTCTTGCAGAATAAAGGTCCGGCCTTTCGTTTGCACTTCGAATCTCAGCTTTAAAATCTATTTAGGGAAATAAAAAGATATAAATAGCAGGATAAATGCGTGCAATTTGACCATCTACGCAGTGACGTACAGGTGTGACTGTGTGTGCATGAGTGAAAGTGTGGATAAAAATAAGCTGCGCAGTTCATTTAACCGGCGCGGTTCTGTTCCTCGTCTCTATATGTGAAATATGTTTGATTATAAGTGAGCAGCATCGTTAACAAATCCATAAAATGAGTCATTTATCCTAAGGGAAGACATTAAAACGAGCTTTAAACTCTTCTTCTAAACAAAAACATGATTTGCAGTGTTGCAAGCATTTCTTTTTAACACATTGAGTGGCACGTTGTTCTGTTTTGGAGGAACCTTGCACAGGACTTTCTCACGGGGTGTTCTGCACATTTATTTTTTAACGCACCATTCGTTTTGCCATTGCTTTTTCAATTTTACGTCCAGTTTTGCTCCAGAGTTTTCTGTTCCTGTTTGTCGTCTCATATCAGCCTTCTTCCTCTCACATAAACAGCTTTTGTAGGATTTCGGTTACCTCTGCATTTTATTATTATTACAGGTGTCTGACAGCTCTCCTCTGCTCTTCCTCTTCCTCTGCTCTCTCTCTCTCTCTCTCTCTCTCTCTCCAGCCCTCCTGTCCTCGTGGTGCGAGGAGCTGGGACGACTCCTCCTCCTCCGTCACCAGAAGAACAGGCAGAACGAGCCTCCGGGAAAAGTGCCCATGCAGCCCCCCATGAGCTCCATGAAGCCCGGCCTCTCGCACGGGTCAGTGTTCGCACTGCTGTGCTTTTTGGCTTGCGCGCGAGGCGTGTTTGTGTGTGTGTTGGGTTGTGTGAACAGACAGGCCGGGCCCTTGGGGAAAGCCCTTCGTCTCCACGGGAAGCCCAGTGTTCCTTGTGGATCAGCGGCTAGACAAACTGCCAGACAAACTGCTTGTAGCACAGTCAATAGTGACAAACAGTGCCTCAGCCCTTTGTACATAGACTTAATAAATACAGTGTGTGCAATTCAAGGAAGAGGAAGAACATGCATTTCTTTTTATAATCAGTGAAACCAGTCTTTCCTTATTTTTCAGCCAAAGTAAATATACTTTCTGTGACTGTATTCTCGGAACAATACGTTTGCTTTTGTCCTTCGCCTGCAGAGATGGGTCTTTTCCCTACGACTCAGTTCCCTGGCAGCAAAACACCAATCAGCCTCCGGGTTCAGTGTCAGTGGTGACCACCGTGTGGGGCGTGACCAACACTTCACAGAGCCAGGTGAGGTCTCCTACCTGTCTGAGGAGAAAAAGTGTGTATTTATGTCGGTGGGTTTTATTGATAGCCATACCTTTAAAGGAAAACGTCTAAAGGAAACCGTATGTCAAATGTTTTGCTTTACCTTTAACGGTGGAAAGAACATTTTAATTCAGGAATGCGTTAACAGCGTTGGCATCTGTTGCCACGAAAACACTTTTATCAGAATGCAAACTAATGTAATTTGTTTTTTTTTGTGTGTTTGTTCCGTCCGTGCTTGTTCTTGTGTGTGCGTGACAAAGCATGTCATCGGTGTCTAGCAAAGTGTGAGCAGCATTTGAAGTGGCGATATTTTGTCACATATTTCCTTTGTCAGTTCTTGGAAAACCCTTCTTTTTTCAGTCTCGTCTCAGAGACCTGTATTCTGATTCTCCGTGTCCACGTCCAACAGGTGTTGGGGAATCCCATGGCCAACAACAACAATCCCATGAACCCTGGGGGAAACCCTATAGGCTCGGGGATGTCCGGTAACAATCCGGGTATGAACTCTCCTCAGTTCCCTGGCCCGCAGCAGCAGTTCCCCAACAAAGGCAACTCCAATCAGGCCTACATGCAGCAGGGCATGTACGGGCGACACAACTACCACGCTGGAGGAGGCTTTGGTGGCAAGTAAGTGGATCACTGTCTTTGAAATGGTTGAAAAAAATGTAAAAAGCTACTTCCTCCTACAGTGCAGTCATTTAAATTCCCCGTTCCTTATTGTTCTAGTTACCCCGGAGGACCCAACTCCGGACCTGGTGGAATGGGCATCCCTCCACACTCCCGTCCTCCCTCGGACTTCACCCAGCCTGCCGCTGCTGCCGCCGCCGCCGCTGTCGCTGCCGCTGCTGCCACTGCGACCGCAACTGCCACGGCAACTGTAGCGGCCCTGCAGGAAACGCAGAACAAAGACATGAACCAATACGGACCGGTAAGACGAGGCAAACAACTGGTGTACTTAACGTCTGTGCATGTTACACACAGCTTATGAGTTAGTTCTGTGTTCATAGAAGCATACCATGGGCAAATACCGTAGTACTACTAAATCATTGTAAAGGGGGAATGATTAGTCACCACAATTTTTTGTATGTTATAACCTTTTTTTTTTTTGTGATCTGTAAAAGGTTAATTTCAGTGTCATGTCTGAGATGACCGATTGAACCCATTTTGTCTTCCAGATGAGTTCCTCTTTCCAGATGGGACCAAACCAGGCGTACAACAGCCAGTTCATGAACCAGTCGGGACCCCGCGGCCCACCATCGCTCCCTGGGAACATGGGCACAGGCATGAACGCATCCAACATGAGCGGGCCCCCGATGGGGATGAACCAACCCAGGGGACAAGGCATGCCGCCTTTCGCGGCCCACGGCCAAAGGATGCCGCAGCAAGGCTACGCAGGGCCCCGGCCTCAGGGCATGGGCATGCAGGGCATTAAAAGACCGTACCCAGGAGAGGTGAGTGGTCACCAGTTCAAACACTTCGTCGCTCCTTTGCTGTAGGTTACATATAAACTCTTCATTCACAGCCAAACTATGGCGGACAGCAGTATGGACCAAACAACCAGTTCCCTAACCAGCAGGGGCAGTACCCCACACCCAATGCCTCCAGGCCGCTGCCGTCACCAAACTACCCCGGCCAGAGGATGCCAGGACAGCAGCTGCAGGGCCAATACCCGCCACCCAGTGGTGCCATGGGCCAGTACTATAAGGTGCAGTGTGAAAACCGCCGACTATAAATAATAAATATGCTTAATTGCAGGGGTGGCATATTTATTTTAGTTTGTTTTATCAAATTACAGCAAGAGCCACCTTTTAATGGCCAAACAAATAACTTCTCTGGGAGTGGATATCCGTACAACCAGGGGAATATGAATGGGGTAAGTTGATTTGCTCATAAATGTGCAGTTTATGGTGCGAACATTGTTTGATTTACTAACCGCTTGTCTTCTATTTATAGCCTCCCAGACCGGTGGGTAACTACCCTCACTCCCCAGTGCCAGGCAACCCCACCCCTCCAATGACCCCAGGAAGTAATATCCCTCCGTACCTGTCGCCAAACCAGGACGTGAAGCCACCCTTCCCACCTGACATCAAACCAAATATCACAGCTCTCCCTCCACCTCCAGGTCAGCACCTAAAAAAACAAAAAACAAAACAATAGTAAGTTTCAAAACCTTTTTAAGATTTTAATCGTCTCTTCTTCCCTAACGTAGCCAACCACAACGAGGAGCTGCGCCTGACCTTCCCAGTGCGGGACGGCGTAGTCCTAGAGCCCTTCAGGCTAGAGCATAACCTGGCTGTCAGCAACCACGTCTTCCACTTACGGCCCTCTGTGCACCAGACACTCATGTGGAGGTAAGACATTTTTCTTTCACCCCCCCTGAGGCATCACTTTCAAAGTTTCTTTCAGGTCTCTCGAAGCAGCTGGAATTTCACATTGGAAAGTGGTTCAGGTCTCCACAAATAATACACTCCGTGGCTTTTTAAGCCAGCAGGAGCTTGTCCAGGAACCCAAGCGCTTCTCGTATTGATCTTTTTTTATGGTTTCAGACATTGGAGTGTAGATGTTTTGTGCCAGAAAGATTCTTTCTTTTCCTGTTGATTCTCTTGGTTCTGTTTGGTCAAAAACGCCACAGTAATATTTTCCTCGACATTAACACCCTTGTTTAACTGATCCCAGGAACCCCATCAGATATAACTAATATCTTTATGGTCTTTCTCAGCCACAATCAGATATGGTCACGTAACAGACAGGTGTGACAGGACACATTGAGATCACACCGGAGAGATCCGATCTCTGACCACATTTGGAGGTGGTCCGGGTCGCAGTCTTTTGGCGTGCTGAGTCGTATTAATGAGTTTAACTCATTCATTCAGGAAAAAAACCACCAGCTGTTTAAATATTCCACTGCGCCCCAAGTGACGTCGGGGTTTATTTGTATACAGAGTGCAAAACTGAGATTGGATCTGCCAGGTCTGTACCTAAAGCCGGTCACTTGCGATCGGATAGCCCAGATCAGGGTCTGAACAGGCCCAGTGGAATCCAGCTTCACCTAAAACTCCTTTAGTTCTTGAGTTCATTTTAATCTTTGCAAAGCTCTCTACCCTGGTAACTCGGAGAAGGTCATCAGTGCATACGTATTCTGATTTAGATTATTTCCTTCGGTCAAGCATGACACTGGCATCCTACGGCATCCCAGAATATAAAGAGATTTTTCCAAGTCCTAAACTGAGCCTCCTGCCGCTAGATCTCTTTTACGTCTGAAACCATAAGAAAGACTGAAGCCACTCAACATAGCTCCTTAACACTTTACGTTCTCTCTTTGCTTGTCCGTGCAGGTCGGACCTGGAGCTGCAGTTCAAGTGCTACCACCACGAAGACCGTCAGATGAACACCAACTGGCCGGCGTCGGTGCAAGTCAGCGTGAATGCCACGCCGCTCACCATCGAGCGGGGCGACAACAAGACCTCCCACAAACCCCTGCACTTGAAACACGTGTGCCAGCCGGGACGGAACACGATCCAGATCACGGTCACCGCCTGCTGCTGTGTGAGTAACACAAATCTCCTGAACTAATGAAAAGAGGTTTACACAAATCTCCAGACACAAAAATAAAATGTGTATGCAAAAGGTTCCAGATCAGATTTAATGCTGAAGCTCGTAGGGAAATAAAAGCAGGATGTGTCACGGTGCACATGATGAAACGGTACGTAATGCATTCAGATAGGAGGATGACGTTTGTGACAGCGATGTTTTTTTTCTTGCAGTCGCACTTGTTTGTGCTGCAGCTGGTCCACAGGCCCTCGGTTCGCTCTGTGCTCCAGGGATTACTGAAGAAGAGGCTTCTGCCTGCAGAGCACTGCATCACCAAAGGTATTCACATAAGAGTCACGTTATGCTCCCTGACGTGCCGACTGTTTGTTCTCCGAGTTCTTGCTCACTCACTCACCCCGGCTCTTTCTCCTCCGCTTGCAGTTAAGAGGAACTTCAGCAGCGTAGCGGCGTCGTCTGGTAACGCCACGCTCAACGGAGAGGACGGAGTGGAGCAGACGGCCATCAAGGTTTCCCTCAAATGTCCGATCACCTTCCGGCGAATACAGCTTCCTGCAAGAGGCCACGACTGCAAACACGTTCAGGTGACGACCCAAAGCCTTTGCACGTAGAAAACCTTTAAAAACACTCACCGGATAACAAGTTTGACTCATTTTCTTGTCCTTGCAGTGTTTTGATTTGGAATCATATTTACAACTGAACTGTGAGCGGGGGACGTGGCGATGTCCTGTATGCAAGTAAGTCTAGTCTAGTTGTGGCTGCAGTCCACTTTGTTGTTTCATTTTTAAGCTGTTTCCTTTAAAGCTAAATCTCTCTCCTCCTGCAGTAAAACAGCATTATTAGAAGGACTCGAAGTGGACCAGTATATGTGGGGAATCCTGAATGCCATTCAAAAGTAAGTATTGAAAAACAAAATAATTTAAAATGCATATGTATTTCCTCATATTTTAACAATTCGATTTCATCCATATTTGCACCAGCTCGGAATTTGAGGAGGTCACAATCGACCCGACGTGTAGTTGGCGGCCTGTGGCCATCAAGTCTGACATCCACATCAAGGAGGATCCAGATGGACCGCTGGCCAAGAGGTTTAAGACGATGAGTCCCAGCCAGATGATCATGCCAAACGTGATGGAGATGATAGCACAGCTCGGGCCGGGACCGTCGCCGTACCCGTCGCTACCTTCTGGGCAAGGGGGCAACAGCAGCGAATACGGCAGCCAAGGTAGTAAACCGTCCAAACATCTGAATAAACATTTAAAATAAAAGTAAAATCACTGTGAGCGATGTACACACGTATTGAAAGTTTTTATTTCTTTGCCCAGGCAACAGTTACCAGGGGCACGGGACCTTTGACTTCCCTCACAGCACCCCCGGTGGGACGTCGATGAATGATTTCATGCACGGCCCCCAGCTGTCTCATCCACCCGACATGCCCAACAGCATGATGGCACAAGACAAGCCACTGTCCCACAACATGCCCGACTCAGTGAGTTCTCTGGTTGCGTTATTTCAAAATGTCCTTTTTGGTTTTGTGACACTTTTTTTGTGACAATCCAATGTTCTGCTGGGAAACTTTTGGACCTGGCATTCATTAGGGTGGATGTTACTTAGACATGTAGCACCCACCTAGACCAGACCAGACACCCCCACCCCATAGCAATGACACTCTTTGATGGCAGCAGCCATTGCCATAAAGATGCACACACAAAAACACTTAAGGAACGACTCAAAAAAACATGAAGAACAGCACAAGGTGTTGACCTGGCCTCGAAATTCAATAGATCCCAAACTGATCAAGTATCTGTGGGATGATCCACAGAGGCCCCTCCCCTCAAAGGCTCCCCAAATAACAACATTTTGTTGCCAAACACCACAGGACACCCTCAGAAGGCCCATGTCCATTCTCTGATGAGTCACAACTGTTTTGGAGACCCACGCAATATTAGGAAGGTGGTCATAATGTTATGCCTGATCGTGTATATACAGCCTTGCTTTGTCCAAACGTGGGTAACAAACTGTTTGCAGTCTCTGCTGGTTGCTAGCTGTTTAGCTTAGCTGAACTAACTACTGGGTCACATAGAGAGAGTGATATCAATCTTCTCCATTCATTTAAGAAACTAGAAGATGTTGCATTAATTGGCATAAACACTTTTTTCCTACAGTTAAGAGCTTGCGTCCTAATATTTTACCCGTCTCTCTACAGATACCTCATTCTGCCGGCAATGACCAGTCGCATGGGCCGTTGCAGCAGAGTTTACATCCGTCTCCGCACCCTGGGAGTCAATCAGGGCAGCAGCTACACCACAGCGGGCCTCCTCAGCCCTCAAGACAAGTTCCACCTCCTCAACAGCAGCAGCAACAGCAGCAGCAACAACAGCAGCAGCAGCAGCCTGGCCCCAACAACCACCCCCACAGCGACCTGGCCTTCAACCCCTCCAGCAGTTTGGACCCCCAAGCAGGGTCGGACATGCCCGAACCGTCTTTAGACGTAAGTCCTGATAAAGGAATTCAAACATGTAACACACGTGACAACTAGTCGTCATATTCTTATCCGTGATATCTTTCTGTCTTGCAGCTTCTTCCAGAGCTGGCTAACCCAGATGAACTGTTGTCGTACCTGGACCCCCCGGACCTCCCCAGCAATAGCAACGACGACCTTCTATCGCTCTTCGAAAACAACTGAGGAGACTCAGACACACAGAAACTGTTTTTTTTTCCCGACTGCCCGCAGTTTTTCCCCGAGAACCCAAGGCGGCCGGTCGCTCAGTACTTGATAAACACAAAGATGCACTCCCTTTCTCTTCTTCCTCTTGTACAGTTTTCACTCGCCAGCGCAGATTGACTGAAAGAGGTTCAAACTCAAAAGACGCGGCGGGATGGCGCGGGTGCCTCGCCCCCCCCTCACCCCCGCGGCACCACCTTTGAACTGTGCAGCTATACAGTTTTTTGTTTTGTTTTTTTTTACGCCACACACATGTACGTGTGCTCACTAGGAACGTGTTGTAGCATTTTATTGTTATTATTATTATTTTTTTTTTTATCCGTGTTTTGTTTCCTTTTTCGAGAAGAAACCTGCGCTATCTGGCCAGTTGTGTGTTATTCCAGTCTGAGAGGCCACAGCTTCCTGGTGTCACAGCTCCATTCCCCCCGACTGGTCCGGTTAGTCGCACCGTTACGTCCACCACCACCACCTCCACCACCTCCACCACCACACATCATTTAAAAGCACAAGAGATTCTGGCGATGCAAAAACAGAAAATCAGTCAAAAGAAATAAATCAGTTTGTCTGTTTTTATAAGAGAAATAAAAAAAACAACATCTTCTGCCTCGATTTTAACAACAAAAAAAAAGATTTTTAGGAATTATCGGCTTCCACTTTGTCTACAATTGTGCTATATACATATTTTTGTCAAAAAGAGACGTCGACCCTTTTCAGACGGCGGGGTTGACCGCTGAATCGGAGACGATTTTGGCCCCAGCGCAACAAAAAACGCATTTATACCGCGCAACAAGAAGAGCGTATCTGTTCTTCTGGTTATCGTTTAGTTACCGAGGGGGTTTTAACGGCAAACGAAAGGTACAACGCGACGGTTCCCGTGACGATCCTGCTGCATCGATCGCTTCCCACCTTCCTTCCTACTTCCTACTTCCTCCTTCCGCGCCACCTGCACCCGCACGGGCCTTGGCGTCGCTCGCGTCGGGGCCCTTTTTTTGCAAAGTTGCATCTCTCTCCCTGTTAAATGATGTGCTGTTAAAGTAGTCTACAAAGTGCATGTGTGCCAAGCCCTCGTCTAGTGCTGTTCCAAGTGGTTAGAGGAGAAAAAACAACAAAAACAAAAAAAAAAAAGAAGAAGATGATAGTGTGGTTTTTATCAGTTGCTGTTTCCACAGATGTTTTTTGGAGTTCTGTCAGATTTAGTATGATTTTATTTAACACTAACAGTGAAGGGATAACCGGCGGTTCGTTTTGCATCCGCCGGATATGCTGTGTTATGTTTTATTATGTTTATTTTCTTTTTGTTTTTGTCGTCGTTGCTGCAGAATTAAACTATCACACAAACCTTTTTTTTTTTGGGAAACTGCTCACCAAAGTTGGAAGAATTTTGAAATGTTTGCCTGGTCCTGTGCAAGAGTGCGAGTGTGTGTGTGTGTGTGCGTGTGTGTGCGTGCATGTGTAAAGATATCGGGGAGGACAGGGAACAGTTTATTCATCACTGCTGTTCAAGAAGAAGAAGTGGTTTTTAAAGCAGTATTGGTGCAGACTTTGTTTTTGTTTTTTTTGCCACATCTGTTTTTCGAGGAGAGTGCTGTTCAGTATGCAAATGTATTATTTTTTAAGAAATGCCTATTGTACTGTAAATATCATTGTGAATATTTTTGTATCATCTCGATAATGTTTGTCCTTTCGATATCATTAGTCGTCCGACCTAACACACACACACACACACACACACACAAGCTCCCATCTGACCACTGACTTTGTTTGTAACCAGCTGTCTCGCCTCCTCACCGCAGCAGGAGGGGAGGGACGGGGGGAGAACCGAGCGTCTCATAAGCTATTTCCTTGCAGGTCGTCGTGCTCTCTGGTCACTTTTCTTTTTGTTCTGTTCTCTTCTTTTTCCTCACACCAGCCACGAGGTGACACACGGTTTCAGTTTAAAGCAATACCCTTCTTTCTTTCTTTCTTTCTCTCACGCCGAATCGCTGCATCGATTGAGAACGATCAACGCTGTCTACTCATGAATTTATTATTTTTAATTTCATCTGCGATCCGTCTTTCAGTGTGATCAGTGACCTGTGTGAATATCATAGTCGTTGCTAATCGTCGGTGGTATTTTAAAGATGTATCACAAACCGTATTTTAAAGAAATTCATGCTATTGTTTATATTTTTGTTAAAGAAAAAAAGCGGCTTTTTTAAAAAAAAGAAAGAAAAAAAAAAGAAAAAGCACGAGACCATATACATTTTTATCCCCTTTTTTTGTTTTGTTTTAGTTTTTATTTGGGTAAATTATTTTGTACTGTTTTTCTTCTCTTATTATTAATCTGTAAGGCTAGAAATCCAATTTCTTTCACTGCGCTGAATTTACCGCCCTGATTTTATGTACGCATTAATTCTAAGGAATCGTTTTGTTCCTTTCCAGAGCACTGACATGTAATTAAGTCACATCCAATCAAAACACACTGCCACATTTTCCAATTTCTTTTTAATTTTCTTTTGTTTCTGAACTGAAACTTTCCATCAATCCCATGGAAGTCGTTATCATTTCGTGTTTCTGCTTTCAAGAGAGACAATTTGGCGTATAAGGTATAAGGCAGCACCCCCTCCCCCCAAAATCTGTAGTTGCACAATCAGAATAAAGGGCCATTTCTCTTGGGGATGTTGTTTAAAAATAATAATAATAATAAAAATAAAAAAAAATAAAGAAAAATAAGAAATTAAAAAAACACAGAGAGGACGGGCTCGTTCATCAGTCTGGCCTGGAAAAGTTGTAGAGGGTGAGGCTAGGTGAAACGTCCCAAGGATGCCTGTATATATGTAAATTAATATAGAGACATGTGAACAGAAATGTATTCATTTTCCCTGGGAATGTGCATTGTTTCTTCAGAATAATAAAAAGCTTGCAACCCCTCTACTGGAAGTGGCTGAATATGGAAAATGAAACTCGTTAGCTAGTGTCTGTGGGTATCTCTCAGCATTTCGTCCCCCCCTCCTTATCTCCCTCCCTCCCTCCCTCCCTTCTGTAATATACTTTCACCTCTTCTGTTAGGGGGAACTGGGACAGCTATGTTTTCCATGTAATATTTAGCCTAAGTGTTCTAGTCTGTCACCTGCATACTCCGAGGTGCTAAAGCTTAATAAAAAGAAAAAAGGTGAAAGAAAAACAAAAAATAACAAAGGTTACAAAGAAAATCGCTCAGAGGTGATGGAGGGAGAGAGGGAGGGAGGGAGGGAAGGAGGGCGGCGGGAGGTCCGTAAGATTGTAACCAAATCCATAGTTTGTACAATTTTTTTGATATCATGAACAGGTGGAAACCATGATACAATCTAAGGTGATTCATGCAATGTGGCCATTGTCTCTATGTTTGTACATTGTATGTACAATCATTTCATATTCTAAGCTGGTCAGAAAATAAAGGAACTAATTGTGATTTTTAGTCTTGCAGAACTGTATGTAGTTAGACGATGTGACAACCTAATATTTATCTAATAAATATGTATTCAGATGATACCTGTACGTCACCGTGCTTTTTGTCTTTTGTGCGCTCGCGTCGAAGTCTCGCAGTGAGGACGAGGCCAATGACTCCTGCAGAAGGAGAAATGAAACTTTGAAATGTCGAGGCAAAGCTGAAACGGGGCGGCACAGTTGCGTGGTGGTTAGCACTGATGCCTCCCTCTGTCTGCATGGGTTCTCTCCAGGTACTCCAGCTTCCTCCCACCGTCCAAAGACATGCTGGTTAGGTTCATTGGTGATTCTAAATTGGTCGTAGGTGTGAGTGTGAATGGTTGTCTGTCTCTCTGTGTTAGCCCTGAGATAGACTGGAGACCTGTCCAGGGTGGACCCCGCCTCTTGCCTGATGACAGCTGGGAAGGGACCCCCGCGACCCTTCACAGGACAAGGAGTTACAGAAGATGAATGAATGAATGTTGAAACAAGGGCACAACGTTTCATCCAAGTAGCCTCTTCAGTTCTAAAGGACTGGTGGAGGAGTTGGGGTTTAAAAGGAACATCTGTGGGCGCTACCCATCAGAAACTCACACAACTAGACCCTGAACCCGTCTCCTCCAGCTATACAGGTCAGTATCTACCTCTAACCCTATACATTCGAGTTTCAGATGTGTAACACCCGGAGATGTTCCTGTTTTAAACCCCAACTCTCCACCAGTTTCAGAAGCTGCTTGGATGAAACATCATGAAGAAACTCTACCAAGTCCAGTTACTTTTCTTTCAGCTTTTTTTTTTTTTGGTTAAACTATGACCTGGATGACTGAGAACCAGACATCAAATTGCTCTTTGGAATGACGTCTGGTGGTTTTTATGCACTGTTGCTTCACAACAAGAAGGTTCTGGGTTATAATGATGATGAATGAAACACAGGTGAACTAAACAGGCCAAAACATACTCCACAATATCCAGTTTCCACACTTTCACCATTGAGGTAAGAGGAGTGACTTTCACTACCCAGTTCAGTCAGATTATGACAGATTATGACACATACACAGTTTAAACAGCTGTAACTCCCACAGCTTTATATCACAATGTCTAGCCTGTCAACCAAGGCGTGTTCTTTTCACTACCTCTCCATGGAGCGAAATGTTTGCATCATAGCAAACTAGAGAAATGATGAGCGTCCAACATGTAGGTTCAGATGAAGGGATTAAATTTGTGACTTTTGGATACAATCAGGGACGGTCTCTTTATCTCAAGTCTTGCCCCATGATATAAAACTAATACATACTAAACTTTTTCAAACAAGCAATCCCCCTCTGCAACGACAGTTTCAGCAAACTAACTGAAACTAAATTAGAAGCAAACATGGAGACAAAATAGATGTAAAGTCAAACTAATGAAGAACAAAAGTCCCAATACTGATTAAATGATGGCTGTGAAGAAGTAAACAGTGGGAGCACAAATAAATCACACATAAATATAAATATATATTAACATATTTAGAGAGATTTCGGCATTAAAAAAAATACAAAGAGTTTAACAACTCTAAGAGAAAATCTTAATCTAGAAAATATATTTATAAAATCTAGTAAGAGAAGAAAAACATCTTTAAACGGACTGAATGCGGTTTCTTGAAATCTCGTGTAATCTCGCGAGAGCACCTCGGAACAACTACTTCCGGTTGTTTAAAACAACTTCCTGGTTTTCATGTGGTATGTAAGCGTGAGTTTATCTCTGGTTGTTGACCTATACAGAGAGTGACAGAGGCAGCAGTAGTTCGGTCAAGATGTTAATTTTAACAAACAGGATTAAGTTATGTTCTCTAGCGTTTACAGCAGCTCGTATGTACAGCAGCGGCCCCGCGGCAGCAAACAAGAACCCCACGGTTTACTTTGACATTGCTGCAGACAGCGAGCCGCTCGGCAGAGTCACCTTTGAGGTGAGAAGATAAATAATAATAATAATAATAATAAAGAAACTATCCACATGTTTTTTATTTTCAGTGTATTAATATTTGCATTTTAATGAGTGAGAAGAAATGCATTAGTTTAGACAGGTGTTGAGTCATTTTATCCAGAGAACAACTTGTTCCAAACTTTGACCCTCAGGCTTTTTCTTTTCTTTTCTTTTTCTTTTGCAGCTCGACGCAGAAACTGTACCAAAAACCGCAGGTGAGTTTTTCTTTCTTTTTCTTCAGACACCGGAAATTTTTTTTAAAAAAAAGCTGAGACAACAGCTCATCTTATCACACCTAACAACTTTAATACATCTGAGAGTAGTTCACTGAATTCATTTTGACTAAATAATGACAATAAATTCCTTATTTAACTGTAAAATACTATTATCTTGAGCCTTAATTCGTGTTAAACTGGTTTTAGTTCAGGGGCCACATACAGCCCAGTTTATCTCAATAACAGAAATATAATAACCTATAAATAATGACTATTCCATATATTTTTAATTGTTTTAGTGCAAAGAAGAACATTATGAAAATGTTGAAAAAATATTTTAAGAAGAATCTGACATTTTTTAAGAATTGCTGCCATCTACAGTTTAGTTCTGAGTCTCTCTGGTTTGTGTTATGGACCAATCAGCAACAGATGCCAGTTTTATTTAAAATTAAATTTTCAGACTTCCTCCTCTTCCTCATTGTCCTTTTTCCTTCTTTCTCATCTTCGTCTTCCCCCTCCACGTTCTTCTCCTCCTCCTCTGTCCACTCTTACTTCCCCATCTCCTTTTCCTCATCCTCTTTTCTCTCTTCCTCCTTCCTTCTTCTCCTCCTGCTTCTTCTCTTCTTTTGCGAATTCATCCCGTGGGGCCAGATTGGACCCTCTGACGGGCCGTTTCTTTTTTTCTGCCTGCTGTTAACGTTAAAAACAGGACTCCGACAATTATGCGATAAATTGAACAGAAGCACACGGGATCTGGTAAATACTCCTCCTCCTTCTCCTCCTCCTCCAATATGGGGCACCCCCTGAAACAGGTGAGCTCTCGGGACACCCTGTAAACTGAGGCTATGGTCCTCGCTGCAGTGGCTCGGACCTTCACTCTCGCCACATTACTTCCTGCCTTTCTCCACTAGCATAAAAGGCAGAAAACACAGAGTGACACCTGTTATGAGTCATCCACAGATACACCCCATCCTGTACCTAAAGGCTTTTCAGAGTACACATTTAAAAAAAAAAATAACTAAAGCAAGAAGTAACTTGAAGAGTAATTAGGTGCGTAGGAGGCAGCCTTACGTTGTTCAAAAGACAAAAAAAAGGACTGAAACTTAATCTTTCCCTGCAGAAAACTTCAGAGCTCTGTGCACCGGGGAGAACGGCTTCGGTTACAAGGGATCCATCTTCCACAGGGTGATCCCTCAGTTCATGTGCCAGGTAGGCTTTCCTCTCTGCGTCCTCTCCCTCTCTGTGTTTCATCGCTCCGTCGTCCAGCTCCTGTTTCACTCCAGTGATGTGTTTTTCAGGGTGGAGATTTCACAAACCACAACGGAACTGGAGGGAAGTCGATCTATGGAAGGATGTTTCCCGACGAGAACTTCAAACTGAAGCACACCGGACCCGGTAAATACCCTCCTCTGGTGCATTATGAAGAGAGAAAGCAATGCTGCACTGGTTGTTTATTTATTTTTTCTCATGGATTTTCAGATGTTTAGTCCAGACAAGGATATAAAAGTGTTCTACAATGTCACAGGAATGTTACTGAATGGATTTTCCTCCATAAATTTAGGTCAAGTCAGATTTACCGACAGGCAGGGTTTCAGCAAATTGCATCATAAATACTGTCAGCTAAATATTTTATGCTCTTTGAAGAACCATGTAAAGGTTATGAATAATCTTTTTTGTAAGCTAACACAATGCAGCATGTAAGACGACTGGTCTCGCTTGCTTTTTGCCACCAGGTGGCAGCATTTTGCAAATGTGCTTCGAGCCTCCCCCAACATTTGCCAACATGTTCGAATTTGCAAATTTAGCTGCGTAGATGTGTGACTCATTAAAACATCTTTCTACATTCATGTCTTGTTAGTTTAAACTAAGTGAATCTGAATGTGTCGCACTGCAGGTATCTTGTCTATGGCCAATGCTGGACCCAACACCAACGGATCCCAGTTCTTCATCTGCACCATCAAAACAGAGTGGTAGGTACTGACAGACATCACCAACATGAGTTAATGTTCCTCTTCGCAGAACCGAGTCATCTCTTGATATATTTGTGTATTAATTGGCTGTCTCACAAGCAAACATGTCCAAAGAGAGAGGGAGGGAGGGAGGGAGAGAGAGAACTGTAACACATGAGTTACCGTACAAAAAGGACAAGAAAACATAACTAAAGATTTTTCCTCAGTCGTGCTCGGAGCAGTTTGCGGTTTAGACTTTGCAAACATGAAGGCTGTGGGAGTATAAGGGTTGGCTCCAGCTGTTTTTGCAGTCAGAGCCTCCGTGACTTCATTTTCAGAGTGCTTCTCTCAGTTTTAAGTTTTTATCTAAACCGTAGCTTATAGATTAGAAATACGACTTGAGTCTGACAGAACTGACAACATCTCTGCTTACACGATTTCACAAACTGTGAACACACGGTGACCTTTTATTAGCTTGTCAGCAACAGCCTGAATCTGTTTCTCCTCCACCGTTGCCGACCAGCTCTTTGGGTGAAACGCGTCATTGACGAGTTTAGCTGTGTTTCGAAGTTAAACGTTATTTATCAGTTGAAAAGTCGCACACTTAAGACATTTTTTGCACCAAGGACGTTAAGCGCTATCAACAGTATTTGATTTTTCCAGCGTCAGACTCAAGCAGTAAGTACTATTAATACAGCTTAATGCATTTTATGATGCATATTCACTTGACCATTGTGCAGGATGTGCAGTAATTTAATTTTATGGTCCAGGTGCAACAGAGGTTTCCTCACTCACCTCAGTTTTACAACCAAAATAAACATTATAGTAAAAATAAATGTCCAAGGTGAACTGTGTTATTGCCTTTTAATGTAGTGCTTTTGATGTACACCGATCAGCCACAACATTATGACCACTTTGGGTTGTATGACTTCAGATTTCGACTAATATGTGGTGATGTGTGGATGTTACTTAGACATGTAGCCCCCACTTAGACCAGACCAGGCACCCCCACCCCATAGCAATGACACTCCTTGATGGCAGCAGCCATCCCCAGCAGGATGCAGCCTGACACAGACACGCACACAAAAACACTTTAGGAACAACTAAAAAAAAAAAAACATGGAAAACAGCACCTGGCCTCCAAATTCACTAGATCCCAAACTGATCAAGTATCTGTGGGATGATCCACAGAGGCCCCTCCCCTCAAAGACCCCCCACTAATAACATTCTGTTTCCAGACACCACAGGACACCCTCAGTAGGCCCATGTCCATTCTCTGATGAGTCACAACTGTTTTAGAGGCACAAGGGCACCATTTTTCGGAAGGTGGTCATAATGTTATGCCTGATCGGTGTAGATTATTTTAAAATTATTGTTTTAATAGCGTCCCATTTCATGCCCCATGTTCCTTGTTTTTGTGCTTCTTGCTTGGAATAAAAACTCTTAAGTGAAAGCAGAACTGTGTCAAGGGCCTTAAAAAAAAAAAAACAGAAGTGGATCCGAAATGGTGGCACCACTCGGTTAAAAAAAAGAAAAAGAAGAAGTTGTAAGTCAAACATGGATCATGTCACATTCTTAGGCAGTGATATTACAACAAACCTCTTCTTCCTTTTCATTTAGGCTGGATGGCAAGCATGTTGTCTTTGGCAGCGTGAAGGAGGGAATGGACGTGATCAGGAGAGTGGAGTCTTTCGGTTCACGGACTGGGCGGACCTCCAAGAAGATCACTGTCACAGACTGTGGAGAGCTCAAGTAGGACTGAGGAGCGGGGTGGACACGGTCTCATCTCCTGCTGTAATTTCAGTAAAAGAGTCGAGGCTGAAAGAGGCTCTTTGTTCAGTCGTGGTGCAGAGTGCTACCTCTCTTTAGTTACGATAGATCATCTGAGAGCCATACACCAATTCAGTTTCATTTCAAAACAAGCATCAGGTTTCAACTAATGCACTTAACTGTGATATGCTAGATAATGTGAAGTTGTCCTAATAATAATAATATTAAATTGTGAATGGGGCATTTATTTGCAAAAAAATAAAGTACGTTTTTCTAAATATGAGAGCTTGTTCTTGTGTTTTCTTTCTCGCCTGTGTTGTAGTGATGTGACATACACAAAAGAGCCGATTCATATCGAGTGAGAGCCGGTTCCCCACTATATTTCTTCCTTTTACTTGGTTAGATGTATTACAGAACTCTGTTTCGATGGGCATGCCATGTGGCCAATCACAGGACATTTGTACCGTTTGTTTATTGAGTTTGATTCTGTTTTTTCTTGTGTGGATTAGAAGTAAGAATGCTTTTTTAACAGAATAACTGCACCAAATGAGATAAATATTACGATTCTCACAAAAAACATTGAATGCAAAAGGACTTATCAACACATAAAACATATGTATTTGCTGTGTTGGGCTAAAATTTTAGTCTATAAACGATAAACTAAATAAAGAGCCGTTCGGGAGCCGAAAGAGCCGACTCTTATTTAGGAGCTGTGGCGAAAGAGCCGGCTCTCAGTAAACTTCCCATCACTGCTCCACAGTGGAAATGTTTTATCTGCAGCTGTGGAATGAGATGGGCGGTTGGTCATATTTCCCGTCTCCTCCTGCTTTCCTCATCAGCCTGGTTTGACTAATGACCCGAGTCTTGTGTATTTTTGCTGAAGTCCATCCAAAGGGAGGTCTAATGCTCCTGAACGGGGTCAGTGTGCGGCAGAGTTAACGGTAAAATCCATAGAGTATATATAAGAAGATACCAAGAGACGTAACTATTTCTGTTGTGGATTAACGTCTGGATTATTTAAATTTGTGATTGCCATGCTGCCAACACAAAATCATCAACACCTTGTTTAAACGCATTTTAATGCAAAAACATTTTAAGAGAAAGGGATCCATTTAGGTTATTCGAATAAAGGCACATTAATATGCATTTCACTCGTCTTAAAGAGAAGCCTTGAGGGCCTCGCAAGCGACCCAGTGAAGAAAATACCTTCAAAATCAACACGCAACCTTCCACTTAATTCTTCACGAACCCTGGTACATTCAGATTTTCATTTATTTTCTTGTCTCGTGTTAAATACGAGACATCATGACCCATAAAAAAAGCACTTTGGTGAGTCTGTTATATAAAAAAAATACCATATTATAAAACCTAAAACCTTTGGAATGACAAACTTTCACAACAAATTGTAGTACACCGTATATAAAGATTAAATGTTAGTCGTCTAATATATTCCTTCCTTCACAAAGTGTAATATTCAACGCAAACAGTATGGCTTACAAAATATATTCTTAAAAAAATGTTGTACCCGCCCTGTACTGATAATAACGCAGGTACACATTAATACTGCATAACCTTCTTAGTAAAGACTTTGCATATTTTATACAGACAAAACAAAAAAAACAACAAACATTTAAGTTATTTCTGAAATATACAAACATGTAAAATCTTCATCTGGAAAGTCCTCGTTGTCCGACGTGCTGGAGGGGAAGACGGACACGGAGCGAAAAAAAGCAAATAATTCACAGTTGGTAAGAGACTTGGTTCAAATGAATATTCACATACTGATAACTGAGTAACTTAGAAGAGATGGAAAAGCTCAGAGACCTTGTCCATTCCTTATTACTGAGAGTCACAGTGTCAAGAGAGGATGCTTCATGAGAATAAACGGTTAGATGCATTACAGTACAGTAACTGTTTCTTATCTAAAATATAGCTGTCCCTTTTGTTTGTTTGTTTTTGATACTCTTTGGAGGAGCATGCCAGAGTGTGTTATTGCACTCTGCGGCAGTAGTAGCCGAGGACTTTGCACTTTTCGCAGAGGTGCTGTGGATGCTCCTTGCTCTGGTCGGACACATCCAGGCCGTCTGGTTTCTCCAGAGGTCTCTGGAACAAAGAAGCTGAGAATTAACCCACAGCGCCACATGTGGAGATCAGATCAGATTAGATTAGATTAGATTAGAAAGTCTTTATTGTCCCAATTTGGGCAATTTGACTTGCAACAGCAACCAACGGCCAAATTCATACCATAAAAGTACAGTACAATACACAGAAACATAGATATAAATAAGAAATGTTATCAGGAGGTTAACGTTCTTGACTCTGTTTATTCATGATCTGTATTTTTCCACAAGAATTACTTTCCAGGTCCTGCAGAGAACATCAAACATTTAAATATATGGAGGACCAAAGGTGGCAAAATAAAAAAAAGAAAGAAAGAAAGAAATACAAATTTAAATAAATACACAAGGAAAAAACAGAAACATTTATTTATGGTGCATTTTATAAATTATACTTATTAAATGTCTATATATAAAAAATATTATATTGTTGCTTTTAATGTCATATTTATGTATTTGTGTATTTATTTCTGATTGCTGCATTTGCAGTCCTCCGTACATGGGAGGTAAAATTTACAGGGTGTATGCCAGGGGTGTCAAACATAAGGCCCGTGGGGTCAAAACCGGCCAGCCAGAGGGTCCAATCTGTCCCGCGGGATGAATATAGAAGACATTAACTGCAGTTTTTCATAAAGAATTGTCACCTATTCCTAATTTATCCACTTGTGGTTGCACTAACGACACTGAGACCCAGAACTAAACTATGGATCTTAAAATATTTCAGGTTTTTTCTACAGTGTTTTATACTTGTGCTTGTTCGCACTAAAACAAACGGAAACATCTGGAGTTGTAGTTATTTATAGGTTATTGTGCTCTGATGTTACTGGCCCGGCCCCCTTGAACTCAAACTGGGCTGTGTGTGGCCCCCCTGAGCTAAGATGAGTTTGACGCCCCTTGGTTTACATCACGGCTGCACAATATTTTGACTTCAACCCTTCTGTTAACACAGTCAATAATAATGTCATTTGAACTGAAATGAAAGACATTGTTGAATCCACAGATGTGCAGAGAACACTAAGAGTTCCAGCTGTTACGTGGACATTTCATCTAAGTTGGTGTGTTCATAGGTTGACAGCAAATACGCTCTGTAACCAGCTGCATTTAAATATGAGGGGACGTCAAATAAGATGACTTGAAATTAAAATTCCTGCTGTTTTTTGTGTCCACGAGGAAACATTTTATGCACAACAGCATATCTCTTTTGCAGTCATACAAAGCCGAAGTGGTTGTTGACGCTGCTGTTAGAGCATGCAGAATGCACGAGTTAGTTAACTGCAGCGTTGTGTGCAGTGAAGCAGTGTTTATCTATGAGGAGTAGCTTTAAAACAATGAGCGCAGCCACGTTTTAAAACCTCCATAGGATGAGGTTTGATCTGAAGCAGCCTTTTTTGTTTTTCAGGTGTGCCGTTACCTGCTTGTGAGGATACACGTTGATGTGGCACTTGATGCATTCCTGTCCCATGTTGGCCCAGGAGTTCCCGCTCATCCACTTCCTCTTGCATTTGGGGCACTTATATTCGCCGAAGCACCTCTTCTTTCCCTGGTACGGGGTCAGGCCTTCGCCTTTCGGTCGAGCCTGGGCAGAAATTCACAGCACGCCGATAGTTAATACGCTGACTTTGTGTGCGAGCCCGAGTGAGACATGTCTGAATGCGTGCACCTCAACAGCTCTGCAAACATTTTGGCTTTTGCCTCTCACCACTTTTAACCTGGAGCAGACCGACTGACCTATTTGGTTCCTTTGGACGGTGGCCAATTCAAAGCTGTGTGATTAGTGCGGGAAGTGATAGCAGCCCGGTTGGTGGCCAGAAGAGTCGGGTTTATGGAGTAGAAAAGTCTCAGGAGTGGGACGATTACTTACGGTTTGTCGATGCAAGCTATAGAAAAACAAATCATTTGCTTTGACGCTTGATAAATTCTGACAATTCAGGAAGAGTGAGCTTCACATGACACTAAGCTTATCTAAACTAGTTGTAGAGGGATGGTGCAGGAAGACCCTCGGTGCTATAGCAACCTTTTTAACTCCTAGGATGTTAGAATATACGGCGACTCTTTGGTGTAATTTATTTGTTTGAGAAGAAGGAGTCTCAGCTTTCCCGTTATAAATGAACTCCCTCACTCCAGCTGTGTTCCCAGGGGACCATAAAGGAGGCCCCAGCCTGTGGGGTGGTGGTGGGGGTTGTGTTGGGGGGGGGGGGGGGGGGGGCAATGGGAGAGGCCTCACTGCTACAGGACAAATACCTCAGGCTCTCAGTCATCCCTCCCAGCTGGCCCCAACCTACCAATCAGGACACAAAGATCTTAGCGGGGAGGAAATAAAACCCAGATGAACTCTGCACTAGTGTAACATGACAAAATCCTAAACCCATCACACACACACACACACAAAAAGAGAAATCATCTCAATGAGAGTGGTTTAAATTAGAAACACCTTGAAAAGTAGGCCAAGTTAAAGTTAAGACTGGATCTCCCTTCACCACGAGAGTGGTCCTCATCAAACCTTGTTTTGATTCCATAGGAGGAACATATGTCAGGATCCAAACTGCTAACAGATCATTTTATTCACTTCCAGAGCTACATCTGTGTAACAAAGCATGTTTGAGATCCCGCCAGAGACTGTTTGAGGCCATCGCAAAGCACTTTGAGGCCTGTGTTAGCATCACTTAGCCACCGCGAGGCACTGTGGGAGGTCACTGGCGACGGCAGCGTCTTTGTCAAGCGCCTATAGGGCAGGAGCAGACAGATCATCGTCTTCCTGAGGGCGGAAACAGCTTTGACTCTTCAGAGCAAGCAAAACAAACGGCTCAAAAGCCCGGAGCCCGACCGGGGGCAGCGAGGGGCACGGCGCGCTGTGTGAGTTTCCATCGGTGCCATCAAAGACGTGACAACCGACAAATGAAAGTCACACTTTTGACCTGATGGTGAACGGACGCTCTGTGGGAAAGGTGGAAAGTTTGAGTGTAAGCAGAAATGAAGCGCAAATCCGTCATCGGGCCCATCTGTATGTGGGACACACACCGTGGGAATGTCAAATATTTTTTCCAATCAATCCTAAAACAATATGTGAAAATTGAACATGGATTAGCTGTGTTTCATCTGCAACTTGAGATAGTCTGTGCTACTCCAGTTAATAAGGTGCAGCCAAGTCACGCAGCAGTTCTTTGAGCCAAACGCTACCATTTACTTATTTTCACCCTGTTCACCACCACTGTGTATGTTTTAGTATGCAGCCATTTGCGTTTAGTGTTAAAAGTGATGGTGATTTCTGTTCAGGTGTTGACTCATAAGCATAAGACTGGTTGTAATCCTAATTTAAAACCTTGAAAACACTTCAAAACAAATGTTTAAACTGAGATTGGTTATTGCTTCTTAATAATATATATGCTCATTTTAAATTTGATTTCAGCTACCGGTTTAAAAAAGCACTGGAAAAGTTGCGTATTGCAATAAAAATCACCTGCTGGAACACCTCACTGGCAACATTTGTCAGTCCCAGAGAGTCATTCATTAGTAAAGACTGTGTGTGAAATGTTCAGCAGTTTAACAATAATGTTTGTCGACGTCAAATTTGTGAGTTTCATTATCTACATAAATAATATTATTAAAAGATTCAGACAAAACCGCAGAAATCTCTGGATGCCAGAGACAAACTGCATCGTTGTGATCTTCAGGCCCTCGGGCGCCTCTGCATTAAAAACAGACGCGATCCTTTGTGAAGATGCCAGTCTGTCACCGCAAAGTTAAAGCTCCACCGTGCAAAGAAAAGAAAGTAAATACACAGATCCTGAAATGCTGCGGTTTGATCTCAACCTGAGTTTGTGTAAGATGGGGCTAAGGAAACGAGGGAACCCTAGACCCTGCATCCTCGTGGTTAAAGAGGAGATCAAGACAGGGGTCCATAGCCAACATGTGTGACGGTACTGGGGTACATCAGTGAACATGGCGTGGGTAACTTGTGATTGAACTATTAAAGCTGAACGGTATATACAAGTTTTATAGCAACATGTTCTGATATTCAGTTGCTAACTTTTTGAAGGAGGGTCAACTTCTGCCTGGTTGCTAATCTTGCAGTTCGGAGTTGAGTTTCAATTTTTTATATGTTGCCCTCTGTGTCATTTTTCAATTAAACACAAGGTTTAAATAATTTGCAAATCGTTGTTTTCTGTTTGTATTTACATTTTACACGGCTTACCAGCTTTTCGCCCGGAAGCCGGTTTTACAAATGCGATGACATGAGGAGAAAATGTCTGAGGATTGCTATAAATCGCTAGAGCGCATCCTCAAGGAACCGTGGATGTAATCCCCAAACATAACATCCATCGGTCTAAAAATCCATGCACACCAACAATTCCTTGCATGAAGCTCCAGTAACATGAAGCTGTGATGTCTTGGAATTGGTCAAGGGCTGCTTGTTGAGCACAACATTTGTGTTTGACTTTCTGCAGATTGAAACTACGAGCGAGAGTGTTTTGTTTTAAGATAAGTAGATTTTAAAATCACTCATTAGGTGTGGTGCAACCTAACCCATCCGAATCTTGTTGCTTAGGTTTTATAATTTGATTTAGACCCGGAGAGCACAGAGCGATGTTTTAGGCAGCAGATAAGCTTGGCCCAGATCCTAGTAGCCTGGTGAGTGAGGCCCAGGAGGTGGCTGCCTCCCTCTGCCATCATCTGGAAACCATCAGGATAAACAATGGACTGCTCCAAATCCTCACCCCCGGCTCTCCTTTCTCTCTCCCGCATTCCCCCCCCCGGCTCCAATACCCCCCATGAGACCTTCATGGTGGAGAACACAGTAACACCAAACCCACTGGACACCATGTGGTCAATTACTCCACACTAACAAACCCACAGCTCTCTCTCTCCCTCTCTCTTTACTTCCCTGGGTTTAATTTGTATCAGGCCTCACGGAGAAGCCCAGCTGTTAGCAAAGCAAAACAACACATTAATGCCTGGACTGAAGTCCGCAGCAACAGCTCCCCCGTGTTTTTAAAGACTCCGATGGCGACTTAAGTGAGTTTGCATTATCTCGTGCACTCAATTACATCCAGCGGGGTTTAAAAACAACACATGCTCCTTAAAGAGAGAGAGAGAGCGTTCGATTTGTTTAGAAGGAGCTTTGTCACTGCACGCGGAGAGGAGTTAAAGGAGTAGCTGGTTAATCGTCGGCACTAGGTACTTATTATTTTGTGCAGTAAAAATACCAAAAATTTGCTTTTTTCTCTATTTTATATTTTATATCACTGTAAAAAATACTCATTTGCTTTTTGGGGTGTTTATTGGGGAAAACAAGCTACTTGAACGCATTAGAGTGAATTGGTTTCGACTTTAATAAGCATCTGCTAATTCAAAGTTAGGGTTCTTTGCCATAATTTGAAATGAATCACAGCGTACGAGTAAATCTGGATGTTGGGTTTGCACACAGCTGCAATGGAGCAAATAGCAAGTTTAATTGAACATGTTCTGGAAATAAAAATGATTTTTATGAAGTAAATTGTTGCTTCTACAACATACAAGCAAGTCCTCCCTTAAAATATTTCAACTTCTGCATCACAATCTGAAGTATTAATGCTGTTTAGACAAATCACAATTCTTCTGTATGAATGCAGGGGCTGCTATTTTGTTCTCACATGGCTGCTCTCACTGTGCTAAACTCAGCATTTCTGTTTGAGTGTTTAAGTGTAGATGGAACTTCTCTACTGGCTTCACCACAATGATAAGCACAAAACCGCAAAGCTGGGATGTTTTTTAAAAGAAACAAAATGCGAAACGCTCCCTGGAAGCTATGTTTTACACAATGCTGCTTCCTCTATTCCAGGACAAATCAGGGCCAAATGCTCCATCCAGATATCAAATGACTCCTTCATGCAGATACAGCACAAAGCTGTGATTCTTCTTTGCAGCCTCCCTGCAAATCTTCCACATCTGAAACACCGAGTGGATTGGCTTTCCCCCTAACTCCAAAATAAATGTGATTAGAGACAAACAAGCGGAGGCCGAAAGAGCAGATGATTGTTTTTATATTTTTCTTACGTGGCTTTTTCAGATTTCCGATCCATCACTCCCACTGAGCCCACAGAGCCTTTAAACTGGCAGGATGACTCCCACACACACGTTCACAGACGTTATGCTTTTGTTTTTTTTGCGTCTATTTGTCACACGGTTCTGCTTTCATAGGAGGAGGATAATCTATCAGTGAGAAGTCTGCTCGATCCAGAGACCGGCTGAGCTCTAAGCTGAAACTGACGACATAAACAGCTGTAAACTGGTGTTGTGTTTCACAAAGAGTGAATGACAGGGGCAGGTGGGCTGGCGGACAAACAAGAAGTGGAACAGCAAAATATTCCCAACTTCGGATGGAGTAACGTCCAACTAAGGCTATTTGTTAAGGCTAACTATTTTCCTCCGAGCATATGTCGTAGGAGCCGGAAAAACTGTAACCTAACGTGACCCAAACCTCCTGGAAAAACAAAAGTGATTTCATATTTTAAACATGCAACCTAGCAAAAGCCCTACAGCATTCTTTCCTATATGTTCATCAGCGCTGGGCAGATGACAGACGCTGCTTATCAGAGGGAGTCTATCTGCTCCACATTCCAGGGTTTCCTCTATCTTGCTCGTCCTCCTCTGCAGATGTTTCAGCCAAAGGCAACAGGCAAGCATAATGTCGACAGATAAGACACTTATCAGCAGTGAAAACAAAAGGACCAGAGTGACAGTGATCATATAGTGTTGCATGAGATTCTCCAGTTACACGCTGGGCTGTGAAATATTCCACCTGAATGGAAGTACGGTGTTCAGTCCAAAACAAAGCAGATGGCACTATTTGACAGGAGTATAATAAGGTTAAAAAAACTTCTAAGCCGTGAAATCAAACATCAGCCAAACAAATTAATCTCTAGCGAAAGTAGACTGTTGATCACTTTTATGAGCAAGCAAGCTGTTAACCACTACCACTATTCCTGTCTGCTAAGCTACTGTTGCTGTATCTTCATGTGTATGTGAGTGGCATTTATCTTCTCAACCACAGCTTATTTCCAAAAATGCTCAAAGACTCACTTAAAACTTTAAACTGTAGAAATGTATTTTTTTGTGTTTCTGACCTGCAAAAAAAAAGTAAAGAGATTTGCAGAAATGCTCAATTATTTTACGCTCAACGCCTGGTCTTTTGGGAAATGACTACAGAGTTTAGGCATTCGCAAATGTTACTTAGCTTACAATGTCAATGTAGCTTTGGCTAACATTAGCAGGTAGGAAACATGTCAGGAAATGACTATTGAGCGCTTGTTTCTGAACTGTCTGACATGCCTTTCATGCTTCTATGCAAACTATGAAGCTACAGCTAGCAGCCGGCTAGCTAAACTCAACACAAACTACAAGAGTAAGGTGTTCACAATTGTTACTTGACATTAGCTTAAAGTGTCAACATAGCCTGGCTAACATTAACAGGTAGGAAACATGACAGGAAATGACTATTGAGCGCTTGTTTCTGAACTGTCTGACATGCCTTTCATGTTTCTATGCAAACTATGAAGCTACAGCTAGCAGCACGATAGCTAAACTCAACGCAAACTACAAAAGTTAGGTGTTCACAATTGTTACTTGACATTAGCTTAAAATGTCAGGTAGTTTTGGCTAACATTAGTAGGTTGGAAACATGTCAGGAAATGACTATTGAGCACTTATTTCTGAACTGTCTGACATGCCTTTCATGTTTCTATGCAAAATATGAAGCTATAGCAAGCAGCCGGCTATCAAAACTCAAAACAAACTACAAACGTTAGGTGTTCACAATTGTTACTTGACATTATCTTAAACATAACCTAGCTGACATTAGTAGGTAGGAAACATGACAGGAAATGACTACTGAATGCTTGTTTCTGAACTGTCTGACATGCCTTTCATGTTTCTATGCAAAATATGAAGCTACAGCTAGCGGTACTAAACTCAAATGTCAAGTAGTTTTGGCTAAAATTAGTAGGTTGGAAACATGACAGGAAATGACTATTGAGCGCTTGTTTCTGAACTGTCTGATATCCCTTTCATGTTTTTATGAAGCTACAGCTAGCAGCCAGCTAGCAACCAGCTAACTAAGCCCAAAACAAAGTCTAGAAAAAGGAGGAAACGGCTAACCTGCCTCCACAAAGGTAAAGAAATCTACCTACCAACATTTCAGAAGCTCACAATTAACCATTTATTTCTTGTCTGTTTAATTTATACAAAACAAATATGTTTAGAAACAACAAACCAAAATTTAGGGGCAGGGTTTGGTACCTCAAGACTATAAAAACTAAAAATATCGATGTTTACTTTTAAAGACCAAATCAAAATTGAGGAATTCCTCCTGTAATCCCGGTCACTATCCCAAGTTCCCCTGTCCAAAAGTAATCATCAAAGCAGACTTTTCCCCTCCATTCAGACATGATTAAACTGTAACTGTAAAGACATACACCCACTTCCTGTACAACCAAGCGTTTCCAAAAACACGCTGTGGCTGCAGTCATCTCTGGGCAACTGCTCACTGGCCGTTCAAATAGTGGCTTCTCTGCACAGACAGACAGGGAAGCTGAGAGAGCGAGAGATGACTCCAGCCAAGCGGAGCTGTTCGAACAATACAGGCTGACTTCCTGACCCTCGGTTCCACAGGCCTTCTGCAGAAACAATGCTCTCCTTATTTATCCCAAGCCCTTCCTACCATACACCCAGTTACTGTCAGCACTTGTGTATTCCCTTTACAGTAGCCGGGTTCAGCTACTTAATTGGCAAGGGGTCATTAAAGTGTTGGGGTTAAGAGGTGAAAGGTGTTGAACTTTGCAACATATGCAACATATTTGGTTGAAAAAGTGCAAAGTTTTTCAGCTTAACACTCTTGTTCAATCCAAAATAGTCACTTTTCTGTTCAGCAACATCAAACGTGTACCATAAGTATGAATTTTATGAATTTCAGCTGTCTTGTCCGTGTAAAAATGCCTCAGATTCCTGCCAACAAGAACAAAAAGCAGTTTGTTCATTAGCTACAGCTTCAGAAGTGCGTTCATCTCGGCTTCGGCTGAAGAGACCTTTTGTCGCGATGACAGCTCGTAGCCATCATTGCTTTGGGTCTGAAACATTAGCAACACATGATGAAATCTGACATCATCTTTCTAAAAAGATCCAGGCGCATAAATGGTTTCCAGATTTTGCACATTTCTAAGGGGTGTGGCTGCAAAGAATCATAGCTATCATATAATAATCCACTGACATCTAAAGCTCCTAATAACCCAACTCTCTGACATGTTGAGAACTCTGTGGATAGTTTATCTTTACGTAGGTCTGGTACTTTTCCTGATTTACTATTTTTCATCATGTCAGGGCTCTACTGCGGTATCGAGTGTCTCTTTATCAGAAAATCGGACTCTTAGAGTTGACGTGGGCCCCATTACGCTCAGAGAAGGATGCTGTTAAAGGCCCCTACTTCCTGTGAGCTTCTTTTCTCATCTATCTGAGCTGTGACTTTCTTTGATTCCAGTCCACTGCAGCTTCACAGAAAACCAATCGGCTATGACAGCCTCCAAAGGAACTTGTTTCTGGTAATAAGACAGGTTATATCACTCCGTAAGAAGCAGCTTTCATTTTGCAGTGCATTACTTTGAGCCTTTATAAGATCCACTTGTGACTTGTATCACAAGTGAAAACAATGTGCTGTCTTTGGTATGATTATACACCATCAGTCATAACATTATGACCACCTTCCTAATATTGCGTAGGTCTCCCTTGTGCCTCCAAAACAGTTGTGACTCATCAGAGAATGGACATGGGCCTTCTGAGGGTGTCCTGCGGTGTCTGGCAAACAAAATGTTGTTAGTGGGGGCCTTTGGGTACTATGGGTTGAGGGGAGGGGCATCTGTGGATCATCCCAAGATGCTTTATCAGTTTGGGATCTGGTGAATTTGGAGGCCAGGCCAACACCTTGTGCTGTTCTTCATGTTTTTTTGAGTTGTTCCTAAACCGTTTTTGTGTGTCAGGCTGCATCCTGCTGGGGATGGCTGCTACCATCAAGGAGCGTCATTGGGGGTGCCTGGTCTGGTCTAGGTGGGTGCTACATGTCTAAGTAACATCCACATGAATGAATGCCAGGTCCAAAAGTTTCCCAGCAGAACACTTACTGATTGGTGTAAATGAAATAGACTCTGCTTAAAGATTGGCACTCAAAATACACCATTGAGTCACTCACCAACTTGGTCACTCAGTCCTTAGGCTCTTGCGTGACAAATTATCAATCAGTCTATCGATCTATTCCCAGTCCAGGGTCAGACTGAGGATTTGAGAAGAAAAAAAAAACAAAAAAGAACTAATCGGGGTAGGGGAAGTGAACATGAGTGTATGAAAAGGACTCCTTCCTGAATCGTTCAGGAACGTACTAACACACACTAATAAGTGCCTTTCAGCAGTGGTCTTGGGAAGGACAAAATCTTAAATGTCCACCACAAAGTTTTGGAGAATGTGCCGAAACATCTCACTGCCAATTTGCAATTTATAAACTTCAAAGGAAATATTGCAGATACCACAGGGCACCTTCAGAGTCCTTGTCTTTGCTGGCCGTCCAAATGCCTGAGGACTTCTTTTGTACGTTTTCATCCAGAATGCATTTCTGAAACTAATGATGCAAAAGCCACGCCTAACGTCTCTGCAGCAGTTGCCAGGTGCGCTCAGATGTGAAAGTGTTAAGAGCTATAAGCTCACGGGAGAATATTTTGTCCACATTCCTCACATTCCTTCACGCTCTGTGTTCTATGCTGAGCTGCCCCGATCTCCTCTGCTCTGCCAGTGATGGAGGTGAAGAGCTTTCAGGGGGCGAGAACAGAGGAAATGTGGAAAAGAAGGGGGAGGAAAAGGCCGCTCGGTGTTCTTGAGTGAAATGAATGGTTTTGGGGAAAACTTGCTTTTTCGCTGTTCTGCCCAGATCAAAAAGTTTCACATCACTTCCAAAATAAATTGGCTAACTAGAGCCAGGAGCTTTAGCTTAGCATGACAAAATGGGAAAGAGCAAGCACGCCTCTGTCCAAAGGTAGCAAATCTTAGAAATTATAGATAATTTATTTAATCCTTGCAAAACTTTAAGTGCAACTATTACTGTGTCAGTTGTGCATCTTTGGACAGTGCTGGACTGACTATCTTCCCATTCCAGGCTTTATGCTAAGGCATGTTAGCAGGATGCTGGCTCCAGCTACATTATGCACAGTCCAAATGCAAGATTTATACCAATCTTCTCCTGGATTGGGAATCTTAAAATCAGAAATAAGGATGATCTCTTGATCTTTTGCACCCACAACTACCGATGTCTTGGATGAAGTTTGACACTCTTTGATTGGATTTCCTGACATATTCTATACTGCAACTTGACAAAGACTGGAAAGTGATTGATCAAACAGCTTTATAATCTTTGAAATTATCTATGAATGTTCCAGTTTTGCAGCAGGAAGACTTTGACCGACCAGTTTGAATTCCTCCACTCTGCTGCCTCTCTTCTCGGACACATCCTGCCCATCAGTCATTTAATTATTTCCATTACACCTAACAAATGTCAGGCATTTCCCTCTGAACGTGATCAACGGGGAACCACAGCTGCACATAAAGCGCTGGCAATATTTCTTTCATGTTTGGAGTAGAGGCCATGCCTCGTTCCCCAGAGAGACCTATCATCTTTCATTAAGGCCAGCTCCATGATCCAATCTGGCATCTGCTGCTCATTACCAGCCTGCGGTGGTACATCTAATTCAAATATGTGCTGAGGAATCTATTTCATACTGGAAAAAAAAAACATTATACAAACATAATATTCTAGCCTGGAATTAAAAGTTTAAGTTCAGTTAAATGCCAAAAATGTGAGAAAGCGTGTGGTTTTGATGATAAATCTTAGCAAATCAATCAATTATTCACTTTACAAGTTTATCTTTTTTTAAGACAGCTTTCCTACATTTGACAGACAGCTCAGATGGCCCACATATTGCACAGCTGCTTCGGTTTATACTGTTGTGGATCTGTTCGTGACTGACGTGCAGCGTCGCCGACTGGCTCACCTGAGGGCAGTCTCTGATGTAGTGTCCTTTGTTGAAGCAGAGATGACACAGGTAGTTGGGAGGCGGCCTTTTGCTGGGCTTGCGCGCCTCGGGGGAGAGGGAGAGGTCGGAGAAATGGTCCGCCAGTGAGCTCAGGCCGTCCACGATGTTGTTGAAGGATCCGTAGGGTGAGGACCTCTTGTAGAAGTTGTTGTTCAAGTCCTGTCAGAGGAAATAAGTCACTGGCAATGGAACAATGAGGGAGAGAGATACAGCAGAGGCCGTCATGCACAAACGTAGGGCTGCGGCTAACCATTATTTTTCATTAAAAGTCTGAAACTAGCCAACGTGATGTCCCCAATAGTCCGATGTGTCCAAAATCCAGAGAAATTCAATTTCCGGTGATATTAAAAAAGAGAAAGTGCATATGTTTGGTGTTTTCGCCTCACAGATAACAGACTAATAAATTACTCATTAGTTTCATCTCCACAAAAGCATATCTCTCATTGTACAACAACACAGAAGGTTTACTGTTGCGACTACAATGAAGGAGCATTTCACACGGAGCGTCAGTCCATCACCCTGATTGATTCTCCTGTTTGTCCCTCTGACAGTGGCCAGCGGTATTTGATTCCCGCAGATGTGCAGTCTTTACTGTGTGAAACCAATAGTGTCCATTTCCTCGACAGAACAAAATGCCTTTGTCGTTGCATTCTTCCAGCCGGTCCTGCTGGCACGACATAATCAGCATCATTGTGCTTCTGGAGGAGACGGGTGCTATGGCACCGCGGGGCGAGCAAGAGGAGCAGCCTCAAGACACTGTGTGATTACTCCGAAGGCATCACAAGAAACGAATTGTGATCAGATGCTCATTGCAGAGGGGAATTCTTCTACATGACACATCAAACTGCAAATATCCTTCATGTGTGATGCTGATGTATATCAACAGATTGCCACATTTTTAAAATGAGGAAGTGTTTGTACGTGCATAGACTCTTTCCAGTTCTCCTGCTTTTATTCAGTGGGTCGGTATCAAATTAAGCAACACCAAAACCACGCTGAGTTAACGGTGCATACTCCCCTGACCGTGCAGGGGCCAGCCAGGGTGAACTCTAACATATTTAAAAGCTTGTGAGAGGTCTTTCTCAACCTGCCGTTCCTCCTCCAGCTGCACACTGACACCAGAACAGTCTGCACACACTCAGGCACTATACCAGGGTACAAAACACATATTCATATACTACCCAGTCACCACAGTGCGACCCAATGAAGGCATGCAGGTGAGGTTTACTGTATGGGCAACAGAAATAAATCGGGGTGAAATGTGTGAGTTTAATATTAGCAGTTCGTTTTGGGAAAGAGAGTTTGACAAAAAAAAACCTTAATCATAAAGTTTCTTTGATATTGCAAACTGCCATGCAAAGTGTGATTCATTAATAGTATCGTGATGTTACGTGATAGCGTAACATCACATGCACTCTACCTCACTGCCCAGATGGAAGAAGTTGTTGAGATAGTTGGAGCTGAGATCAGCTGCGCTGCGCTTGGAGCTGATCGTGTCCTGAGGAGAAGTGTCCGAGTCGACTTTGAAGCCATCAAAGGCGCTGTTCTGTGTGTCCTGCAAAGACATATAGACCCAGCTGAGCAGCTGTGCAGGTGGGTACACACCAGCCTCTATAGCGGACATCATATTGTTCGTTTTGGACTGCTGCGCCTCTTGGAACAGCACCGTCAGAACCGCCGGGTTTTCTGGATAACCCAACTTCTTCCAGTCATCCCCCTGCCTCCGGCTGTTTGGGTGTGATCCTTGCTTTCACTTGGGGAGCCCTGGAGGACCCCACTAACGGGACAACAGTCAGCGGGGGAGGGAACAGTGGAAGGTTGAAGCGCACACGCCTGACTGCCACTTGGAGAAGTGAAGCGGCGCTACCGCTCCAGGACTCTGGGTTGCGTCACAGCAAAAAGGAGGTCCAACACGAGTTTGGATCTTACCTTTTCTTAACAGCAGGGACCTTTACTGTACAGTTTTATTAATTAAAAGTAATATTAGTTTAAAAAAGACACACACTTCCTTGTATTTTTACTTAATAAATAAACAAATCAACAAATAATAATACTTTCAGACTAAAAATGTTGTTTTGTGTTGTTATGTTATATTTTCTTAATTGTTGCATGTCTAATAGGGAATGTTTGTACTGTAGGCAATTTATTACAATGAATAAATAAATAGATAAATTAAAAAAATGATGCGTAATACTAGAGTGTATGAAAACAGTTCGTAGACCGGTAATGGGGGGAATTTAAAATGTATTATACAGCAGACAACAATAAAATATGGTAAAATAAAATAAATGAATCCACACTTCATTGTGCTAAGACTGATGTAGACCATCCTGAGGTTACTAAGGGTGCAGAATCAGGTTTTGGGGTGAAGATTTTGAGGCTGGTACAGACTACAAGGCCAAGAGTTCCAGGGTCTTCATGTGGCCCTCAGTTCTGGTCTCGACCACAAGTAGACTGCTGCCATCTAGTGTTTCGTGTTGCCACCAGTCAGAGTAATTCAGTACTTTTTAAAACATTTAGGAATTGGTGTGTAGTGAGTCATTTAAAGCTGTAGGTTTGTTCCTCGTCGTATTACGTTACTCTGGGAAAGCAACAAGAAACTGCTTCAAGTATATGCATGCTAAGATAAAATACAGTGTGATGTGATTTTAAGAAGTTATATGACCAAGTAACTCTAGGCTATGATGCGTTTTAGCTGAAAGAAATGCTTAAAACATTACATGAGTGTAACATCACATGGAATTACAGCTATAGAGGCCGGTCATGTTTCACTGGAAATAAACATACTCAGATAAGATAATCCTTTAATTCATCCCAACGTGGTGGTGCAGATGCACTTGAAAGACATTTTAAACTCAGGGACCGGTGGAGAGAAAACACACTTTTCAATTTTCCTGAATGTCCTTAAACGTATCCTTCTCAGTTCAACGTGGGGTTCAACGGGTTTGGAAATGACAGACAGCTGTTTCCATGGAAACCCATCACTTATTTTTGGGTGAAAGACAATACATGGCAGTGTTCCCTGTGGTGAGAACTTTTTATTTTTTTTTTCTTAAGCTTTATTTGAGCAAGTATACAAAGAAAACAAATGAGACAGTTGTTTTTCAAACGTACGAAAAAACAACAGAAAGTGCAATAGAGAAAAGTTTTTTGGTTAGTGTTGTCAGATTTTGAAGAGATGTATAGTTTGATATACGCTGTTAGTTGTAAGAAATATGGACTCTCCCGTCGACTACTGACAAACTTCTACAGGACCTCAATAGAGCCCATCTTCCTACTCGGTGTGACAGTGTGGTATGGCAGCTGCATGGCACAGGACAGGAGGGACTTAGCCCGGGAGTTAAAAACTGCACAGGGGATTGTCGGGGGTGGGGGGTCAGTCCATGCAAACCGAGTCCGAAAGAGGGCCAGCCGAATTGCTGCAGATCCCACCCACCCGGGCCATGGACTGTTCGTACCTCTCCCTTCACAGCAAAAGGTGCGGAGACATCAGAACAACAACCAACAGACTGAGAGTCAGCTTCTTCCCCAGAGCTGTAACCCTCCCCCCTGACACACACACACACCCTCCCCGCCATAGGCTCTATGCAAAGTCATTGCAATGTTTGCACGGTTTGCTGCTGACTTACTCATATGTGTATATCAGTACAGCTCTATTTTTATTTTTATTTTATCTTATTTTATTGTTATAGTGCTTATTCTGCTTGTTTTTATAGCTGCACTATTTAAGCCAGGAGCTACCACCCAAAATTGCATTATGTTCTCACATAATGACAATAAAGGATTCTTGATTCTTGATTCTTTTTTAAAAAAAAAAAATTGGATCAATGAAAAGAAAATTTGGTTAAAATAACAAGCAAATTGATGACATAGAATTGTGAGGAGAGATTTGTTTTTCAAAGTCTATGACTGACAGTCTGTTCCAGAGAAAAAAAAAATGTGTATGCTCACATGACCAAAATGTACAGTTCACATCAAGGTCTCTTTTCAGCCTTTGTATATAAATATTAGTAAGGTTAAAATCTGTGGATTTGAAGGAGATCTCTTTGACTTTATTGGTTAAACAGAACTTATGGTGCAATAGCCAAACTTTTATTCTAAAAAATGTTCCCAACTAAAGTAGAAAAGTGTACTCATCATGTGTTGTTGAAATAGTTGTTGAATATTTTTGTTTCTGTTTTTATAAGTACCTGAAAAACTAGTTTTTTTCCAATTATCGTTTCAGATAGCTCTAAGTGATCAGGAGTGTAATGATCCCTGAGGGAACAGCATCAAAAACAACACAAACATCTTTCGGTTTTATAATTTTGAAGGAATTCAACATACAGCTGACCATGTTGGTTGAATAATTGACTGTTGTCCGCCCACCAAATGTCCCATCACAGCCCTGTGAGTCAACATCAGCAGTATCCCCATGTTGTGTTTAATGACCGACCAAAGGTTGTTGGTGCAGGACGGAAACAATGTCGAGAGAGGACCCACCCACCTAGAGTAGAGGCTACCCATTCCGCTCGGCTCTTCCTGGATCTCGGCTCTGCATCTGTTAAGTAAGTAGCCCTTATTTTGTCGTTTTGCACCGTGATACGAGTACAAAAAAAGATACGAATTATTCGCATCGCGACCTTAGTCACGTAAAGAGCTGTCGTAAATTTAGCTGCGTTTTCTGGCTTGTCTCCCCCGTTGTTGGGAATGTAGGAAATTAGCCTCGCCTAGATAAACAGGCGGTTTAACGGTAACGGCACATCGTCAGCAAAAAACAAAACCACAAAACAAACTAAAAACAAAAAAACGTTTAACGCTGTGATTTTTTTTTAATTACAAACAGCTCCCTGACACTTTATTTTAACACAGCGACTTTATTTGAACATTTTGTCCGCGTCTTATGCCGGATGCTAAATGCTAAAGAGTAACTTCGGAAAGTATTATGTAACGTTAACGGATCTCAGGGTCGGGCTAGGACCTTGGACATCACCGGGAGCTTAAATGGCTTTTCGTATACACGGTTTATTGTTTTAAACATTTATGTGAGTAATGTAATAGCGTTATAGCCATTTGGTGAGTTGTGTAATCAAGGGCCGCAGATGTTCCCTCAGATAAATGGCGTTGCTTGCTGCTATTTAATGCCTGCTGTAAAAGTTTAATGAAAACGATCCCCTTTTTTAAAAAAAAACAAAAACAAAAAAACAATGTGCTTAGCCAATTCACCTGTAACATTTCAAAAGAGTTAGTCGTGTTTAATTTAATTTCTAAGGTGATTTTAAGGTTATTATATAGAAAATACACTTATTCTGTTGGTTCAGGGGGTCTCTGAGTTGACGGTGGTGGTATTTACGATAGTCCGTAAAGGCCTCGTCGATTCTCGTTAGGGAGGCTTAAACTGAAAGCTGAAAAGCTGCAGGGCGTGTCAGAGGTAAAACTCCTTTCAGGAACTCACCTTTGACACCATATGGGTATGAGCACTCACTTGTCACTTCATTAGGTGCGCTACTTACATATAAATGCATTCTAAAGTAACACTAGCACTATACACCAATCAGCCACAACATTAAAACCGCTGACAGGTGAAGTAAATAACATTGACCATCTTGTGATAATTCAGTGTTCTGCTGGGAAACTTTTTGACCTGGCATTCATTCATGTGGATGTTACTTAGACATGTAGCACCCACCTAGACCAGACCAGACACCCCCACCCTATAGCAATGCAGCCTGACACAGGCACAGGAAACAAAAACGCTTTAGGACCAACTCAGAAAAAAAACAACAACATGAAAACAATGACAGGACAAAGCTGTATAGTTAAAGGGCGTGTCATCGGTAAAAATGCCTTTCAGGAACTCACCTTTGGCACCATGTATGTATATATGTGTATATAGCTATATACAGTCACCAGTTCATCAGGTTCACTAGTGAATACAAATGCATCCTGATATAACAATGCACTATCAACTGTATTTTAATTTTGGAAGTTGTGGTTTGCAGTACTATTGTGTTGTCCTGACACATGTTCCTATTGTTTTGACCAGCCCATTTTAGTCAAAAGAAGTAAATAATACAACAAATTTATTTTGTGTTTAATTCAGTACAGTTTAATAGTACCACAGACTACATCTTTTATTTATTTGTGACGTCTATACACATTAGACTGTGTGGATAAACTACAAAACCTGTCTGACGGAGCGTTAACGTCTCTGTCCTGTTTCAAAACAGAGTTCTTTGTTTCTTGTGTGCATGTAAACAAAGTTAATTTACAGTCTGCAGGATTATCACTCATTACAGGTGAATGACCTGCAGCTGTAAGAGGTATTTTTAGTTAGCTATGGGATGTCACAGTGGCTTCTTGTGTAATTCAGACTTTTGTGGTTGGTGGGATCATACCGACGTGATTATACATAAAAGTGATTTATATTATGTAACTGAAAAGGTCCAGGAACTCGTTTTCAGAGTTCCCTCTTGTGCTTTTCTAGAGAGAGGAATGCAAACCTCAGTATTGTCCGTAGAATAAATAATTGTGAAACTCAGAAAAGTGTTTGTTTTTTTCATTATAAACAGAAACTGAGTTCCTAAAAACGCTCACCATTATATTTTAAAATGATTGCCCTCACTTGTATAACACAGTGACTTCCTTTGACCTCTAGGTTTTGGATATGAGCTACCCAGGCTACCCTCCTCAGTCCGGTGGATACCCACCCCAGGCAGGTGGATACCCTCCCCAGGGTGGCGGATATCCACCCCAAGCCGGCGGATACCCACCACAGGCCGGTGGCTACCCACCAGCGGGAGGAGGCTACCCACCACAAGCAGGCGGATACCCACCACAGGCAGGGGGCTACCCACCACAGGCAGGGGGCTACCCACCACAAGCAGGCGGATACCCACCACAGGCAGGGGGCTTTCCACCACAGGCAGGGGGCTACCCTGGCCAGGCCGGTGGCTACCCTGCCCCAGCCGGAGGCTTCCCTCCTCAAGCAGGCGGATACCCACAACAGCCTGCAGCAGGAGGCTACCCCTCCATGCCACCAGCAGGTGAGGCTGCAAATAATATAACTAAAAATATCTCCATATATAAATGCAGTCTTTTTATGCCAGTGTTTTCTTCTTACAGCTGGAGGTTGGGGTGCAGCACCTGGTGGCTATGGAGCCGTACGTACATCCTTATCTTTACCTCTGAGCAGCATATGGACGAACTTAATCCCCCTCCAGCTTTACTTTACCCATAATAGTTCTATATGTCGCTTGTGTACTTGGCGCTTACAGCTGTCCTTTATTTACAGCCAGGAGGAGCTCAGCAGGGATACCCAGGGGGCCCAGCTCCAGGCCAGCCCACGCCAAATTACCCCGCAGCCCCTACTAACCCCTCAGGGCCTGGATATGGAAGTGGAGTTCCATCCAACCCCCAGGCACCTGCTATTCCCGTAAGAAGTACTTGTTAACATCCTGGGATTTTTCTCAAAGTACTGTACATACAAGAAAAACAAAACATTTATAAGCATGTGGTATGTTGTCTTCTGTTTCTATAGAAAGGATTCAGGGGTTCTATCAAAGATTTTCCAGGAGCCGATCCACTGAGGGATGTGGAAGTTCTTCGTAAGGCTATGAAGGGTTTTGGTGAGTATGCTAAACCCATCCAATGTTGTGTTATCCCACATCCATTAGCAGTCCATTTGCTCATTCTTGTACACACCGTGAATTAATTCAAAACGTCTCGGAACAGGCACTGATGAAAATGCCATCATTGAACTTCTGGGAAATCGTTCTAACAAGCAGAGGGTTCCATTGGTAGCAGCCTACAAAACTACTTACGGGAAGGTATGTTAATGACATTGCTTTTTGTTATTTCGCTTAAATAATTTTCGTCTCTCCCATATGGAAACTGTATCTTAGCTGGAATTGTGTTTTTATTATTTCTTCTTCTTAGGATTTGTTCAAAGATCTGAAGTCTGAGCTGACCGGAAACTTTGAGGATCTGGTTTTTGCCATGCTCATGAGCCCGTCGCACTTTGACGCATCTGAGTGTAGAGAGGCTATCAAGGTCGGTTCCGTCGCCCCAGACGTATTGTATTCAGCGTTGTGTAATGATAAAACAAAGGCCGGACAATCACTGATAACCAATGAATGTTGATCAAGATTTACTTGAGTGTCTCGCTGAAGCTTTTCTGCATTTTCAGGGTGCAGGGACGGATGAAGCTTGCCTGATTGAGATTTTGTCCTCGCGCTCCAACGAAGAGATTCGGGAAATCAACAGAATCTACAAAAACGGTGAGTTCGGATCTTGTAACTGTCGTTTCGTGGAGGGAGAGAGTTAAAAAATTCTTCAAAGTTCTTAAACTGTAGACATCTCGCGTTCAGTTTGCTGTCATATTAACTGAATGATGCAGTTTAACCCATTATGAATGGAACTGTAATACTTATCATTTAAAACATTGGTTGCACACAAAAATTTAACAACATATGAATGCACTTCATGATTATTTTCATTCTTGATTAATCTTGCAATTATTTTTTCTTATAATCAACTCTCTTTTTAATCAATTACCTGATAATAGTGCAAAACAGTGAAAATTCAGTTTACCCAGAAAGGGAACCAAGCTGGAACCAGTGGCATTTTGTAATTAGACTAAAAATAAAACCAGCTTCTGCACCTAAATGTTCCGTAGATTGATTTAACAATTAATTAAACCCTAAAATAATTTACGTATATGCTCATTTTACCACTTGTTCCAATTGTGGTAACAGGTTAAAGACTGTTCAAGTGCAGTGCAACCACTTTTCTTATTTAAACTTGCCTAATAGATTGTGTGTCTGGACACAAAATGCAAACGTTATGCAAATGAATATATTTTCCTAATAAAATAAAAAAAAAAAACACCTCCCTTTCAGAGTATGGGAAGAACCTGGAGGACGCCATCAGTAGCGACACCTCCGGTCACTTCCGCAGACTCCTGATCTCTCTCTGTCAGGTAACTTGCGCTCATCTCACGTGAAGGAAAGTGTCTGACTCTGTTGCTGCGTCCCGCCCCCGCGTAATGTGTCTCTTTTTATTCTGTTTAGGGAAACCGTGATGAAAGGGAGACCGTTGACATCTCCATGGCCAAACAGGATGCTCAGGTGCTGGTTTAAAAGTGTTGTAACGTTCTTAGAAACTAATAGCGGAAACGCAGATCATCATCCTCCTCTATTTCTTCCTCAGAAACTGTACGCTGCCGGAGAAAATAAAGTGGGAACTGACGAGTCTCAGTTTAATGCCATCCTCTGTGCTCGCAGCAAGCCACACCTTCGGGCAGGTGATTATTTTCGTTCCTTCCTCCCTGGAATATTTCTGCTCTGTTTTGTCTTGTGTCGCAACTGGAAATACTTATTTTTTTCCTACATATGCTTTTACGCATTTTCAAATATTATGATCATGACCATCTTGCCTGTGATCCTCGCCTTTGATAGTGTTCCAGGAGTACCAGCAGATGTGTGGGAGGGAGATCGAGAAGAGCATCTGCAGGGAAATGTCTGGAAACGTGGAGTCTGGCATGGTGGCCGTGGGTACGTTCCCTAGCTCTCGCTGCCAAACCGCAACCAAGCTGCAGCGGCTTTTCCAAAAACATGCTCAAGTATATATTTAAGTCACGGATCCGATATTGTTTTGCGCAGCTTTCCTGGAATAACTAAAACTATCTCGCGGCTGCAAACGCTGCTGCTGTCTGACCTAAATACCTGTTGATTGATGGGATGCAAACGGTGGAACGACAGGCTAAAGCTGCCACATCTGTCTACATGTGTCATTGTTCTGGATCTGTTCTCAGTGTGCAGTGTCTTGAATCATCTAGCAGGCTTTTAGCACCACGCAGTTGCAGACATTTTAGCTTATCACTTGGTACGGCCCCCCTCAGGCAACATACATATCACAAAAGGCTGTACAAAGGCAGCTGGACTTGCTGGAGGCCATTTGCAGGCGTGTCACCTCTCAGCTGAGGAAGCCACTTGGATGAATGGTGTCTTTGAGAAACCTCAAGCAAGTCCAGTGGCCTTGGTTTTTATCTTCGTTAATAAATACACTACCATGTGGATGACTTTACAGACGTCTGTCCTTGAGATTTGCTTGCAATTATGCAATGAATTTAAGTTAAATCAGTTGTAAAAAGATCCATGCACATCTTTTCATTTTGGATTTAGAGAATGTTGGTTAAAATAATGTAGTTTAGATGCTTAAAGAAAGTGTAATGTTTTATCTAGAAGGTTTATGATGGCCTTTACTGCACAAAATTGGAGCATTCATACATATATGTAGTTGGACTAATATCAAACTTTGCACCTGTTTTCTAGTGAAATGCATCAAGAACACCCCGGCCTACTTTGCGGAGCGGCTCCACAAAGCCATGCAGGTACTTGTGTGTGTTATTCACTTTTAATTACCGTGAACCTCTCTCCTCCGACGCCGTGGAGGGACGGGCGAGGAGACGCGAATCAGCTTTTAACAAATTGCGATGTGTTGACAGGGAGCCGGGACCAAGGACAGGACCCTCATCCGCATCATGGTGTCCCGCTCTGAGGTGGACATGTTGGACATCAGACAGGAGTACGTGAAGACCTACGGGAAATCACTGTACACCCACATCTCAGTAAGTCCCACTAAAGGCCTCGCCTTAAAACAAATTCCATCGCCGTTTTTCTTTTTGCGTGATGCATTTCTCCCGTGTTTCTCAGGGTGACACCTCCGGGGATTATAAGAAACTGCTACTGAAGCTGTGTGGAGGCAGCGACTAAAAGCAAAGAAGGAAAACACCTCACAAAGGACATCATAAACGTCCACACTGAAACAATGCTATAGGACCTTATATCACATCCGATGCATGCATGTTAGTGTCAATTTTTTTCTAAGACCATAGTAAATCATATTAATTTTGTACTCTCTTAGGTGACATGATTTTTGCTACTGTGATAGATGTATTAGACACAGTTGATGAGTGACAAATCAGATTGCAGTATATGCAGGAGATACTTCTGTTCTCCTAAAATATATATATAACTATATTGTAATTGTAATTAACTTTAGAGTAACTGCAATATTTAAATATAATAGTACAAACCTAAAACTAAAAAGAAAACCTAATTTGGGGAAATATTTTCACACACACACACAAAAAAAGAATATAAGATGCGACTCTATGCGCAAGGGCCTATTTTAGACCGTTGTTTTCGATGTCATTTCAATTATGCGCATTTACAAAGACGTGTGAAACTGTTCTCACACTTATTACATATCTTATGATGGCCCACGTTTAATTTCAAGTAACTTTTGAATGTAGTGAGAGAAATATCTGCTAAAGACATAACATTAAAGCGTTTGTATGAACTAACTAGAGTTACACTCCCGCTTGCGAGTCTATGCAAATTAACATATAGCCAAAGACAAATTGTGCTGTGCCTTCTTTTTTTTTTTTAAAGAGCTGCTGTGTAAACTGGAGGGGTAATCTTGCAAATCATCCCCAATCGTAAAGAAACGCAACCTCAACATTGTTGGACCATATTTTGTTTACATCGTCTCTCGTGGTGTTCCCTCTACCGCCAGCAGGGGGCTCTGAAGTGTCAACTCTTAACTTTCTTGCATTGCTTTGCTTGCTGACTTAACTGCACTAACAATGTTGTCACCATCCTTGTAACATAACAGTGATTTAAATGTATTGCGTTAAGGCCATTTAAAAAAAGAAAAGAAAAAAACTTTTCATTTCAATAAAACACATTTGAGCATATCTGCTTGCGAAATGGGATTGTGTATTTTTGCATGAAACACTGTGGATTTTCTCCTCTGAGTCGACAACACAATGAGCAATTTGCATTTCAAAGCCAGCCTCATTTGCACCACCTTGGTCTGTATCACTGAGAGAGTGAGCCAACCCCCCCACCTTCCCCTCTCCCTCCCTCCCTCCTCCCCGTCTCCTGAGCGTCACATGTTAAAAAGGTGCGAGTAATGTGGCTTACATAAGCGATGCACTGTGCATGGCTGTATAATTTGAGAGAAATTGTTCAGGTATGCTTTGTAGCTCCGGTGATATGGCACAGAGAGCTTTTCTCGGGGCTATAAATAGTGCCCATGTTGGAGACACGGATGTCCTAAAGTCGCTCTGCGTTCGCCGGCCTCAAAGTGCAGCCTTAGAGGGAATGTGCTGGGCTGGGGTAGACAAATGCCTTCATAGAAATAATAAAAAAAAGACCCCACCAGCCAAAGAGTACAAAGACGGATGAATATTTAATGTCGGCATTTGTGTATTTTCTCTCCAGCCAGCAGTGTTTGCACTGATGCCTCCTGAGATATATATAGGTCAAAAGGAAATCAGAGGGAGCCTCCCAGTTGTCTGGCTTTTACTTTAAGATACAAAACAGAGCACTTCCCCTGGTCCTGATTTCGGGACAAAGTGCATTAATTATTAACGTGTGGACGTGATGGCGGCGTGCTCCCTTTCTGGTACTTGGTCACACACACAAACACAGAGCGGCCTTCTTGGTGGAGATGTCAGACACACGGGTATGCGAGTGATGTCAATCGGCGATATCTGCGTGCGTCACCAGGTCCAGAGGGAGATGGGGACTGTGAAGGGCAGGCTTTGGTTAGCCTTTAAACTCCTTTAAGTCACAATTTAAAGAGATTATGGGTGATTGATGAAGGAAATGTGCAAAAATCGAATAATATTTCACTTTATAGTATGATTTTGACTGGTGTTTTATATGGAAATTGAAAAGAAAATGTCTTTATGCACCCCAAAACAAAGATTTTTCACATATTTTAAACAACTGCCTCGTTAAAGGCTTTTTCAATGGACCAATTCAACCCTTTCAACTGATATTAGTCCATGTTTTACCTATTAACACATCCTTGCTACAAGCCTCTAATGTTAATACTGTCTTATGGACGACCAGCCAAAGTAAGTATCGACTTAATTGTTGATTTGCAGAAGGATTTTCTCCAGCCGTCCAATGAGTGGCGCAAATGTGGAGGCGAGTGACATTTGGTTGCCAGGGTCCATAATCCTGCTTTAAACTTCATGAGTGCATATAAGCAAATTACAAACCCCGAGGATTAGATGAACAACACATAATGAGATGTAGCAGCAGATATCGCTATCCAGCCTGCTGAGCTGCAGCCTGCGGGGCTTGAGGTTCATCCTCTGACATTTGGCAAAATAAGAGAATAAATCCTGCCCGGTCTTATCCATTTATTTGTGTGCAAAGTCTCCAGTCTTAATGTTTTTATTACAAAACAACAGCATGAGTTTAACATGTGTAGGAAGTCCAGTTTTCAATATGATGCTTTCAGGAATTTACGTAATTTCTAAACATTCCTGCTAGTTTTAGATTTTCCCAGCGCGGAAAGAAATTAGTGAGTTATTATATAATCACTTACATTGTTAAAGCGGTTTCAAACATAAGCAGGGGAATTGTATAGGCACTCTGTGTACCATGTAAAGCTTTAAAGCTCCAGCAGAGAGTCACAATCCTCATAAAGGTGCTGGAGCACCTTAATAATACAAAGCACTGTCAGAAATCACAGTAAAACAAGTTTAATGTCAATATTCACATCTATCCACCTCAGATGGGTCTATACTCATCACATGTACACATATAAATGATCTCACGTATAATTTATTTGTGTGCGCTGAGATTATTTGCTTCTTAAGGATTTCAGTTTTGTGCGACATCTGCCTCCTTTAAGATCGGATTGGATTATGCAGAGCAGAAGAAAGCTCACGATCCAGATGAGAAACTGGAGGTATAAATCTGCTCTATGGCCTGTTCAGAAGACAAGAGCGCGGTTAACGACTTCAGGAATCGAAACCCTGAATCGATAACTGCATGATTTGTAATTTTAGAAGCATATTTATACAAGTGATACAAATGTAAAAACTGTTTTACATCCACAGAATCAACTAAATAAAATCCCAACTGCACTTCCGAGAAGACATTTTATCTATTGCAACCTCTTTAAAACGTTTTTCTGACACCATAATTTGACCAAAACAAATATGTGCTGCTTTAGTACAGGAGTACACCGATCAGGCTTAATATTATGACCACCTTCCTAATATTGTGTAGGTCTCCAAAGCAGTTGTGACCCATCAGAGAATGGACATGGGCCTTTTGAGGGTGTCCTGTGGTGTCTGGCAATAGGATGTTGTTAGTGGGGGGGACTTTAAGGGGAGGGGCCTCTGTGGATCATCCCACAGATACTTGATCAGTTTGGGATCTAGTGAATTTGGAGTCCAGGTCAACACCTTCTGCTGTTTTTCATGTTTCTTTTATTTATTTATTTTTTTGTTGTTCCTAAACTGTTTTTGTGTGTGTGCCTCCCTGCCATCAAGGAGTGTCATTACTATGGGGTGGGGGTGCCTGGTCTGGTCTAGGTGGGTGCTACATGTCTCCAGAAGTAACATCCACATGACTGAATGCCAGATCTAAAAGTTTCCCAGCAGAACATTGAATTGTCACAAGAAGGTTCAATGTTATTCACTTTTCCTGTCGGTGGTTTTAATCTTGTGGCTGATCGGTGTATAATTTTTAACCTAACATATAATTTATAAAATTATAAAATATTAATTTCAATGCATGAGTCCAAAGCGGTATATTATGAAAGCGTTGGTTTATATTGTTAATGGTAGTAAGCCAGGTGCGTCCGAAAAAGAAAAGGCCCCGCCCACTTTTACCTTAAATGTCCATTGGACGGAAATATGATTGGCGCAGAGCTACAGCTGCTGGGACGGTGAGACATGGCGGAGTTTGTAGTCTCACCGAGAGAGCTCCTGGAGAGTTTTTAACACTTTCCAACATGTCGGAAGAACTTAACTCGAGGACGACTATGTCTCCGTAGCGCGTGAAGAGCGGAGCTTAAAGAGACAGAGACGTCTTTCCTTTTTTTCTTTCTTTCTGTCTTTTTTATTTTTTTTATTTGCCGAGGAGGACGGAGCGGCGGTTGGAAAAATGTGTTGTCATCTTCGCGCAGTCAACAGCCTTGGGCAACAAATATGGCTACTTCTCGTGTATCCTTCAGTTCGGGTTGAAGACCGTCCCAGCTGGGGCGAGCGGGACAGTTTGGGCGAGTCTCGACAGTAGTGGGGAAGTGAAGTTGGAAGATTTAAGATTTTGTCCCGTAGCTGGTTTGGTTGAACCGAGGGGGGGCGAAAAAAAAAGGGGGGAGCGACGCAAGAGAGAGGAGGGGGAGAGTGTGTGTGTGTGTGTGTGTGTGTGTGAGAGAGAGAGAGAGAGAGAGAGAGGGGGAGATGGAGCCCAAGCATAAAGAGTTGTTGGAGAAATGTTACCAGAACTTGGTGGAGTCCGTCACGGACGCGGACCGAGTTGTGGATGTCTTGGCTCACTGCGGGACCCTCAGCCAGTCCGAGCGCTTCGAGCTGGGGCACAACTGCTCCACCAACTCGGAGAAAGTGGACCTCCTCCTGAAGATACTCATAAGCAAGGACCGGGACCATTTCGCCGAGTTTTGCTCGGCTCTGGAGACGACGCACCCTCACCTGCACTCCCTGCTGCTGCTGGATGACGCCGGACCAGTGGACCACACGAGCGGTGAGAAAAGTGTGCACAGCAGAAACAAAACAAAAACAGAAAAAAACAAACAAACGCCATGTTTAAAGGCGTTTGTGCATGCATTAGTAGCTTTTTTATTTGTGTATTGCGTGCTTGACCAGTGTCTTTTATTTTGGTTATGATCCAACCTGTTATGGATCCTAATCTGAGCATCTAATAGAGCTATTGACAACTTGATGAAGGACATGACTTTTCCTTTGGGCATGGGTAAAGGCAGAGAGAAAGAGAGAGAGAGAGAGAGGGGAGGTCTGCACAATCATGTGACCTGACGCCTATTTACACTCAAACACACACTACTGTGCTTGTGTCACGACTAAAAGCCAAGCTGGACATTTGTGTAAGTGTTTAATGGAGCCTAAAAAGAATCAAACCATCAATGTTGTCTGTCTGTCTGTCTGTGTGCTGTGTGTGTCAGAGAGGGAATCAATAACCCACTGTCAAAGTCAAATGAACGAGTGAAGAAGGAGACTATAGAGAATGAAAGACCTCGGTTTGTGCAGTTTTCACTAATGACTCATTTGTAAGTTACTTTTTTTTTTTTAATTAATTGAGAAAGTGTCACAAAGGTTGCAGGGAGGGATGCAGCATCTCCATTTTTTTGGTGCATGAAATACGACGAGAGAGTCCTTTTTATTAATCCCACAGTAGGGAAGTTTGCAGCATGCAGCAGAGAGGACGGAACTGTAACACACAGGATCAGTGTAAGTGTAAATAAGAACTAGTATAACTTAAGTACCGGTAAGTAGGAGTAATTGCATGCTTGTCTTTGAAAGTTGCACGTCTAAATTTCCAGCAATACAACATTTCCTTTTGTCTTATCAACAATCCAAACTCGATATACATAAAACAAGGAAGCAAGTACCCCGGAATAACCAATGACTAATCTCGGACATTAAACATTAAAGTCTCATTTCTTCTGCAACACAAACGTGGTCTGATGAATTTACGCTACTTTATCCGCCACTGGCTCAACGATTCCACCTTCATGTTGTGTTATTTCATCCTAATTATATCTACTCGACATCAGAGATGTTGTTTCTTCATATAAATAAAGAAACGTCTCCGATGAGATAACGCAGTGGCAAGATGGCACACATCTCCACCCCCCCCCCCCCCCCCGTCTAATGGGAGTCCGTTTACTGTAAATGTGGATCAGTCTTCCTTTCACACAACTTCTTCCTCGCCGATAAATCCTTAAGCCTCTGAAGGTCTTTTATGTTTATGATGTAGTTTTGCTCACTATATCATTCACATGTAGCATAACATATGTACATCACCCTTGCTCTGGCACCTCTGCTGCACTTTTGCATTTCAAAAAGGAGTGTTTGCATTGCTAGTTACAGCGCTCACTGAGCTGGTGTGTCACATTGAGCGAGCTGAATGGTGAGGTGTTAATTATGCATCCGTCTTGTCATTATTTATAGGAGAACTCCGGCTGCAGACTTTGTTCATTTACTAAGCTTGTTCATTTTCGCGCTGCATTTCACATTTGTGCGCCGACTCCAAAAGTGAGCACTGTCTGGCTTTCTGCTGCGTACGCGAGCCTGTTTCGGGGGCTAGTCATAGTAGCACGGTGTAGTGCGCAACTCCCTGTCGGTTGTCACACAGGACACAAATGGGCTGAGCTACTCTTTGCTACTGGGCGGACAGGTTCCTCCACTACACCGGCAAAAGACGTGCCTTTCCCCAGGAAAACACTGCCTTGTTGCAGCCTACGTGTTAAAATAATACGCAGCATGATCTAGTTACTCCCAAGTCACCCAAATTCCCAAAAGGTAAGAGAGGGCTTACCTTTATGAAGTTAACAAGTTGGCTGAACAATAGAAAGGCCGCCTGTAGCCCATTAAAATGATCACTCAACATACACGGTGGTGTAAATATAATGCGTATAGTACTTTAGAAATGTCTGCATCCTCGAGGGCCTTGTTGTTTTTTAATAAACAAATATATTCTCTAGTCTTCTACAACCATAGCTGTAGGGCCTGACAGTCAAGACGGTTTGTTTACAGGTGGTTCTCACCTTTTTCTTAAGGAACAATAACATGATGGCAGCACTTTTATAAAGGTGTGTGTGTAAAATGAGACCGGGGCTTTTACAGTAGGAGAGTTAAAGCTCTGTTTCTTTTATAATATTGTTCATTCTTGGTTTAGGGAAGCAATTTTCGTTTTCAGTGGACTTCAGCTGCTGCCACAGGTTAGTGCAGAATCAGTGACTCATTAACCGTATGTTTCACTGAGTATTTCCTTATACGAGAAAATGAGATTGTCGTCTACACAGCAGGCGTTATTACACGCCTCCCATGGAACAGATAGGCTTCTGTTTCAGAGGACATCTTCTACACAGACACGTGTTTCACTATTCTTCTTCTTCTTCTTTTTGACATTTACACTCATTACTATTACCGACTGTGTGCCGGGCTCTGAGCTCTGCCAAAAGATGGCTGACCTACAATCAAAACTGTACTGAGTGCTTTGTGTCATGTGTACACCAAGAGGCAACCTCCAGGGCTGGAACATGCAGCCGGTGGAAAACGGCAGTTCCTTGAAGGACCGGCTTGAGGCTGGCTTCAAGAATCCAGTCAGTTTCCATAGACCTTTAATGCAAAATACACAACTTTACAGCAATAATGAACATATTTAAAGCCTGGTACAAAGCATTATTAACGTTATGCATAATTCCTAGGCGTCTCCTGCTCGTCTCAGCTCCACTTGCACCACCTCTTTGCCCATTTTTGAATTAGCTGATAGCTAGGCAGGTAATGCTAAAGCTGGGGACAGACTACATAACTTTCTCAGTCTTTACAGATTTTGAAAAGACTAGGAGTACATACTAACAGACTGGCTTCAGCAGATTTTCGCACGTCAACTGCAAGACTGAGGATCACAGACTACATGATTTGTCAAACCAGCTAAAGTCAGCTGAATGCATGCAGACTCTATCAAGGGTGGCCAACGTTATATAGGAACTCGTGTTCCTGTCACAACTAAAGATCCAGGTCCAGGTCTCCTGCTCTTGCTGTTCGCCATTCATAGTTTGATATTCACGCTACTCCCCGTCGTCTTCTGACGCTACTTCCCGTGAACCACCCTCTCTTTTTTTTTTTTTTTTTTTTTTGTATTGGCTGTTGGGTTGGTTATTCACATCACCCGATTGTTTGTTTGACTGCAACTGAGGTCGATTCTGTTCCTCTCACACACTTGCAGATTTGCATCTTAACCCCATCTCACATTATCAGGTATTTGTGCCAGTCTACCCATGCCGATTATCCCCAACTCGTGCAGACTGGTGCAGACTTTGTCCAATTATAGGAATATTGGGTAAAATATGGCAAAGGAAATCTTGGTAGTGTGTCTTTAGATGGCAACAGCTGGAGCCACCAAACCAAGCTTCAAACCACGCTTCAGTGATTCTATGCATGATACCATTTGAGGATATGTCCATTTTCATTTCCAGTCTAAGGTGCAGCAGTTTTCCTTTAAAAAATATAGAAAACTAATGTTTTAGGAGGTTGTAAATGCATCGAGTGCATTTCTTTTAAGGATACACTCCTATATTGGTGAGTGTCTCTGCGATTAATTCATAGTTGAATTATCTCGCTCACTGGATGTTTAATTCCTGAAACTAGATGTTAACATCTCCATCCGTGGCTCCGCATGTAGCTCACTTAATGACAGAGGAAACTGTGAATTATAGACTCCTTATATCCACATAAATAAAGAAACTTAACTTAAAGTTGAGCTGTCATCTCTGAGCAGGAACATGCACCACTTTTCAAGGATAAAGCACAGTGTTCGTTATATTAAATTCGTTTTCTGTGGAGCAGAGTACCAGATACTGATTTTAAATTGTTGCTGGAACAACTGTTTTCAGCTTTTGAAAGAAGGAGTAGAATAACTCTCCTACTAAAGACAGTTCCGGGCCTTTCCATTTTGTTTTCGTCTTGGCTGTGCCAGTAAACATGTCTAAGGATCACTAGGTGGCTGACTGTAGCTAAGAGATCAGCCTAAATGAGATATGTGAGCAGTGAAGGTCGGGCCACAGCGAGGTCCAGGTCATATGACTTCCAAGAAGCAGAAAAGTGAGCAAGCTATGACACAGTGCACCTTGCACATTGAGGCACTCTCTGCTCAGAGTCATGGGAAACTTAAGCTTGAGCGAGAACAAAGAGAGCTTGATCCATGGGATGCCACGGTTCCTGAGGCACATCAGTCTTTTTTTTCCCCCTTTTAGTCCTTTGCTTTGCTGGGAAAAAGAGGGGTGAGCCATGTTAGCTAGGCTCCTCGTTGTCTCCACTCATAGTCTCCTTTAGCTAGTGGGAACATAGCCAGCCAAGGATTGATTTAGAGTACTGGGATGTGGGTAAATAGAGTCGTTTGTCATGCTCTAGCTCCAAGTCTACACTAGACTTTACATAAGGGAATGGAAGTTGCTGATTTAACTGAACTATAAGCTGCTCGCTCCACGGCCAAGTAAGATCTCAGTAAATGTGCACTGCTGGCTGTTTGACCAAGGCAGTCTTTTAAGTCTCTCAAGCATCATTAGGATTCCCATTTTCTTAAAGTGCAGAGGAACTACTGCATTTACATTTAGTGAAAAGAATCAGTAGCTGAGTAGTTCAGACACGACCAAACAAAACATTATTGGATGAAAATTTAGATCTATTAATAGTGTAAGATGATCCTAAATGTCTGTTTACTTTTTATCTTAATTATCTAATTTTAGTTTGCTGTAATTTGTAAATTTAACAACTTTTGACTGTTGGACAGAACTCTGTGAAGACTTCACCTTAGCTTTTTTTTAGGTTGAAAATTACAACCTTTCTCACTGGAAACAGATATTGACTTGTGTAACATCCATTTTATCCGAGGGTGTCAAACATACGACCCGCGGGTCAAACCCGTCCCGCCAGAGGGTGCAGTCTGGCCCGCAGCATGAATTTGCATAGAAGACATTAACTGCAAGTTTTTCAATAAAACTGACACCTATTCCTAGTTTGTCCACTAGGGGCCGCAATGTTTTTAGTCAGAGTTGCAGATGTAACATAACACTGAGACCCATAACTAAACAGCAGATGGCAGCAATGCGCTGAAATTGCACTTATTTTTCCTAAAAAAAAAATCATGTATAATAATTGTTTTTCGTAAAAACATATAAATGTTGCCTCACAGCAAGAAGCTGTGGACGAAGCGGGCTGGACCATTACCATCCTTTCGCAAAACATTTTATGAACAACCTGAAAATTTAGTTTAGTTCTGGGTCTCAGTGTCGTGTTATGCAACTGCAACGCTGACAAAAACAGTGGAATAGCAGCATAATTTATTGAAAAATTGCAGTTAATGTCCTCTATTTAGTTTTCGCACTTTGCAAATTCATCACCTGGCCAGATCGGGCCTCTGGCGGGCCTGGTTTGGCCCACGGGCTGTATGTTTGACACCCCTGGCCAAAAGGATCTACAGATAAAACAGTAGTAGTAACGGTACAGTCAACTACAGTACTTTATGTGTAATAACGTTACGGTTGTCCAACTCCCATTTCTGACTTTACCCCCCTATTGGTGTACAATGGCTTAAATCAGATAATTGAACAGTAAGTAAATAAGTCACCACTGATAAAACCATGTGTCATGGTCCTTCTGAATCACCTTCAAGGATTCCTTTTACATTGGTTTGTCATATAACACGATCCTCTTCATAATGCTGAGTGTTGTACTGAAGCTTCCTTTCTGTACAGTTAATTATGAATCACTGTAGGCTATAAAGAAGGGGCTTTCACGGGGGGTGGTGCGGAGAGGGGGGGGGGGTTGATGTTGTCAGAGGAGATGAAAGGAGAAGCTCTAAGGCTGCGGCCTCTTTGGGGCCCTGGCTAGTCAGTATTCAAGCTCTCTGCCCAACTGATAATTAGCTACACTCTGCTGTCAGCCCACAGGCCCGTCATCCCAAGTTGGGGAAAGTCCCACTTTATTATTCCTCCAGCTGGCCTTTTTTCAGTAAAGGCTCCTGAATGTAACCCGAGCAGCAGAGCCTTGATGTGCCATACAATGCCGGCGATAATCATCTGACTATAATGCAGACATGGTCGAGTACGTTCGGAGCTGACTTTAATGTTTTTGTTCGCCTCGCAGGGTCCACTTACAGCGTCCTGTCCACCATGCCATCGGACTCGGAGAGCAGCAGCTCCCTCAGCAGCTTAGGTGAGTGTGGCGCTCGTGGCGCGGGCGAACAGATTTAACAGTAAAGCGACGTCAAAGAAAACATTGTCTTCCTGGAAATAAAAACAGAGGCTGTTCTCAAGAAGCAGCCGCAGTTTTGTAAATAATAGTCAGTCACTGGTTACTGGCCGTTTAGACTCTGAGCACATGCAAGTGATTACACAGATGTGAGAAGGATTTAGAAACCCTCTACCCCCAGACACATACACACAGACCTGCTTCATTTAGTCATTCTCCGAGGGAGCAAGGCTTTAGCTGGTTCATGTTATGAAAAAGGAAATGGAATCTGTATCAGTAGGTTGATTACAGTGTAATATATTCACGAGGTTAATGAATAAAACAGCGAGGTAGATGAATAATGAAGTACAATATTTGATGGATTTTGGCTTGCAAAGTGCGAGCTTGACTAAAAGCGATGAATTACGGGAATGGTGTCTGTGGCCCTAACTTTTTGCAGTGTTTCCCGCACCGTTGGCACTAGTCGGACACTGTCTGCGCTTTTCCAGTCGATTCAGCACGTTGAATCAGTGTCGTAACAAGACTGTTGGAGAGCTCTCTCCGATTGGCTGATCAGCTCAGCAAAGCGGTGCCAGAGAAGAACGATTAAATTTAAAGAGAACACAGAATGCTCTTCACATATTTCATCTCATCATCTTGACTGAATGAGCTTTAGGCAAACTGATCAGCATGATTCAGGAGAGGCAAGCTTTCCATAATGGTTCGTAGTTTCCTAGCTTTCCTAACTTCCTTCTGGTTTCCCCATTTTTGAATGACAAATACAGACTACTGCCACCTGCTGGTATGAATGATTATTTCCTGGCACGCAGGCACAGAACGTATGTACCATCTGGCCATTGGCTGTCATGTTTTGCGGTGTGTTCAAGTGCCAGTTTTTGGTGTAGACACCAGCAACGTCACAGTCTGCCTTCGTTGCCAATAGATCATTGATGACAGTTTAGTATGTCTGAGCCTCACTAGCAAACACTAACAAAAGGCTTGAAGTTAGTCAAGCTTTCATCTGAATTTGATCGTTTCTGGAAGTTATACACTGATAAGCCATAATATTAAAACCACTTACAGTAGAAGTGAATGACATCGACCATCTTGTGACAATTCAATGTTCTGCTGGGAAACATTTGGACCTGGCATTCATTGGTGTGGATGCTACTTAGACATGTAGCACCCACCTAGACCAGACCAGGCACCCCCACCCCATAGCAATGACACTCAGCAGCCATCCCCCAGCAGGATGCAGCCTGACACAGGAACACACACAAAAACACTTTAGGAACAACTCAACAAAAACATGAAGAACAGCACAAGGTGTTGACCTGGCCTCCAAATTCACTAGATCCCAAACTGATCAAGTATCTGTGGGATGATCTACAGAGGCCCCTCCCCTCAAAGGCCCCCCCACTAACACCACAGGACACCCTCAGAAGGCCCATGTCCATTCTCTGATGAGTCACAACTGTTTTGGAGTCACAAGGGAGACCTACACAATATTAGGAAGGTGGACATAATGTTATGACTGATCGGTGTATACTTCAAAACCTTGAGGGAGTGTTTTAAAGTAAATCGTAGCTGCACTAACACCCCCAACATTTAAGCGCTGCAAACATCACATGCCACCAGTGACATGCTGACTCACGCAGGTACTCCCGGTCAAGCCTCCTCCCCTCCACCTGCCCACATGGACAGCCACCAGGTGAACGAGAAGATGGAGACAGTTCTGTTCCAGCTGCGACATGTGACACGTGAAAGGGACGAACTGCGCAAACGCCTGGCACTCGCTTCACCCGGAACCACCTTCGATGACTGCAGGTACTGTTTTAATCTCATATACTTAACTGCCTGTTTTCCAAAACAAACATTTACGGAAAGTTCAGTCACACTGTGTGTGCCTGCACTCGTGAATAGAAGCATTTTGACTTGTTCAGCATTTAAAAGCAACACACAAAAAGTGAGATATTCTCTCCTTCTTGAAGCATTATTCTTTCAGGATATGCTCAACTCTGCAAAACAAGAATCTAAGCATGCAATTTTAACGATGCTTCTCTTTCCTTGCACTCCCATAAGCGCATGCTTTTCACAATCTCCCATGTGGCGCCTTAAATACTTTTGGTGCATCACAAATTTGTCTCCCTTCTTCCCTCTCCGTGAAATAGACCAAACTCGAAAGCAGGTCATGACTATGAGCGTCTGAAGCTGCAGTGCATGAAGGCAATGGCAGACCTGCAATCCCTGCAGAACCAGCATAGCACCACCCTGAAGAGGTGCGAGGAGGCTGTGAAGAAGGCGGACTTCTACCAGTAAGTGGAAAACCTACTACGGGCACTTTGTAAATTTTTTAACAGCCAGTGCATTTGTGCTGTATGCATTCATGCTCAGCCTGCAGGGTTTTTTTTTTTTTTTGTTTTTGTTTTTTTTCCTGGTATCCGGTTCACCCTCAGACATATTCACAGCAGAGAACAGATTTTATTTTTGCGCCAGTAATAGGGATGAACTGAGTTAAGCCACAAAAAAAATCAATTTAATTTCATCTTTGTGATTATTTAAAAAAAAAAAGACAGTTTTGTTGACTTCTCAGCGGCGTAAATCCCGATTTGAACAAAGGTTTCGAACGCAGACTGAATTACTCTTCTATAAGTAATGCCCTTCCTGAAGAGTTCATGTCCGAGCCCGCTCTGCAATCATTATCTGAACCCTGTGTGTGTGGCACGGCATCTGTGCCATGAGGAGGATAATGCTACGAACAGAGCATTTGTTGTCCGGCAAAATAAGCTGTGCCGGGTCGACATGAAGGGGAAAGGCTGGTCCATTTGTGTGATTTAATGATGCCATACTGTCTCCGAAGTGTATGCGACCAACATCTGGCCCCCGATGCAAACAGACAGATGAAGGATTATTGCCATGTTTAAGCCTCCCCCTTCTGGGCCCTGTTTGCACATCAGAGAGCGTCATTATTTATTACCGTCCTGTCTGCCTCTGTAATTATCCATTTGCACTAAACGCGATGCTTCGTCAATGGGAGATCACACACACTGCGTGTCTTCGTGTTTACTATATTGAACTTGGATCAATAAGATTTAACACATAGGCAAGCGTTGACACTCTTTAATCCCAGAAGATTTTACTGGTGTTCTTTGCACATCATCTTTGGACAGTTACCACTTAGAGCAATACATATAACAAGGGGTGGCATTTGCTATTTATGTCAACATAAAACTGAAACAAGATATGAAAAGAAGAGCACCGACCGTGATGTTTAACCAGACTGTATTTAGCCTGTGTTTATTTATTTAAATTCATTTTATTTGGTTAGATAATGTCCACTGGAAATAAAGCAGTAAAAGAGAACAGTATCATAAAACTGCGTTGCCATGATGATTCCTTACAGGGAGGTGCACGTCGGGCTGTGGCGCAGGCGGCAGAGATCAAACTTAAAAGCATGAATCTATCTGAAGTCATCATGAAGTCATAAATGATCTCAAAACTATCAGATCACAACTAAGAACAAGAGGATGGGAGGGTATATATTTTGTGCAGAATAAAAATTCAGCCGTCTAAGCTCTTAGATAACGATTATTAGTTGAGTACTTTTTTGTCTTGCAACACAAAGCTGCAGCATTTTAAGCGTCACTTATATAGAGTTGATTTTATGCATGTTCGGCAGAGCTCGAGAGCCAACTTTCCTTGTTGATGTATCCCCAGTACTCTGCACAGCCGTCTGGCGAGCGAGCACACGCAGCTGAAAGATGAGCTGGAGGCAGTGAGACAGGACAACATCCAGCTGGTCAGGGAGCACAACCATGTGAAGCAGGCCTGCGAGGAGCTGAGGAGGCTACACGACGACGACCAGAGGGAAGTGGCTGATATGAGGATGCTGCACCAGCAGGTACCTGTGCAACTGGCGCTCTCATCGCCCTTCATGCAAATACATGTGGAGCTGTGGATTACGAATAGATTCGCAGACGTAAACAGGTGCACATGCTCTCATTTCTAGCTCTGTCTTGCCATTTGAGGCAGTCCTCTCTTCCAGGAGGACATTGCTCAGACAAGCATGGTCCGCTTCATGTCTCCATCGATCAAAGCATCCTCTCAAATTAGAAAAATGACTTGAAACCCATGTCTTTCGGTCTGTCGCTCCATCTGACGTGCATTCTATTAAACCTCGCTGCAGTCAGAAGGTTGTATCATTAAATATTTGCAATACATTACGTAACCATGGGGAATGTCTTTCAGGGCTGTTTGATAGCAGGGTTACATGCTGCGTTGTCTCCAGAGCTCATGTCATCATTAGGCACAGTGAACTACTGTTCAGCCTCAGTCAAATTAGGAATCAAATGAGCTAGGTGATGTCAGTGCAGACTATTCTATACTTGTTGGATGCTGCATGTCATACTTTCTCTTGTGTAAAACCTGTCTTTCAAAGAGACGGAAGCTCTTACACTCAAACTTCCCAACTAAAACTGATTTTAGTTGCATTAATCAGAAATACTTCAGAAAACATCCCCTCCTATGTCAGTAGATCAGTAATGGAAACTAGAAAATCATGAGTAGTTCAGCTTATGAATTTATGTGACATGTAAAGTCAAGTATCTACTGTACACCTTGTTCCCGTTGGTGTTTGCAGTACAAACAAACTTGAGCTTGACTGGAAGCCGACGGAGACCGTTCTTGTTCAAGTGCTCTTGGTCGCCACAGTTCAAATGACAGGTTTGACAACAGGTTTAAATGAACCAGATCATGTAACCACACAAGCACTTTATATATACGCACGGCGCCGAACGTGTGAGAAAGTGGAATCACTGTTTAGTTACTCGGGGTTTACATGAGACAGAAAGAAGTGAATCAACAGACGAACTGTGGCAAGTTTTCCAAGGCAAATAAAAATACACTAATGTACAGTTTGAAAGTTAACACCTAGAGAGAGTCGAGTCTGTGTGTGTTTGTGCCTTCGGTAAAGTAAAGCCTTCCTATATATAATCTGTCTTGCTCTGGTAACTGCTAACTCAGCACGTAGTGGAGGGCCTAAGCTTTCATTGATTGCTTAAGAAATTAAGTTTCTCTTCTTTGCCAAGAGACAGTTTTTAATTAAAGCTAACCTGAAGAGTAGAGGTAAGTAAATTCAAGTAAAGCACCCGTGAACGGTCAGATCTCATCTTTATCAAACTGCACTGAAACCTTTTTAGTGTTTGCAAGCATCCTTACTCTACAAATGTGCCACGAGTCTACGAAATGAGCCGTCCCAGTGTAGCCCGTTTAATTCAGAAGGGTGTTTGAATTCTGTCATTCGCAGGTGATGAGGGAGGGGTCATCTGACGTCCTTAACAAGCTGTATGACACGGCCGTGGACAAGTTGGAGACCATGAAGAGTGACTTTGAGGCCCTGAGGAAGCGCTACAACGAGAAGACGGCCAGTCACAACGCAGACCTGAGTCGCTTGGACCAGGCCGAGGAGGAGAACCATCGGCTTCAGAAGCAGCTGGACATGCTGCTAAAACAGAGAGATGCTGCCATCCACTATCAGCAGCAGTACTCCTCTTCTATAAGAAGGTAAGGCATTAACTGTGAGATCTGCACGCACAAACTCAGCAGCTGTAAAAAAACAAAAAAAAACACTAATGATGAACATTAGTTTCGGCAAATTATGCAACAAACTGAGTATCTGAGTTCAGCACCAAAGTCAAATCTGCACAGCTCTTAAAACATCCTTAATCCAAGGCAGATGAGGCTTTGCAGATGGGCGGATGCTCTCCCATTTTAAGGTTTCTTTTTATTATGCTTAGCCTGAATGAGTTTTTTTTTTTTTTCTTTGCCTGGTACAGGTTTGACAACACACAGCAAGAACTGTCCAAGGCCGCGGCTCAAAACAAGGAGCTGCAGCGAGAGATGGAGCGGCTGCAGTCGGAGACGACGCGACTGAAGACCCAGCAGCTCAAGGCGGCGAAGGACTGCGAGAAGTACAAGGAGGAGCGGGACTCCGTGATCAGCGAATACCGCTTGATCATGAGCGAGCGGGACCAGGTCATCAAAGAGGTGGACAGGCTCCAGACGGGGCTGGAGATGGCAGAGGCGAGGCTCAAGAACACGTCCTCGGAGAGACGAGTGGCCAGCGAGGAGCTGGAGGCTCTACGACAGGTAACGGCTGAAACAAAGGATGTTTTAGTAAAATAAAAATAATTTAAAAAGGTCAAACAACAGAAGGAGAAGCCATGGGTTGGTAGAAGCACTAGGAAATTTAAAACTAGACGCTTTCATATATCAGAAAATGTTTAGAAACCTGTTTGTGATTCCTCTTATCACGCACCGGTTGTGTTTGTGTCTCGAAGGAGCTCTCCTCGGCACTCGTGGACAGGGACCGAGCGATCTGTGAAAAGAATGAGCTGCTGGAGAAATACTGCCACGAGGTGAAGGACAAGGCCGAGGCCCAGAAAGAGCTGAGCCAGGCCTGCAAAGACATCGAGATGGTGCGCGAGGAGAGAGACGTGGCCCGGAAGGAGAGGACCGAGGCCATCATACAGAGGGACCAGCTGCTGCGAGAGTATTACCAGGCCAGACAGGTAGCCAGACAGACGACGGGTGATTTATCATTACAAGTGGAGGCTTTGATTTATTTCTCTGACAATAATCCCTTCATCCCATCTCGTATAGTAGTAGTAGTAGTAAATGCTTTTTTCATCAGCTGGGCGCTTCGCACGCATTGATTTTGTCCGTCCATCACCCCCCCCCCCCCCCGTGTTTTCCCTGATTAATTACAGTGAGAGTCAGAGATTCACGTGTTACGATATTAACAAAGTCCGCCTCATTAATGAAATGAATAGTAGAGACTAATGGAATTAATTTAACGCTGGACTCAACTGATGCTTGCACTTACTTTAAGAGTCTCTGCTATATAGTTATTTAAAATGAGAGTGAGTGAGGATGTGCTACAGATACACCAGCAGACTCTCAGTGGTCCTTAAATAATGGATGCAAAATAAAAAACTGTGCAAATGTAGAGTGATGGGAGGTCAAAAAATGAATCGGCACCTGAAAAGTGTTTGCAAGTTCTTGACTGGTAAATGCACGTTAGACTAAACATCCTAAATCTCCTTCCACCCCCTCCAGAAACAAGACTCTGCCACTCTGGACATGGAACGAGCAAACAAGGAGATTGATATGCTGAGGAAGCAGTACGAGGCCATCTCTCAAGAGCTGAAGGAGGCGCTGCAAGAGGCCGAGGTAGCCAAGTGTCGCCGGGACTGGGCCTTTCAGGAGAGGGATAAGATCGTGGCGGAGAGGGAGAGCATACGGTGAGAAACTGTCGTTATTATCCGGTACATATGTCAGACAGACTTGGATAAAAATAGATTTGTTTATGTGTTCCGTGACACCCGGTGAAATTGTGTCGCTTCTCTCAGCACGCTGTGTGACAACCTGAGACGAGAGAGGGACAGAGCTGTGAGTGATCTGGCAGATGCGCTGAGGAATTTGGATGACACGAGGAAGCAGAAGAACGATGCTGTGCGGGAGCTCAAAGAACTAAAGTGCGTCTTTCCTCCACACTTCTTTCTGTTTTTGTTCTTGTGAGACGTGTGTGCAATCTTCTGTTCTACTTTAGGTCCAAAATGTTATTGTTATTTTTTTTCGTTTGAGGAGCTTCTGTGCCACCAAGTGGAGGAGTTATGCCACTAAGCTGAGGTTGACTGTACTTATTAAAGAGCTTTATGTTTTTGTGTTTCCTGCAGAGAAAAGCTGGAGGACCAGTTAGAAAAGGAGGCCAGATATCGCCAGCTGATGGCTCACAGTTCACATGATTCAGCAATAGACACGGACTCCATGGAGTGGGAGACGGAAGTTGTAGAATTTGAGAAGCACAGAGTAAGAACGTTAGAACATAAGAACATTTTCTCAGATGTATTTGACTGTAAATGAACGAAGATATTACTGAATGTTTTGTCTTTTTCAGGACATGGATTTGAAAGCGCTCGGGTTTGATATAGCAGAAGGGGTAAATGATCCATATTTACCAGGAGATTGTGGCATATTTGTGACTAAGGTGGATAAAGGAAGTATTGCTGAAGGAAGATTGAGGTAAATCTTACTTGATTATTGAGTTATTGAGCTCGGATACAAAAGAATAAATGTTTTTATGTGTGTAGAAGACACATACTACACTGCACAATGGGATCTTTCCTGAAATTAGCCAGTTGGTCATGCATTCAGTGCAGCTGTTCATTTTAGTTTCCTTCTATATCTTTGAAGTAATTTTGATTTATCGAACCATCGGTTTGTTCTCATTGTTCAGGGTGAACGATTGGTTGCTGAAAATTAACGACGTGGACCTGACCAATAAGGACAGGAAGCAGGTAATCAAAGCGGTGCAGAGCGGAGAGGGGGTGATCAATATGGTGGTTCGCAGGAGGAAGTCGCTGGGAGGACGGATCATCACTCCCGTCCAGATAAACCTGATGGGACACAAAGGTCAGCTTCAAACTCAGAGGAATCAACTTTAATATTAGAATCACTTGAGTATATTTATTGACACAAGATCCTGTATACATGATGGGATTATCAACATAAATGATTCCTGTTGTTCTTTATTACATCTCAGACAGCGGTATAGGTTTGGAAAGTGGAGTCTTCGTTGCCACTTTGGCTGCAGGCAGTCCAGCCGCCAAAGACTGCAACCTTACCATCGGTGACCGACTCTTAGCTGTGAGTATGCTGGTTCAAAACATGTTATAATTTAATATGAACCTATTAAGAAACAGCAACAGGGTATTGTCACTGTTCTCTAGTGCCCTCTACTGACACCAGGCATGTAGTTTTTAAATCAAAGCACGTACAGGATTGGTGTCCCAAACCTACCAGCTTCTGTTTTTTGAAGCTGTACTCTATAACATGTGAATATTAGTGTGTGGTATGAAATTGGGATATCTTGGATATCCTGAATTCTCATGCATCATATCCCTACTGAGCATCTATTGTCATTTTCTTGCACACAGATCAATGGAATAGCTCTCGATAACAAGTCTCTCTCTGAGTGTGAGTCTCTGCTGAGGAACTGCCGCAACTCTCTCAGCATCTCTCTCATGAAGGTGAACACCTCACTGCCCAGACACTCCCTGAAATGCAAATTATAAAATTATACATAGATGCCCACGTGGGTAAAACAACTAGAGGCTATGTTTAAACTCTCCTGATAACATTTAATTTGTTAGGATGTTATATTAATTTTTTTCTTAAGAAATGTTTATTTCTCTTTATGTTTATGTCTCACACAGTTCCTCCCACAGAGTTGTTCTGGCCAGAGTTTATTTGAAACTTTGAGAGACTCGGAGAAGATCTCTCGTCTCCAGTCATGTGAGGTCCACACCAGGAGCTGCAGGAACTCGAAGCACAACTGCTCCACACAAACTGACATTTGCTGCTGTGACTTGGGCAGCAGAGGGGAGGAAACCTCTAAAGACACGGCCGACTCCCTGGATAGCAGCAGCAGCAGCGCTCATTCCCACCACAAGCCCTACTCCAACAGCTCCTTACACTCCCGCTCCCTTTCAACCTCCCACAGCCCCTCAGAGCCCCAACCAGAGTTCTGCTACAGGAGGCAGGACCTCCACCACCGCCCCTTCACCTTCACCCCTGTCCGATCTGACTGCAGCTCACCTCAAGCCACCATGGACCGAACACAGAGCTCACCAGTGAAGCCCAGTGGAGGAACGTGGCCTAAAGTCATAGGGGGAGCTTCTATTCCTGAGGGCACCCAGCTCTCTATCTATAAAAAACCCAAACAGAGGAAGTCCATCTTTGATGTGAACGCTTTCAGGAGACCGGAGGCATCCCCAAAATTGGACTACATGTCTCTGTCTTCACTGCCAAAGCACTCGCCACAGAGCTCAATGTCTGAATCTGCTCAAACGCCCCCCACCCCACCAGCCAGGAGCGACTCATTTAGGTTCAAACATCGGCAACAGAACAGCTCGGCGTCCGACTCCACCATCACCACCAGCACACCGCCGGCCTCGCCGGCCCAAGCTGCAAGCCCACGGGATGAGGGAGATGCAGGGAACTATTACACTGATGCTCCTCCAGGAGATGCCAAGAGCAACTCCAAGAAACCTGCTGAGGAGGAGGGGAGTCGGCGCAGGACAGAGGTACAGGAGAGGAGGAGGTACCGGCCAAAATCGGCACCGGCGTTACGACGAAATGTGACGCCGTTACACATCCCTGTTCCCATGCAGGTAACTGAGATACTGTTCTTACGTAGTATGCAGCGTGTTTCTTGATCTCCCTTTATAAATAGTTTGTGAAACAGCTGCAAATTAACAAATGACTTGTTCAGTTGAGTGTTCAGTTGGTTGGTTAAAACAAGCTTGTACATAGATGGATGGTTTAGAGATGAAATGAGTTCATTAAGAAGAAGCAGTTATTAGGTATGTTTTCTTTTTGCAGGTACAGAGTTTCTCTAACGATGAACACTCCCCAGAGCCGATGGATTTATTACGTTTCTCTCCTATGCGGAGTAATCGGTACAGCATGCCATTTGCACCCCCGAGCTACGGCAGCATCGCTACACGTAAGTTCACCTGATTACCTACGTCAGCTCTGTTTTGCTTGAGTTTCCAGGACTTTTCAGTCGAGTTGTTTCTCTTCCAGCATCCCAACACAACGTACATTTGTCAGTTGAAAGGGGAAATAAATCAACCACTCGATTCCAAACAGAATAAAAGATCCTGCATATATTTATAGGACCTTACCTCGGAGGGTGATTTGATCTCTGATTTCACTCAATCTGTTCCAGATCCTGCACAAAGAGGTTTAGCTCCGTGTCCTGCTGTGACGGCCGTCATGAGGAACCCCGTCTACACAGCCTGGAGCCACGAGATCCCGACCAACAACTGTCCTCCGGCTCCCAGCTCAGGCGTCCAGCAGCCACATTCACACACAAGGTGATCTGGCAGGTGTTTTTAATACTCATAGACATTTTCACTATACATTGTCTCATAGCAGGACATTGATTCCTTAAACCCTGTGATTGTGCAGTTGTTGCTCACGACAGCGTGTACTCTGCCCCAGATCTCTTGAACAGATGGCATGTAGGAAATGATATCTTGCTCTGGGTTGAATAATTGACAGCCGGGGACTTAACAGAGGCTTTTTTTTTCCTCCCTCCACTTTTAGCCCCCAGCATCAAGGTCGCCACAGTCTGGACCTCAGCCACAAACGGGCTGGAGACTTGACTGAGACGAGCTGCAGCCAACCACCACACAGCACGAACTCCTTGCCCTCTGGTGCAAGACTGAGTACGTATGGTGTCCTAGATTTAAAAAACAAAAACAAAAACGATTGTATACATCCTGCACATTATCTCACCTATGCATGTTCCTGAGTTTAAATAGCAAATTTTAAAAATTAGTAAAATCTATTTGCTGCGGTATCTGGCACGCAGATAATTTTGTTTTCTTTGGCCAATTTTTTTGAGACGTCAGAGGATTTATAGACCTCAGTGTAAACACTTTGGTTAGAGATGATTTGTTTTAAACTCATAAGTAACAAGCACTGAGCAACACACCTCTTCTGCACTTTTATTTTATTGTAGATGCATAAGTGGATTGTGCCACAGTGTGAAATCAGAGATGACCCACCTGAGCTTTAAAAGAAAGTAGAGTTGAATATTAAAAATAACTAAAATCTGGAACTGTACAGTCAGAAAGGACAATCAGATCTTGGGTGCCAACTCAAAGCGAGTAGTTCATGGCTAGATTCTGTGTCAAGAGCACGTCACACGTAAGTCTCTGACAAAGTGTCATCAGTTGAGCTGCGTTATTGGCAGCAAGAAAGAAGAAGGATGTACCATGTTTAATCAGTGCAGGACTTTTTAAAGACTATCCTGACAAACGCTAGAAGAAATTGCATAATACACAGATCAGGCATAACATTATGAGCACCTTCCTAATATTGTGTAGGTCTCCCTTGTGCCTCCAAAACAGTTGTGACTCATCAGAGAATGGAAATGGGCCTTCTGAGGGGACGGTCCTCTGTGGATCATCCCACAGATACTTGATCATTTCAGGATCTAGTGAATTTGGAGGCCAGGTCAACACCTTGTGCTGTTCTTCATGTTTTTTTTTTGTTTTTTTTTAGTTATTCCTAAATTGTGGCTGCTGCCATCAAGGAGTGTCATTGCTATGGGGTGGGGGTGTCTGGTCTGGTCTAGGTGGGTGCTACATGTCTAAGTAACATCCACACCAATGAATGCCAGGTCCAAAAGTTTCCCAGCAGAACATTGAATTGTCGCAAGATGGTCAATGTTATTTACTTCACCTGTCTGTCAGTGGTTTTAATGTTGTGGCTGATCTGTGTAACTATACGAGGTCTGAAAGTATATTGCTCAGCATAAAGGCCACACATTAAATGAATCATCTAGCCACTAAACTGACCCCCAGGTGAGTTAATGTGTCTGATTCAGCTCAGGAGATGACAGCGATTGATTGGCTACATCAAACATTTGCTTTCCGGTCATTAGTCAGAGCAGCCTAATGCAATCTCAGGAAAAAAACGCTTATCACAGTAACTAAGCAACTTAGTGAGTGAAAATGTCATTTTGCTTTTAGCATGGCTGAATTGATCCCTCTGTTTTTTTTCTCAGCCACTTCAGGTGCTTTGCAGTTTAGGGCAGAACGCATAAAGATTCCTCCAGCTCGTTATCCTCGCTCCACTGGATCTGACAGAGGTACTGTTCAGTTTGGCAGCAAACACGATCTTATTGTGAATGTTATGAATACCTGAACACTTTTTTTTTCTCCTCTGCCACCTCCCAGGCTCCCTTTCACACTCGGAGTGCAGCAGCCCGACACCTCCAATGTCCCCTGTCAACCTGGAGACATCGTCTTTCACCAGCAGCCAATCGCAGAGCTCCATTTCCACCCAGCCCAGGATATCAGTCAGCCCTGCTCCAGTTGGTGACAGGCGGAAGGATGGGTAGGCCAGCCTCCCGTTCCGCTCCTTATTTCGCCATCATTCAGCAGAACAGCGACATGTTTTCCACCATTTGTCTGTACTTCTGTCTGGTTCATTGTGATTAAGTGCTTGTGATGCGGTAAACAAAGCTCCGAGCCTCCATCTCACACTGTTAGAGCACTGACTCACCGTTAATAATCTTATTCTCATCTCTCTCTCTCTCTCTCTCTCTCTCCTCTCTGCTGCTGATCATTAGAAATCTTTCTCTCCTGCTTTGGGTGATATTTTCTCTCTTTCTTCTCTCCGTCTGCTCCTCAGATTTGTTTCTTACTGCACCTCCTCTGTTAGACTTCCAGTGGCTGTAAAGCCCACGTTCCTCTCATTAAGAAGCTTGAGGTTTGTCCTGTGCTGCTTGTGGCACGTACAGTACATGTGCTGTCAGATCTCAAGACCTTTTGTGTGTGCACTGCAAACATAAATGTGATATTCCTTCCCCACTTAGCAGCAGCCCTGCTAGAATTGTTTGAATGTCTCCTAGCTGTCATAAATAAATGGATGTGTATCCTTTTAAGTCGTCATGTTTAATCTGCTTGTTATTTATTCCAGAGGCTGTTTAATTTTGTATGATTGCATGACACTGGCTTGGATTTTAAAATGCACTCCTACACAGTATGTCGTATAGAATCATTTAAACCTGCTGGTTAGCTGTGCACCCTTGCATTAAGAGCTCTTGCTGCAGTCTTTTCCCGCAGATGTGAAAACATGACACATAACAAAATGTTCTTCTTTTTCTCTGAAGGCCGTACTTGGAGGAACCACGCAACGTGACGGTGCAGAAAGGAGCAGAACCGCTGGGTATCTCCATTGTGAGCGGAGAGAACGGCGGAGTGTTTGTGTCCAAAGTGACGGCAGGCAGCATCGCCCATCAAGCTCGCTTAGAGTACGGGGACCAGCTCCTCGAGGTACAGCAGCCGCCACGCTTTTAACTCCACGTGTAGCCACATTTGATCGTTTCTTTCTGTTTTTTTAATGACCCACAACTGTTTCCAGTTCAATGGAATCAACCTTCGTAACGCCAACGAGCAGCAGGCGCGGCTGGTGATCGGGCAGCAGTGTGACACGGTCACCATTTTGGCTCAGTATAATCCTCACATGTTTCAGCTGGGGAATCACTCTCGTTCAGGGTAAGAGGAAGAGAAAACACAGCAGCAGCACTTTGCTATGTAAGAGGCTGCTAAAAATGTAATGGGGAAAGAAAATAACCGTACACCGATCAGCCACAACTTTAAAACCACTAACAGGAGAAGTGCATAACATAGACCATCTTGTGACAATTCAGTGTTCTGCTGGGAAACTTCTGGACCTGGCATTCATTGGTGTGGATGTTGCTTAGACATGTAGCACTCACCTAGACGAGACCAGGCACCCCCACCCCATAGCAATGACACTCCTTGATGGCAGCAGTCATCCCCAGCAGGATGCAGCCTGACAGACACACACACAAAAACACTTTAGGAACAACTAAAAAAAAAACATGAAGAACAGCACAAGGTGTTGACCTGGCCTCCAAATTCACTAGATCCCAAACTGATCGGATGCACTGGAACAAGAGTCCCCCTCCCCTTAACTCATAGGACCCAAAGGCCCCCACTAACCTGTTTCCAGACACCACAGGACACACTCGGAAGGCCCATGTCCATTCTCTGATGAGTCACAGCTGTTTTGGAGACCTACACAATATTAGGAAGGTGGTCATAATGTTATGCCTGATCGGTGTATAATTGAGATTAAATAACAAATGGAAACATAAACCACAGAATAGTAAACAAGAGCAGTTTATATATTCTATAAATGTGCTCAAACAAACTTTGTCTCTTCGTAGTTTAGGTAATAGTTTGGTTTTTGATTGCACTGCTGTTCTCCTCAGATCTCGAATGGAATCCATCAGCAACCAGCCAACACCCCAAGACAGCGGAGCCACCACCCCAGACAATCACTCCACTGTAGATGCCCTGAGTGAGCAGGATGAGGGCACCATGACGCCTCCGTCTAAACAGACAACTCCAGCCACCAGCCCTCACAACTCCTTCAGGTAGCGGCTTACTTCTGTTCACTGTTCATGTCTTCATTTTTAGTGTATAGTTTGTCTTTTTGGCATATTGTAACTTTAAAGTTGGGGTCAGACAGAGAAATTTAAACTCAGACTTTTTCTTTAGGCTGCCTGGTTCAGCTACACACAGAGCTGCAGAGCCTCGGCTGGTGAGGCTGAAGAGGATCCAAGTAGATCTGGGAGTTCAGATCTGTGGAGGAAACCTCTACGGCATCTTTGTGGAGAGTCTGGACGATGACAGTCCTGCTAAGAGTCCTGATGGTCTGCTGCCTGGAGACTTGATATTGGAGGTATTTATTTGTGGCTTTATCTAAGACTGTCATGTGTGCAATGAAAATGATTCAGAGTTATATAGAGATGGTTTTAAAGCAATTCAGGAACAGGCTTCTGTGTGCATTTTTGCACAAGCCAATACACCCACAGCACATTAAAGCAGCTATGATAAGTCCAACGTCTGTCCTTTTGTGGACTCTGTGACTCGCTTTTACTGAAAATGAGTCACTCTGTGTTGACAGTAGAGCTCTGGGTCCTTTTATCAACTGTGTAATTGATGTTTTCACACAGTACAATGGCATCGGCATGAAGAATAAAACTAAAGAAGACTCTTACCTGGAAATGTTGAAACCAGCTGAAACAATCACGTTCAAGGTCCAGAGCTGTGTCGAACGCCTTGCTGCAATCACAGAGATTCCCGGAGATGGATTTTTCATAAGGTATACTCAGTGTTCATCAAACTATTGAAAGTGGAGACAAGAGCTGACTTGCATAAATGTTTTTTCTGACGTTTGAAGTTGAATCAGGGTCTTAGGGTTGTCTCTTGATATATTTGGTCGATTCATCCTAACAGTTTTGTTGTTCATCCCTTTGTCAGAGCACTTTATGAGAGGGTGGCAGAGGTCGAGCAAGAGCTGAGCTTTAAGAAAGACGACATCCTGTACGTTGAAGACACGCTGCCGAATGGAAACTTCGGCTACTGGATGGCCTGGCAGCTTGACGAGAAAGCACAGAAGCTGGAGAAAGGGCAGATTCCAAGTAAATACATGTAAGTCCACCTTATAATTTTAATTCCCCTTGTCAACTCATGCAGGAGTTTGATCACTTTTGAGTTTGTGTTAACATGCTGAGTCATATCCATTAGGATGGACCAGGAGTTCTACAGAAGACACGGCATGGCTGATATGAAGGACGATAACGGCGCCAACAAGACGCTGTCTGCAGCTGCACGGAGGTCGTTCTTCCGTCGAAGGCTAAAGCATAAACGCAGCGGATCCAAGGACGGGAAGGACCTGATTGCTATGGATGCTATAAGCACAGATTCTTTACCCATCACAGAGGGTGAGATTATCCTCTACTGAGACAACGCTAACATCTTTCTAATGCCGCACACGTAGATTTCATTTTCAGGTTCGGAGACACAAGAGACTTCATTCAACTTTTCACATAATAAACCTGTAAACAGACTTTGATCTGTAAAATCAGTTCCTCTTTAAACACTCCACTTTTCTGCCTTTAAGATTGGAAACGGTAAAAGCAGAGAGGGATAGTTCTATAAGTACAATTTATAAAGTATAATCACATATAATTTGTGCCGTTGGTTGAAAATCAAGAAGAAGAAGAAATGTAAATATGTGTACTTTCCACCACTCTGTGTCTGTATATGAGAGCATCAGCTTGGTCAGACGGAAATAGAGAAAGAATCCAAATGTACTTAAAAGTATTTGCAGCCAGATTTTGTCAGGCAGCTCTCTCTCTGTGTCTCTCAGGTATGAAATTGTGGCTATAAAGCAGGATCTGCTGGCTCAACAGAACTCTTCCCAGGATACAGAAACTCATAATAACCGTGGTTATTAACAGCAGCAGTATCTCTGTCTGTGTCCGCTTGTGTATTTTTGCAGTGCAGTAAATTGTACTTCTATTTTTTTTATTTTTTCCTGCTCAGACGGAGTGAGCCTGATGTACCAGCGGGTTCAAAAGGTGGAGTCCTTGTCCCCGAGACCAGTCCTGATCCTGGGTCCGTTAGTGGAGGCCTGCAAAGACATGCTGGTGAAAGAGGCTCCGACCAAGTTCTGTCGCTGTCTGCCTGGTGAGCTACTAGACACACGATCTATCTGTGTATATAGAAAGAACAGAATCTGTAAGTCTTTTCACTTTCCAGAAATTATGAAGGCATCTCAGCAGGCCATAGAGCGCGGGGTGAAGGATTGTGTGTTCATTGACTACAAACGAAGGAGCGGGCATTTCGACGTGACAACCGTTGCATCAATAAAAGAGATCACGGAGAAGGTAAATTAATCTCGCTGCACGTTATACTTCATGCAGTGTCTCATCTATTGACCAGAATGTCAACTGCAACCGTGTCTCATACGTAACTGCTGTGTTTGTGCAGCTCAGGCTGCAAAATGAGACAAGTGCATCGTGTTTGTAATGTTTGTCTTCAAGTGATAACTGATTTAATTCATGCAAACTTCATGCCTACATCTAAAGAATCTAAACACTGGATAAATCCACACTACAGCTTTTATGTCAACCCTATTTTGGGCGTTAATTGCTGCTAAATGCTTCAAACCATCTCCCATTTGTCATTTCTTTCATTTTCTCTCGTAGGACTGTCACTGTTTACTCGACATTGCCCCTCACGCCATCGAACGTCTCCACAGCGTTCACATCTACCCAATCGTCATATTCATACGCTACAAAAATGCCAAGCAGATAAAGTGAGTAATCCCACGCCTTTAACGGTGACATGCCAAGTGTGTGTCAAGAGTGCTTTGTGGTTTAGTGCCTGTGTTGTTTCTCCAGTTTCATTACAAGTTCAGACTGAGGCTGTTTCAAGGGAATTATAATGTTTAGAAAATGTGTTTTTACAGAAATGTAGGGCATCAACATATACTGGAGGCTATCACTCTGTAGCAGTTAACAGACACAAATACAGGAGGCTGCATGCAGTAATGACTCAGACACACATTTCTCCAAAAAGAAGGCTTCCCTGTGTTTATGCCAATTCCCCTTCCAGGAAATATTATTCTCGATTGCTCTAATCATTTTCTCCGTGTTGAGACAGACACTCACACAGGAGACTGACATCTGCAGACGTCTTGCAGCTTTCATAGTCACGCAGTGTATTCATGCTGCAGGTACAACAGAAACTAATTGATTAACCTGATTCGATCAGTGTCATTAGTTCCCGCTCTCTTCCACCACCTGCCAGGGTTCTGATCGGCGATATCTCAAAGATCCCTCTGCTTTTTTTTCATTTGTAATCGCATGGGAAGATTAAATCTGCTGAACCCTCAGCATGGCGCTTTATATGCACATGCACACTCACACAATGAGGACACCCTCAGGTCTGGCAGGAACAGGCTTTCTCTGCAACACACACACACAAGCCCACAAATCTATGAAAGGGTGCAGCAGGCAGACATGGCTGAGATTGATTCCTGTTAAGCCTTCACTGTCATCAGCTGAGTGCCAGCTGTCCAGAGAGGGGCTGACAGAGCCGGTGGCTCCGCTTCGTGGCGTGGGTGGCAAAAACACTCTCTCTGCCCCCACCCGCCTCGGCTTTCACGTACACACACAAACACACCTCCCACTGCCTGCGTGCCTGCCTGCGTGCCTGCCTGCTGCAGCGACTGACAGGAGCTCAAGGTTTTTCATGGGTTTTTATCCTCTGGGAGGCATCAGCAGACTAATATGTCGACTGCATACTGAGTACCAAGGAGAGAAGAGGGTGTGATGCTAGGTTAGGTCAGAGGCTCTCGGTAGACGTCTTCTCAAGACTGCAGATATGGAGTGAATGAGTGGGCTGGAAGTAGAGAGACTGCACTGAAGCTATGAAATGACAGATTTTGCAATACCTACTATAGTATGTTGAAACTTCTATGGTTCCATCTGATGAAATACTATTGACATTATATTTTTTTGTCATTGAAGTCACACCATATCAGCATTTTGAGGAATATAATGATCTTCTAGTACATATAGTAGCACAAATTTGATAATGCAGTCGAATCAACTTAAATTAATTTACACCTTTTGGAGCAGGTAATTTCAGATTTCTAACATAAGATCTACAGTATACTAAGGTTTATGTTCTTATGTTTGTACAAACACAATGTTCAGCTTTTAAGAAGTAAAAGATCGGAACTTAAAAAAAAAAAAGCGAAATTGATTCCTGGGTTCTTAGTTTTGTTGCCGTGTTATTGCGCCTCGTTGTCAGTCTGTGTGTGAAGTGAGGTTTTGTGGGAGGATGCTGACCTTGTCTGGTGTTGTCTCCTCAGAGAGCAGAAGGACCCTTTGTACCTGCGGGATAAACTCTCTCAGAAACATTCCAAGGAGCAGTTTGAGGCGGCGCAGAAAGTAGAGCAGGAGTACAGCCGCTTCTTCACAGGTTGGTGGGAAGTCATTACTTTCACTCTAATGTACGAGTTTGGACACAGGAACTATACAGATGTGTATACGATAGATAACTTGAGCCCCATTTCACTGCTTAACATCAGCTTGCAAATTACATCTTATTAGCCGTATTGTGCTTTCTTGCAAACATCCTGAACTCCTTCAGCTGATATTTGGTCCTCTAGGATAAAGTTTTTACTCCGGTTTTTAAACAGTGTGTCTGAAGGTCGTCTGAAGTTTTTGGAGCACACTTTCTTTGTGTCCTCTCACAAATTTAGAGTTGAAGCTTTTGGTATTTGGAGCAGCAGCCAGTCTGAGACCCCCAAATGTCCAGCTGATTAATGACTATATAAAAAGGAGGCGAGTTATGGGGAAGGGCTTCGGCGATGAACTCATACCAGCGCTGATCCCTGCTCACAGGGAGAGGTGGCCCGGGCCAATTTCTGCACACAAGCCACGAGATGATGAGAATGACGAGAACGTGCTAATTATCAGCCGGTCATAAATAAGACTCATGGTGGATGGTGGAGCCGATCTCATCCCCGGACTCGTTTATATATCGAGAACTGAAACCGTGTTTTGCTCCAGACAACACAAATAATATAAACTATAATTCATATGCCAACATGGATGTGCTCCTACCATTTAGTTCATCCAGTTTGTAATTCCTTCATATCTAGACTGTGGCAAACTGCAGTTAACACCCAAAATGCATCAAAAGGAAAATGCAGGATTAGACTTTGGACAAACTGCATTATTAGTTCCAGTTTAAAGCAGATTTGCATACGTACAAGGATTGGTTCTCTGCATTTATCCCATCCAAGTGACCACACTTTGGTTTTGGGTGGGGTGGGGGTTTAGGTGCTGTCTCAAGGCACCTCAACCAAGGACATAGTGGAGACTGAACCAGTGACTTTGTGCCCTCAAAGCTGCATCTCTAACAGTTGTGTCCCTTTATTTTTGATCAGTTGAGCCTATCAGAGCTCCCCAGTATTAGGGATTCAATGATTCAAGGAGTTTTTATTGTCATTTCAACACATGTTGGCACATGAGGTGGAACGAAATTAGTTACCCTGGTCCCGGTGCAAGCCAAAGCAGAAACGATAAAGGTAAAAGTATAAAAATTAGCTAACCAACTACAAAAAATAAGCAATTTAACACAATCTCGAGTAGATTTTCTTCCAGTTCACTCACTGGTTGCTTCACATCTTCACTTGAATCATCTGAATTGAGGCTTTAATCCTTACTGCAGTGGTTCACGTTTGACTCCAGCCCTTTGCTGCATGTCCTCTCTTTCTCACCCCATCGCTTCATGTCTCTCTCTACTGCCACCTATCAAAATAAAGGCATAAAGGTCCAAAAACTTGCTCCATCTTTTTCTATCGTGATGATATTATTGCAATATTTTGGGGGAGGTGCTGTCGAACTCACAGAGACAAAGATCAGAACTAAAGTTGGAAGAGAAACCCGAGCACAGACCAAACGGGTTTAACCAAGATCAAATGGTGCAACTTGTTAGATGTTAGATTCTTAGTCAGTGTTTTATAGACGTGCAAGTCATCAATTAATCAAAGAACGATTAGTCTGTAATGAAAACGGTTGCAGCCCTAAATGTTTAAACAGACAAAACTGAGCCACATACTAAACCCTCCCTGTGTAAATATTCCTCCCCACCCCTCACTGTGTTGCAGGCGTTGTCCAAGGAGGCAGCGTGTCCTACATTTGCACTCAGATCTTGACCATTGTGGAGCAGGAACAGAGTAAAGTTCTGTGGATTCCAGATGGAGCATCATAGAAATTTCACCACTTTTTCTTTTTTTTTTCTCGACTCAATAAATCGGTACACTGCAGACTCCACGGTTAATACTTTTTCCACGTATCGCAATATCAGCACTGATGATGATGATGATGATGAAATATTCCCGCACTACAATAGTGATGTACTGTACTGCAGATAGATTTGTTTACACTAGTATTTAATACTTGAATGTTGTATTTTTCCTCATACCCAGTAGCACGCCTTTAATCTCAGCTTCCTCCCATGAATAGGAGACAGGAAGTCGGCATCGATACAAACTGAAGAGCTTATTGTTGAATATAGAACGGACCACTCTGTTCCCTTCTCTGTATTTATATATGTACTTTTCATGTCATTTAATTTATCTAATCAAATCAAAGATGTTTCCTATGAACCTTTTTTGTTTTACAAATGTAGTTGGTAGTTGTCTAGCGAATAGGAAGGATGATATTTTCCAGCTAATGTTCTTTATTTATAGAGGAGACAACTGTGGCAAACTTGCTTCCTTCACATTATGTTTTTTTTTTTTTTTTTTTTTGTTATTTTGCCGTCCGAAGTCACCGTTTTTCATTTCAGTCCTTGAAGCGTATTGTGCCAAGCTAAATATATATATTTGTTAATCACTTTTTACATTCTTGGACTTATAACCATCACAGCTTCCATTATAAATCAAACACCAGTCTGTCCAATGTGTTCTACTGGTACTGCCAAATATTGTTCCGCTTTGTCAAGTGGATTTTTATTGTTATTATTATTATTATTATTATTTTTTTTTTTTTTTAAAGAAGGGATATTTTATTTCTGGTGTATGATCTATGATCGGCTGTCTGCCACAACACATGAGCACGCGTCTCTTGAGTTTTCCGTAAAATCGCCAACATTTCATCTTCAAGTCAGACGAGACGCTTTGTGTCTCCAAATGAAGTTTAATATTTCTATAAAATATTAAAACAACAACAAAAAACAAAGAGTACATTTAATGGAATTCAAGTTGTCTGTGTTTTCTCTTCTAGTGTAGGTTGTGTGTTAGTTGCATCATTTACACAGTAGGCTGTTGTTAAGTCAAGGAAAGTTGCAGTCAACGGATTGTCCACGAGGGGGAGTAAGTGACCGCTGCAGGTGAAGACTGGTAAGATGTCATTTTATCACTTGTCTCCACGTTATCACAGCTACCTGATGTAGGAAAATACTCCACCAGGATTAACCATATAGTTTTAAATTGTTTATATGTTATATATTTATATTTTTCTTATTATAAGAGCTGAAATAAGCTGCTTCTGTCATGCGAACTATTGAAGTTTATTCACTTCCAAATGTTTCCATTTGTCTTTTACTGCCTGGTCCAATGTAGGAATAATTTAATTTAGGATAAACTAGGAAAAAAACAAACAAAAAAATCTAAAAACCTATTTGGGTTTTAGTGAGATTAGAAGAAAAATTGTTTAAAGCTATAATGGAAATTGAAAATTGACTATAAATTCACACCACTGATGTAATTCGATATTAAAATGGAAATAGTTGCAGAGTAAGGGGGAGGAGGGCGGAGTGGGCTGTGGCCACAAAGTTAAAATCATAAAAAATTAATGAAGCGGTCACTATAAATAACCAGACAGATAAGCATCGACGTCTGCCATCGATGGCTCCTCCCCCCGCTACCTGTAAATCTGCGATGCCATCTTCCAACAAATGGATGTGACAGTCAGCCGCCGGAGCCCGAGAGCGCGAGAATTATCACCAAGATCTTTTTTCTGTTTTTCTTTCTTCTTTTCCACCGACACCTGCGCGCATTATCTGACGAACCTTTAACGCGAGGAGCGCATTCAACAGTGTGCGGCGCGCAGCCTCAAGTAGCGGACCTCCCGAAAGCTGCGCTGTTAAGGTGGAGGAGTGAGTGAATCCATCGACTGGCGAGGACAGCGCGTCTCTTCAGTTTAATAGAAATAATACAAGTATAGTTTTACCCGCAAGGACTGTCGTGTAAATCGAAAGCTTTCCGGGGAGTTAAATGTGATTTTTACGCACAGACCAAACGGATGACGCGCACTTGCGGTCACGAACGCGCATCGTGAGACGCACGACTGATGTATTGATTTCAAAGGAAGTTTTTTTTTTTATTATCATTTTTATCGCGCTGTCCTGCCCTGCCCTGCTTATCGTCTGAACTTTAAACGTATTTGGCCAAATGAGAAGTCAGAGGAGTGCAAGGTGGTTGACTCGACATGCCTGAGCCGTCGGGGCATCAGGGGGCGCTGGCTGGAGTTGCCCAACGCGCCTGAATCCCACTTGAGTTGATTGCTCGTTTCGGGGGAGGGGGTGGCAGGTGACCAGAAGTCGATAATGCCGAAAAACAGGGAGAAATTTAACCCGGACCCGTCCATCCACATATCCAAGATGAATGTGATCATCCCGTTTTCACCAGATGTGCCCTGTGACAGCAACGGCCAGCGGATGTGGTGGGCTTTCCTCGCCTCCTCCATGGTCACTTTCTTTGGGGGTCTCTTCATAATCCTCTTGTGGAGAACTCTCAAATATCTGTGGACTGTGTGCTGCCACTGCAAAGCCAAGAAGAAGGTAGGTCATTTCATGAAGCACAGCTCCTCAATGAAATCCGTCACAGAGTGGGTTTTTGTCCAACAGCCAATGCGTGACAACGGCGTGTCTGTCCAGCCAGTTTGATTTATGAAATGGGCTTGTAATTAAATCTGTGTTAGGGCCTCATCCACCGAGAGCGCAGTGCATGGCTCTGAATAATGCACTCTGCTATTCCTGGCTTAATGTCACATACAGTAACAAGGTGATACCGCTTTACAAAACGATTTTGCTCTGGGACTAAATACTAAGAAAGTGCAGCTGACACTTGTTGGTAAACCACCTTCTAGTAGGTTGAGTTAAAAATGAGCAAATACAAGCAGAAATAAAATATATATTAAACCTTTCATGATCTGTTCTAACCGATATTTATATATATTTTTTAAAAAAACACAAATTATTTTGGCCGGATTTTAAAACCTGCATCTCTGAGGTTTCTGCCACTACTCCACTACAGTCAAAAAAGTGAATGGATGGGTTCAGTTGTGCTGCTGAAAAGACAGGGCGGACAAAAATAAAAAACAAATATACCCGGTAACCTGTCTTATATCAGAAACGATGTCCCAGTTCCTCTGGATAATCCACAGGCCTCACTAGGAACATTTTGCATTGGAGCTGCTTTCTATTGAAGAATTAGTGGCTGTGGATTATCCAGAGTAACGAGATGATTTCTGGACAGAGATGTCTGCAAACCAAATTTCCATTTAGCTGGATGAAGACTATATATTTGTCATTTAAAAGAACCCACAGAAGCTTTAGAAACGTGCAGCACTTAACAGGTGGAAACATTAAAAAGACTTCAAATGTGATTCAGTAGTCTGTAGTTACCCGTATTTTAAACTTGAACATAGTCTAAAGCCAGTGTTACTTTGAAACTGTGCAGCAGTTTGTTTGAATCCAAAGGTCGGCATTAGTTTCAGGACACACGGAGTCCATCTGCTGCTACGTGGCTTCAGACATTGGTGACACATTCAATTTTCTCACCAGGAAAGTGCATCTGAATGTTTGTTTGTCACGGTGTAATCCCCCAGAAATAATTTTTATAACGTTTAAGGCAACTAGACTTCCTGCCTCCCTGTCATTATGACACCATCTGTGTGAGATCAGTCCTGCATTAGTTCAATTAGGCGTTAATCTGACTCTGTTCAAAATTTGTGAAGTGTGCTCTTTGAGTAAAACATCACGTTTTGGACCCTGACTCGTACTCTGAGATGGACTGAAATGCACTTTAAAGTCAGACAGGAAGAGGGTGGAAGAGGAGAAAATGGCAAAGGCTGCATGCAGGGTGGTGCTGACCTTTCAGAAGGGAGACGTCTGCATCATTTCTATGCTTTTGCTGAAGCTGGTCTCAATTAAAGCTGCAGATAATAATCACTTTAATCACTGATTGATCTGTTGATAAAAAAATACAAAGATCCCTGACTAACTCATTTAAATAATTTAAAGAAGCCAGAGCTTGTAAATGTCATTTTCTATCTGAAGAGTTTCACCCCTCGCTACAGTATTTAAAGTCATCAGTTTTATTTTTAGAATTACACAAATGGAACAGAAATGCTGCACAAATCAGTACTTAATTGTTCATTTCGGAGTCGGAACGGAGCTTGTGAGAATACAAGAGAGCAGTCGGATTGTGTGTTTTTGTTCAGATTTTGCCAAGTGAAGCTGGTGAGCTCCATCAACCTGTTGTGCTACTCTGTGGGAGTTAGCCGGAGACGGGTCATTCTTTCACTTCCAATCTCCCCCTCGCTGCCTTTTGCTCTCCTGGCATTCATTTCATAACTCCTGCCCCGTCGTCTTCGCACCCTTTTTTTTTTTTTTTTTTTTTTGTTTCCCCCTCCTTCCCTCATCCGAGAATCAACCTTCCTCCCAAGTGTCAGAAATGCAGTGTCAGGCGCGTTACCGTATGTGCCATATGAATCAGGATTTTTGTTGCTAAGCAACTAGCAAGCAAAGGATTTCATAATACGAGTAAATCTCTCTCTGTTATGCAGTTGTCTAGGCTGTGAGATGTGGCAGGTTGTGTTGGAGGAACACCTCCCCACCCCCTCCCGGTCTGTGCATGTCATTAGCAGCCCAAACATGGAGCTTTCTTGGAGCATTGTTCATAGGAGGGAGCTGATTATGTGTTTCCTCCACTTCTGATTTTCCAGCTTGTTTTCCCCCTCTCCGGGGCATTCGCTGCCCAAGTCCTGCTCTTTTTCTGACAGCTCTTAGGTCCCTGAGACTCAGCCTCCATCTCCGTGGCTCTGGTTTCCCCCTGTCTGGTGGTAATCGATGAAACTCGTCATTTGTGAGGTTCTGATGAATGACCGCTATTATCTGTCTGGGGCGAAGAAAGAAATTGCATTCATCGTAAATGACACGGTACTTCACATTGGGCCGATGAGATGCTGTGGCAGCTCTTCAGTCATGTTGTGAACTACTTTCATTGGAGGAATGTGTCTTAACGGTTTGACACCGTATCTAACAGGTGACTGATGCTGAAAAGTGTCACTGCCCAACATGATGCTTGGTCCTGAAAGAGTACACCGATCAGGCATAACATTAAAACCCACCTAGACCAGACCAGGCACCCCCACCCCATAACAATGACACTCCTTGATGGCAGCAGCCATCCCCAGCAGGATGCAGCCACCAAAACACTTTAGGAACAACTCAAAAAACACGAAGATTACCAAAGGTGTTGACCTGGCCTCCAAATTCACTAGATCCCAAACTGATCAAGTATCTGTGGGATGATCCACGGAGGCCCCTCCCCTCAAAGGCCCCCACAGGACACCCTCAGAAGGCCCATGTCCATTCTCTGATGAGTCACAACTGTTTTGGAGACACAAGGGAGACCTACACAATATTAGGACATAGTGTTATGCCTGATCGGTGTATTTAATGTGTGATGTTGGATATCTTTTTTTCCAAAGGTATCGTCATACACAGTCAGTTTACCATGTGCACCCTCCGGCAGTGACTCAGAGTCCTTATACGTGTCAGGTGAGCGGGGTGCAGGGTGACCGGAGGATTCAGATGGATAGTTCCTCTCGTGGAGGTTTTTAAGTGCCGTCTAAAATAGTGTAATTACCAGATGAGTGCTCGCGATCGAAAACTGTGGTAATTACGAGTCAGAAAGTTGGAATAGCCGAGTGCCTCTTTGCTGTTGTCTCTGTCCCTTGCGCATATGCGCAATGGCAACAGGTCAAGCAGAGTGAATGCTAATGCAGCACAACTTCAGCTTTTGTAAATTATTTTAAAGCCGAGCAGCGTTTGCTCACTCTCTCTGAAACAGCTCTCTGATGCAAGAATCTAATTTGGTTATGACTTTATCTTCAGCCAGGAGTGCTTGAACGCAGCACACACATCCACACGAACTTGGAAGAAGAAGAAGAAGCACTTGAAGGCAGCATCATTTATTTAACGATACTCTTAATCCTTTAATATTCTCTGCGGTTTAGCTCGTCTGACTCCTTTGTAAAGAAAGGCCGTATATTCCTTGTAACGTGTGTTTAATTGGCCGTGTAATTAGCTAAGCAAGTATTAGCTCCTCCCGTTACATAATATAAGCAGCGTGTTGCAGCTTGGCCGTCACTGAACCATCTGGGATCCAACAGGTCTCAGATTAATGCTTTCAGGCCGCCCCAAAGACAAGAGATGATACTGTTGATGGGTCTTGCACGAACTGATTTTGTTTTACGTGTGAATGTGTGTTCATTTAAAAAGTAAACTTGACTTTGCTGACCACAGATGCTCCTTAATCCGTCAGTTGTTTTGCAGCTGCGTAAACTTTTCCTTCATTTTAAATCTCCTTTTTGCTTAGCTACTGACCGGGGGGGATGGGCGAGCTTACTTCCATCCTTCCTGTTTATACATTCACATGGATATTAACTAAATAATTATTCTCGTTCAGCCAGTGATTCATTGACAGATGGTTCGTCTTTATGTGGCCAAGATCAGTCAAGAGACTGCCCATGTTTCAGGAAGGTTTTTTTCCGTCTCGGTTCATCATTAAAGTTCATATTAATGCATTTTTAAATAATTGATTCCACTGTGTCACAAGCTGCATGTTCTATTCTAGTTTAATGCCCTCACCCTTTGAGAAATGATCACTGCGGATAGGCTAGCGGTGTTGATCAATGTCCTGCGCTGTCAAGGAGACTAGATTTAGGCGAGATGGTGGGACCTAAATTTGGAGTTCTCAGACTACTGATCAAAGTGACAAAGGGGGAGATGTGCCGTCTCAGTGGCTGTAATGACTACATCTACTTTTTTTCCGGCGCCTGCTTCCATTAAAAATGTATCTCATCCAATTTTATCTCATTAAATAAAATCCGGCGGAAGATTGTTTAACCCCTCTGACGTGTCGGAAGCAAAAACCAAACTCAAAAGCAAACATCATCACTTGACGATTATAAAAGAATCGACGCTTCTCACGCAAGAAGGAATTAGAGATTCAAATGTCAAAAACTCAAAAGCGACTCAGCCTCACACCGAAAGGCATCTTCCTGTGAGTGACCTTAAGATGAAATCAGACGTGCGACCTCTTTAAAGAGTAATTGGACAGTGGTATGTCATGAATCACAAATCGTTATTCTTTGAACTCCTCTTTTACCAGCGTTAAAAGTACCACAGCCGGTGTGTTTTCTGCCCAGATTTGGTCATTAAAGTGCTGGGGAATAACGACGTGATGCCAATTAAAGCTACTTAACGGCTGTCAACTCCCTCAGCGCTGCCTGTGTCACGTCATTCATTAAAACAGGAGCGTGCAACGGTGGCATAAACAGTGCATCTCATCTAGCTGTGTTAAAAAGAAGAAAAAGAAGACGTTTCCACATGAATTGTCGCTTTTAGTGTAAGAAATCCTGCACACTTTATATCTTTATATTGCAAAAACAGCAGGGCATTCAGATTTGTGCAGCCTGTAGCTTTAATGTGCATCAACTAAAGGAAAGTAGCTCAATGAGAGTGTGTTAAATGCAAAGAGAACCCATCTACACCAACACTAAACCGACTTAAACTGGAAGCAACCTGTTGATGTTTTTCAATTCAGTCTTTAAATGAGCTTTAGTGATTTTATGTTGCCTTCAAGTTGTGGTGTGTCTTGCTAAGGTTTTCAGAAATGGCAGAGGTGGATGGGGAGTTGTAATTCAGTTGTGAAGAGTCAGTCCACCCCCAACTTATGGTCCCAACAAAATCATCAAATGTATGGCAATTTATTTAAAAAAGGCCTGATAAGTTGCACAGCTGCTGTGTTCAAGCACCTCAACAGAGAAGATCTACCAGCTACAGATAGATAGATAGATAGATGTCACTGAACAAGCTTCTCTGCCTGACTATGGTGTTGTATAGAAGGTGATTGACATTGTTCATGATGGACCGGATTTTGTTTAAGGTCCTTGCATCTACCACCGATGTCAGGGACTCTAGCTCTGCTCCTACCACAGAGTCCTCCTTCTGTTTCAGCTTGTCCAGCTGTGAGCTGTCCTCCTTCTTAGCACTGCCACCGCAGCATACCACAGCGTAGAAGAGGACACTGGCAACGATAGTCTGGTAGAACATGTCCAGAAGCTTCCTGCAGATATTAAACAATCAGTAATCACTATTGTGTCCTCAACAGTTATTGTAAGACAAGAACTCAAAGACTAATGGCCTAATATTTCGCCTTTAGCTTTGATTACAGCACACATTCGCTGTTTCGATAAGCTTCTCCAATGTCACCAGGTTTATTTCCATCCAGTGTTGCATTCATTTTTCACCAAGATCTTGTATTGATGATGGGAGAGTCTGACCACTGCACAAAGCCTTCTCCAGCACATCCCAAAGATTCTCAATGGGGTTAAGGTCTGGACTCATGTCTCATGCTCCCTGAACCACTCTTTCACAATCTGAGGCCCATGAATCCTGACATTGTCATCTTGGAATATGATCCATTGATGGAATAACCTGGTCATTCAGTGTATTCAGGTAGTCAGCTGACCTCATTCTTTGGACAAAATAATGTTGCTGAACCTAGACCTGAGCAACTGCAGCAACCCCAGATCATAGCACTGCCCCCACAGGCGTGTACAGTAGACACTAGGCATGATGGGTGCATCACTTCATCTGCCTCTCTTCTTACCCTGATGGTTCTCCACTATCCTTCCAGTTTTTAATAATGTGTTGGACAGTTCTTAACCCAGTTTTAGTAGTTTCTTCAATCTCCTTAGATGTTTTCTCTACTTGATGCATGCCAATGATTTGACCCTTCTCAAACAAACTAACATCTTTTCCACGACCACAGGATGTGTCTTTAGACATGGTTGTTTAAGAAATGAGAAGCTACTCATTGCATCAGTTGGGGTTAAATAACTTGTTGCCAGCTGAAAGATAATCACCCATTCAGTAATTATCATATAGGAGGCTCAGACCTATTTGCTTAGTTAAATCCAGGTGGTGACTTTTTTTTTGGTCAGGCGTTTGTAATCTGAACGTTTGTAATGAACAGTAAAAGTTTAAATTCATAGATAACACGTAAAACTATGACGTGATCATGTTTGAATGCATGTGTTAAAGCTAAAAAGACCAAAAGACTAAACTACTACTCAGAAAATAATTATTTCTCACAGCCTTGTCCTTTCATTACCCCTGTATATTTCCTTCATTGAGTTACACGGTCGTTAGCTCGCTAACTGTTAGCCTCAGTGGCTTCTAGTTGCATACAGTTGCCTAGCAACGGCGTTGTCACAACTTCCAGCTGATGTGCCACCACTTGAACCCCGAGTCTTTCCTCTTACAAGTCTTCACGTGTCGTGTAACCACGCACTAATGAGTTCAGTGAGACGGCACCAGTACAGGCCTACTTATCTAAAATCAGAAGCCTTTCAAACTGTTCCCAGAATAATTTTATTTAACTGTCTTTTGTGAATTTCACAAAATTCATTACTCATACACTAAAATAGTTATTTTGTCTTTGACAGGTTTTTGATAGGTATTGAAAGAAAGGTGTCAAAATACTGAAAAGATCATGTAACAGCGTCTCTTTTTTCATTCTTCAAGTATTTCTGTCTCTTTTCATGTACAAACACCACAAAGGAAAGATTTACAGAGACTATGCAGAAGCTTTTTAGTTCTATAAACAGTTCGGATGCCTTTCCTAGGATTCATTCCAACTTCTCCACACAACTGAGATGCGAGTGTAATTATTCTGCAGCTTACGGCCATGAAAGTAACGGGCCTACAGCTTTATTCTCCTAAAAAGTTTGACTGGAAAGGCTTCTGACTGACAGGCATGTTCTTTTTCCTTTTTAGTCTCTAACCCATGGTCTAATCCACTCACCCTGATCTCCTTAAAGAAACTCAAGACTGAGTTTTGACTTAAATTCCTCCCGGTGGCTCTGTTTCAACGCCACTCTGTCTTCTTCCAAATAAATGAGGTAACCATGGGAAAGTCACGGCGGTCTGGTGCGCCCTGTAAAATAGTTCCCCTTGTTTATCTGTAAAACTGTGCGTTTTGCAAATAAATAATGGTAAACGCAGGTTCCGTCTGGTTGTTCCCAGTTGCCGGACATTTCTAAATTGCGGTTTCACAAATTTCCCCCTTCCTGTATCTCATTGGCTGCATTAGCGCCTAAGTGAACTGGACATGTTGTTATAGTGTTATCGGGTTAGCTGCAGGGCTCTGGACAGGCTGTAGGAAGTGTAACAGGGGCCGATGGTGTTCTGCTTGTCTGTGACTAATGGCTCTGAACATGATTGAATTTCTTTGTGCTGCCACCTGTTTAGCAATAATAATGGGAACAATTGAAACGTGGAGCCTGTGGGTGTGCAAGAACAATTTTTGCATAAAGATGTCCTACAGTGTACTGTAGAATTAAATCTGACGTTGTTATAATAACCATGGTGGGTAATGCTCTAAAATGTTAAAGGGTGGTGTCTAAAGATGCTCATTGTATCCTCCTGCAATGTTGATGTCTATCTTCAGTGCTTAAGGAAACGTGTGTTCAGTCATGGCTTTACTTTGGCAAACAGTTTGGGCATTATTCCATCCTTTAAAGTATAAATCTGGATTAGGGGTTGCATGACTTCAGTCCTCTATTATATGATGAAAGTCAAATCGACACCGACTAGTCTCTGATGACGTCACTGATAAAACCACAGTAGAAAGTAATGCTTTGTGACAGACAGCTCAGTATGTAGTACATACTGTGAGCTGCAGATATGTATAGCCTGTATAAAAACAGGCAGCACATCAGCACCATCAATAGCATTTAACAGTACTTAATGTTGTTGTAAGATGGGATAGTGCAGCAGGCATTTTTCTGCAGCTAAAGGTCTAATAACTTTATCAGATAGTTGATGTGCAGCCTCCTTCTCTCTGTTACCACAGGACGTTTGATGAAGTTGCTAACTGACTGCTGTCCAGAGGATTTGGACCGTTCCTCTACTAGCCTTAGCATTAGCCTTTTCAGATGCATTGCAGTAGTACATTAGTTGTATTTCAGGACTGACATGTCACGGTAGTATGGGTTTCATCTTTAGTGAAGTATTTCCACGCACTTGATGAACCGCTGCTAGTTTGCTGCAACGACCCACTGGGCTCCTCACCTGTCTTCTAGGAGGCGTCCATGTTGTTATCGTCACATGATCAGTGACTAGTCGACATGATGCTTAAAGCGTCATGACACAGCAGTAAAGTCGACAAACCGACTAGTCCACTAGTCTGGATGTAATCTTTTTTTGTTTTCATTATTGTCAACAAATAAGACCAAACCCGACAATGAATTCATCCTGTTAACTTGTATTTCATGTGTAGCCAAAGCCTGATGCAGCTTATTGCTCTGTGCCTCAGACTTCCATTTGTTATCCAAAAACTATTATAGGATAAAGTCGTTTTTCTGTATTTTCAACAAATCCCATGAAAGGACCAAAGCAGCAACGTGTTAATCCATCTCTCAGGGCTTTCTAACACCCCTCCCCTCTCTGCGGCACTCAGCCCCAATGCCATTGATTCCCAAAGACGTAAATCTTCACAGCTCCCAAACATACAGTACAATTTATTTATTTTCTTTAAAAAAAGAAAGAAAGAAAAAAAAGGGCTCAGTGACTTCCTAAAACAGGTGGGCGCTGTTTTCTGCAAACATTACTCAAAGAGAAGTTGCAAGAGTAACTTGGGGACTTATTTCCAGCAGGGGGTTGATACACATTTGTGCTCTTGTGAGTATTTATGGCAGTAGTGACTGTGTTCATCATAGTGAAAGAAATGTCACACACTTCTCCTGTGCACCTCATTTCTGTAACAACACAATGTCAGGAATACACGAGTTATATCAGATTGTAGCTGCACAGGTAACGCTTATTAGTGAGCTTTGGTCTTTTGTGGGATATGTTGGCAAAAAATAAAGAATCATTATGTTTATTTGGATTACTACTGGCCGCTATAAGATAGCAACTATTATCAAGACCTATCCATGTCAGTGGACTTTGGATTGAGCCTGGACACATCACACTGATATAAAGAATTAGCGGCAATAAAGGCAGAATGTGCTGTTGCCTGTCGATACCCATGTCTGCACCAAAAACAAACCTTCTGCGCCTTCAGTAAAGGAAATAACTCCTTAAACCTGCAGGTAGCAGTCTGTGTTTGTAATTTAAAAGGTAGAAAACAAGAGAGCTTGGACTAGCTAGGAAAAGAAACGTCATACAGAGCTGGTCTCTACTAAATTATTCTGATCAGTTAGTCTACACCTCTAATTCTGGCGGACAGAGTCGTCGTAAAAATATCCGTTTTGAGAGCTCTCTTGGGTTTCGTTTCGTTCCTCACTTCCATTTCTCTTCTCGTGCGTTGGTTCTTTAATCTGATCATCCAGTCAGAGCAGTCAACTTGTTCTGCCACTGATTCAACAAGCTGAATTGGCTGAAAAATAGTCATAGTTCCAAGTATTGGCACCGGTGCAGGACACACCGCAAAAACATACGCTCACCAACAGCCCGGCGGTGGCAAACGGCCGACCATCGGTTTGGTCGGCTTAAAAAGAGCTCGCATGAAAATGTTCCTGCTTTTGTTGTTGGATGTAGTCGTTGAAAACCCTCTGAGGTTGAAACATTACTTGTTGAACGTGTGCAGCTGTGAGCTTCTGTAAACCAGTGATTAATGCGCCGTAAAAGCACGAGCTGCAACTAGTCCGTAACAAATACACCATTTATTTGTCTGAGTGATCTCTGCTGAAGTCGTGCCTATGGTTTCATTCAGCAGATTCATTCATCCATTCATTTATTTCAGTGGCGCTGCACCCTCCTCCAGCTTTAAAAAAGATTTATGGTGGAGTGGAAGCACAACACATGTTGCATGCCAGGAGTTCTTTGAAGCTAGCTGTCCTGATACAGGGACACACAAAAGCCCGTTCTGCATTCAGAGAACGCGACACGCTGAGATCGTGATCATAAACACCGAAATGAAAAGGAATCCTGCAATAGTGTGGAAACGACACACGTGTCAATGGAAAATACAGTTATTTTTCCGTTTAACTGCTTCAATGGCGTCAACAAATTGCACACGATGAGCGTAGCTGCAGGAGACGGGCCTCAGAGAGAGTGACGTGTGACACCATTAAAGCAGAGGAGGAATGGGATGTCAGGGGGGGTAAAGAGCCTGAGTCGTGTTAGCCTCAAGGCTGTGAGGTGTTTCATCAGGGAACATGGCTAACCTCTGCATCCTGTCTCGATTTCCTGCTCTGTGAATCATGCCAGTGAGTCCCAGCAGACAAGCGCACACAGACGGAGAGACAGGCAGAAAGACAGGCAGCCGGGCATCCAGGCAGGCAGGCAGGCAGGCAGGCAGGCAGGCAGGCAGGCAGGCAGGCAGGCAACCCACTCAGTGGAGCAGAAACACCAGGAGCTCAGTGGCTGCCATGGATACACTCCTGGAGTCTCTCTCTCTGCTGCTCTCTGTCTCTCTCTGTATGTTTACAGTATGCATGTGTGCAAGCATGTATGCAGAATCATTTTGGAGCTTAATCACTATAATAAAAACGATGCATTAATGTGTTTTTTTTTTTAAGTGATTTGTGCTTCATTGCACAGCCGACCAAAGGACTCAGGAAGCACTTTCTGTTATTTTTCTGTAATGGTGCCACTTCACGTTAACTTGAAGCTAAGTGGTGTTGTTTTCACGCAGGTCTCTTGTAGGGACAAATCCACAGATTGTCACCTGAACTGCGGTTCCTCTCGCCTCTCCACCGGTGCATTTTTAGCAGCTCCTTCAACAGGAGGAATAGTTTTTAGTTTCACACCCACGTCTTGATGTTTTGGTTTACTCTGAGCATTTTTATCAGCTTTGTTTTAGGATGCAGCTGTTTTCAGAGAGGAGGGAAACAGAAGCAGAAGAGCCTACACCTTCCCAGTACCAAAGAGGAGACGGTTAGCAAGGAGCGGGTGAACATGTAGTGGAGTATTTAGCAGCTGTAAAACCAGATTGGAGACCAGAATAGGACATAACATTATGACCACCTTTCTAATATTGTGTAGGTCTCCCTTGTGCCTTCAAAACAGTTATGACTCATCAGAGAATGGACATGGGCCTTCTGAGGGTGTCCTGTGGTGTCTGGCAACACCATGTTGTGAGGGGACGGGCCTCTGTGAATCATCCTACAGATACTTGATCAGTTTGGGATCTAGTGAATTTGGAGGCTAGGTCAACACCTTGTGCTGTTCTTCATGTTTTTTCTTTTTTAGTTGTTCCTAAAGCGTTTTTGTGTGTGTGTCTGTGTCAGGCTGCATCCTACTGGGGATGGCTGCTGCCATCAAGGAGTGTCATTGCTATGGGGTGGGGGTGTCTGGTCTGGATGGGTTTGGGTGGGAGCTACATGTCTAAGTAACATCCACACGAATGAATGCCAGGTCCAAAAGTAACCCAGCAGAACACTGAATTGTCATTATCATAAATTTAACCTGAACCATCAGTTGAACCCGGTTGATTTAGCTCCCTGTTAAAGAGAGAACTGATTATCCTTCATTTGTGCATTTAAATCAATAAATAAGCATCAGACCAGTGGGTATGCTATAGCAGCAGATGCTTTTTTGCTAGTTGATCATCTCTTAACATGCAGCTAATGATAACAGTATTATATTGTGCCTGGAATTAGATAAACTAGGTTCATTAGATTCACATTAGATTAACGTTTGCTGCAGAAACATTACCGCCTGGTCATGCTTCTCTCACGAAGCAAGATGACGGACCTCATCTTCCATGTTAGCCGCCTCAGGCTGGTTGTAGCTCGTCACTGGGAGAAAAGATCACGAATCTAAAGATCTTCAGGTGTATTAGGTGTTCAGACTGTGATCAAGGAACGGTCAAAATGTCAAATTCGAGACAGAACTTCCCCTTTTCTCTTTTGTTCAGTTCTTTATCTTCAATTTAAAAGAAAGGTTCGACTGAAAAACCAAAGGTAGCCTCAGGTTTCCATCATGAAAACCACTGGCACAGATATTTTGAGACTGACTAGGCTGCTACTGAAGTGCACGGGAAACCCTCCGCCAGAACAGCATAATATTATAGAACCAAGACTTTACCAAGAGTTTGTTGTTCTCAGATCTCTAACCTTAATATGTCCTGCATTTTATTTTTTCCCCTAGGAGGGTCATCGGATCACCACCGGCGATGGCATCAAGCGCACAGACAAGGATGACCCTGCGGCCAGCGAGGTGGGCTGGATGACCTCGGTCAAAGACTGGGCCGGAGTCATGATATCTGCTCAGACGCTGACAGGAAGAGTCCTGGTGAGTTCACCCCCAGCCGCCACCTTCTCTCTAATCTACGACTGACATCTTGAGCCGCTTTAGTCTGCGTGTAGCCGGACGGTTAAGACGTGAAGCACGACAGCCAATCACGATCGCGCCCCGACGTCCTTACGACAGCGCTCGGGGCTGAACTCCCTCAGAGCATATTTGTATCTCACGAAAAAATATTTATTGTAGGACGAGCCAGACTCCGGCTCAGGAGGAGCTTTCATCTGACAAGCAACAAATTGAGCACGCTCGAGTTTTCCCTTGAATTTATTTTTTGTTTGCGCGACCCATAAATACATCATTTTGAAGTGCATAACTCGGGGAGGTTATCTCTCAGACGGGGGAGGAGGACGCATCAAAACAAAGCCAGGGCGACAACGCAGGAGAGATTTAAAGACTGAATTAAGGTCATACACTCCATAATGTCCTCAGACAGCCGAGAGAAGCAGATGCAGGAGGCAGGAAAGGGAGGGGAAGGGAGGGGAGGGGGACATGTGCCGTTTGCCAATTGCATTTGGTCATCTGAAGTGGTTGCCATGGCGCCCGGCATGTCTGTTGACAGTTTCACGTGGAGAACACATGTCTCTTCGACCACATCTTGTGTTGTGGTGTGTGTGTGTGAGATCCTTATCACATTTATTTTTTGACGTGGTCCCGTGAGAGGACGTCCTGCACGGACTGCTTTGGTGTTTTCATTTTGTTTTCATATATTTTTTTTTAATTTCATCCTGAGTGATGATTCGGGTATAATTTCTTTCTTGGCATTGCGAGCGCTAAGGCTGAGGAGTGATGAAATGAAATGGCATGAGGGTGGGCGCGCCATGCCAAGACTTGCCGCAGTGCTCAGGGCTTGATCCCACTTTTACCCACCCCCACCCCTTCCTCCTCCTCTCTTTAAAAGTGGTGCGGCATCTCCAGTTGGCTCAGTGCGTGGAGGTTATTAATCATGAATGCAGGGTGAGGAGTACACTGAACTATTATCATCTGATGTGGAGTATTAATGAACCACTTAGTTCACGTTTGTGGGTCAAAAACTGAAGAAAAACTAAGAGCTAGCAGCCATCTTGGAAGGAAAGATTTCCGGTCTTTCACGGCCTGAAACACATTTCTGCCGCTTTAGTTATAAATTATTCTTTAAGAATTGGTGGATGTGGACCCATTTGTTTCTGATTTGAGTCGGTGTGTGCGGCCATAAGCTAAAATAATCTTTTCTGTTGCTTTTTATTGTCGGTTTGGGCTAAAAACGGCACATTATGTTTGTCTCCCTCCAAAATGACACATAAAAACTCGTTGTTCCCCCACGGCATCCTCTTATTAGTTCATCCCCGAAGCGCAGACGCTAGCGCCGGTTAATGTTGACAGCAGCATATTGCTAACAGAAGTGTGACATCGGCTCCACCGCCGCCCTGAGCTTCCTTGTTTTTTATTTTCCACTTTTGAAACACCCAACGCTTCCCTCGGCTCGTGCGTGCATGTGCGTGTGTGTGTGCAGCTCAAGTGCTCCGTCTCAATGATGGCCTGACACACAACTGTTTAGCCGGTACTCGTCTGTAACCATGGCAACTGCAGCTTACCTAAACGCGGCAGATGTGTGTTTTCTGTTCCAGCGTTTTTTTTTTTTAGGGGGCACATTAAAGCCTATTTCCGGGCCATCTGAGAGGGAATTTTTACTGCGGAGTATAAGAGCAAGGGATGGCTTAAATAAAAGGCAGAGGGTTATTGTGTGTGTGTGGGGGTGTGTGTGTTTATTTTATGCATCTATTTATGTTTGCTGAGCAGCTATTCCCACGTCTTCAACCCACGTTATCTTTTTCCTTGCATACTTTTATTCCTCTTCTTTGCTCTTGAAATAAACAAAAACACACCGGGCCTTGTGTTCATATCCATTTTATCTCACTGCCTCCATTAATAAAAGCCAGTAGAGGGTTTTTTCTTTTCTTTTTTTTAACTTTACCTCGCCAGGAAAATCAGTCAGTGGCCTCGCGTGCCCTGTAATTAATTTTTCTGATTAGACCTGCTTAAATTATTAAGGTGAGATGTGGACGGAGCCGAGGAGGGAATAAATCAAAAGCCTTAAAGAGAATTGAGACATTGAGATTATGCAAAACGGAGCCTCAGCCAAAAGGGTGCCTGCACTGTTTTGCAATTTTGATGTAGTTTTATACAGCAGGTCTCAGTTAAACGGACCTTTAATGATTAGATTAGATTAGACTCAACTTTATTGTCACTGGATAACCAATGATCAGGCATAACATTATTTTCTAACTTCCTAATTTTGTGTTGAGCCACGTTTTGCTGCCAAAACTGTTCTGACTCATCAGAGAATGGACATGGATGCTGTTAGTGGGGGTCCTAACGGTTGAGGGGATGAGCTTCTGTGGATCGGACTTGTTCCAGCGCATCCCACAGATCAGTTTGGGATCTAGTGAATGTTCTTCATGTTTTCTTGAGTTGTTACTAAAGCGTTTTTGTGTGTGAGCCTGTGTCAGGCTGCATCCTGCTGGGGATGGCTGCTGCCATCAAGGAGTGTCACTGCTAAACCAGACCAGACACCTCCACCCCATAGCAATGACATTCCTTGATTGCATTGCTCCACCCCATAGCAATGCCATCAAGGAATGTTATTGCTATGGGGTGGAGATGTCTGGTCTGGTCTAGGTGGGTGCTACATGTCTAAGTAACATCCACATGAATGAATGCCAGGTCCAAAAGTTTCCCAGCAGAACAATGAATTGTCACAAGACGGTCAACGTTATTTACTTCACCTGTCAGTGGTTTTAATGTTGTGGCTGATTGGTGTAGTGAATACACAACAAAATGCAAAGTGCAAAATTAACTCAATAGTAGGGAACAAGCTAGTAGGGAACAAGCTAGTAGGGAACAAGCTATGACCATTGTAACAAATAAGTTAGTATTTTACAACAATAGCATGTATATATATAAAAACAAGTGTAATACTAATAAATAGATGGGTATATGCAACATGGATAGTTAGTAGACTCACACATTCATAAGCATACATGTGCACATTACAGGATTATCTTATTTTATCTTATATATACCCGTTTACATCCGCCTACATATACACACACCTATATACCAAGTGTGCAATCAGCAGTACAAGGTTGAGACACATCGTATTTAAAGACAAAAGTCCCAAAGCTGAAAACTCAACTCAGTGATGATACATTTCTGTGGAAGGCACCTGATCAGTGAGCTCTACAAACACTACATGATGACATAAAGGCTAAAAAACTGGTTCATGTTGCAAAACCTTTTCTGAGTTAATCTGATCTTTTCAAAGTTAAAAGAGTCAAAATAATTTCTGCTAAAATTAGGGGACGTCAGCAATTACAGCGTGACACTTTTCAGCCGACTGTGACCTTTTAACGCAGAGACGCCGGGCCGCTGCAGACTGAGCTGAATGTTTACCTCTGACAGCAAATGTTGAGTGATAGACAGGTGCAGGCCGCCCCGTGGAAAGGCCCCAGAGGCCCGATGTTCATTTGCCCGGCTGGCTTCACATCTCGGCAGATTGTAAAAGATCAAACCTTGCCTTTAGGGCTATTTGATTAGCGGGGAGGACACTTCCCGATGACCTTTCAGTCTGTAAAGGTTTATCTGCAGGAGATCAGCGCTCTGCTCTTCAAGCACTCAAATAAAACGGGGAAAGGCATGGCCTCGTGTTTACTTTCAAATTTCAGGTCAGCAGCATGAAGTATGTAAGGACATGGTTTCCCCAGATTGGGGACACAGAGGGATCCCATCTGTCAGTTTATGCATTATTGCATTTCCCCTCCCCCCCCCGTTACTTTTGCATCATAAAAGCCCACCGTCTCTGTTAAGCACAAATGTCATCACAATGCTGTTTGCTCACACCAAAACAAACGACACTCACTTTACCCGCCCATATATCAACAGGTAGCTGCAGTTCGTACCTGTGCCAAAAAAAAAAAAAGAAAAAGCTCCAGATCTACTTCTATCACACTTCTCTTGAGAATCCAATCTCCAAGTAACTCAAGATGTGACATAGCGAGACTGGGGTCTAGGGTATTTTGCAGGAAAATCAGGTTTCTCTTAAATGACGGGACCCCGCTGAGTGACATTTAGCCCTCGTTTGCTCTGCTTTAGAAGTCCACAGGGAGGGCTGGGATGTCACCAAGCTATTATTCTGGGCAGAGAAAGGTTTTCTATTAATGGCAGCACAGAGATGCCCTCTGCCTCTGTTGAGGTTTCAGTCTTTGCCCCTTAAACCCAGTCACAGTCAAAGGTAAAACAGAGTCAGACGTGTTAAAGTCAGACTTAGATGAATTCTGGTGAATCACTGGTAAAAACGCTAGTTGCTTCCTTTTCACAAAGAATTCTCACAAAGTTGCTGAATGTAATATTATTTATTTTAAAATATAAGTGGTGTACACTAACTTTATGGTACATAATATAAACTGATCAGCCACAACATTACGACCATTGGCTGGAGAAGTAAAAAACATTGAAAAAAGCATCTTGTAACAATACAGTGTTCTGCTGGGAAACTTTTGGACCTGGCATTCATTCATATGGATGTTACTTAGACATGGAGCACCCACCTAGACCAGACCAGGCACCTCCACCCCATAGCAATGACACTCCTTGAGCAGGATGCAGCCACAAAAAAGCTTTAGGAACAACTCTAAAAACCATGAAGAACAGCACAAGGTGTTGACCTGGCCTCCAAATTCACTAGATCCCAAACTGATCAAGTATCTGTGGGATGATCCACAGAGGCCCCTCCCCTCAACCCATAGGACCCAAAGGCCCCCCACTAACAACATTGTGTTGCCAGACACCACAGGACACCCTCAGAAGGCCCAAGTCCATCCTCTGATGAGTTTTGGAGGCACAAGGGAGACCTGCACAATATTAGGAAGGTGATCATAATGTTACGCCTGATCGGTGTACATAGCTGCAATACTGAAGAACCTGGTGAACGTGATATATAAAGAGGTGCTTTTTAATGCTGATTTCAAAGAAGATTTGTCTGATGTCCTTGAAGAGCATCAAAGAAATTGAAGCTATGAAAGGGTGTTGAGAAGAAATGGTGTAATACTTTGTTAAATAAAAGGCATCAGTCATCTTCTAAAGTAGTATTGAATCATCAAGCAGCAACTTTCCTATGGCCATCACACATCAAGGTGACGACTGGTTGAAAGGGAGGTATTGACGTCCTGGTGATCTGCTTGATTCTCTTTGTACTACAGTAATGGTTTCCATAGTCCTAGCTCTTCTCGTTGCGCAGGTGCAGACGGTACATGTTAGTTGGCCATTGCCAGACGACGCCACAGTCTGTCTTTGTGGCTGTTAGTTCTTTTTTTTGTTATTGCTTAGCCTCTAAACAGGCAATTAGACACCCTCTTTAAACACAGACAGGCCAGGTGTGAAGAGGACACCACCTTTCTGTTAGTCACCTCATTGGCGCCGTTTTTTTTTACCTCAATCCTGAACCCGGTTAAACAGGAAAAAGGTGTCGACTTCAACTAAATCCTCCTAATCTCATCATCACCGACTGCCAAACAAAAAGCGCTCACCACCCCAGAGTCGTCGATGCTCAGTGGGGTCAGCGCTCGGAGGAAGTCCTATTGGATGAAAGGGTGAAAGAGTCATCTCCTGGCCTGACGGCTGTCATCCGGCTTTTATGTCGCCTTGGGAGCAGCTGCAGGAGGAGAAAAGAGCTCTGAACGAAATTATAGGTGGGCCACAAGGGCATTTTCATCAGGCGCAGAAACTCACCTCCTCCTTCTCTGAGAGGCTCGTGAGCAGCGGCAATTGAGCTGCTACATGGAAAAGCTTTTTGTCTGATGAGAGTCAAAAAAGGAAAAGAGAGAGAGCCTTTTGTGGGGATTTGCTCTCTTCTCTCATTGGTGATTATGGTGCTGCCGCAGCAGATATGTTGAGAGGGCCATTCGGAAGTGATGGGAACACTTAGACTTCACATGACTGAGAATTCAGCTTAGTGCTGTTTTATTGTTATGTATTTTTTTTTTCCACAGTGTTCAGCTCAGCGTGAAAAGACTTAAGCAGCATTAACTGTATTTGCCCTTTTGTTGACACTCCCAGTTGACTCTTGGCTTCAGACGAGGACCTCGGTGTTGTTATGTGTAACGGATATTCTTTCAACACACCCGTGGCCTCTGGTGCCAACAGGATCGTATGTGACTTTCACGGCACCCAGTACAACAGAGTGAGCAACGTCACTCGCCTCTCTGCACGCCTCGAAGTCTGACGCTATTTTCGGGTGACAGCAGCTGCCAGGCCTGTTTTGTCAGGGCCTTCCAGAAGGAAACAATGCCATATGAGACTATAGCTATTTAGTCACGCTTATTATCCATACTCAGAACCAAGAACATCTTAGTAGGTCATTAACGTCCATAACCGAGTCTTTAAAATGTTGTGAATAAAGTCTCTTAATGATGCTGTTTGGGCACATTTACGCCCTCAATCTGACTTTTCCAGGTGACCTCAAGTGAACCATTGAGTTTTTCCAAATGAAAGCACTGTTTTCAACACCAGGTTTTGTCTCACATGTCTGGCCTCAATGGGGCAGCAAATTATAAAATTATATTAATTTGAGTTGGACAAACGTACATAGATTGGTTAATGTAATTATTATATTTAAGATATATTTAATGAACATAGTTTGGACTAATGCAATTTAATTATATTTCATGGGTCGTACATGGATCGTGCATAACATTATGACCACCTTCCTAATATTGTGTAGGTCCCCCTTGTGACTCATCAGAGAATGGACATGGGCCTTCTGAGAGTGTCCTGTGGTGTCCGGCAACACAATGTTTTGGGTGCTATAGATTGAGGGGAGGGGCCTCTGTGGATCATCCCACAGATACTTGATCAGTTTGGGATCTAGTGAATTTGGAGGCCAGGTCAACACCTTGCACTGTTCTTCATGTTTTTTGAGTTGTTTCTAAACCGTTGTTGTGGCTGCATCCTGCTGGGGATGGCTGCTGCCATCAAGGAGTGTCATTGCTATGGGGTGGGGGGTGTCTGGTCTGCTCTAGGTGGGTGCTACATGTCTAAGTAACATCCACACCAATGAATGCCAGGTCCAAAAGTTTCCCAGCAGAACATCGTACTGTCACAAGATGGTCGATGTTATTTACTTCTCCTGTCTGTGATTTTAATGTTATGGCTGATCGGTGTATATTGTGCATAAATGCAGACATTTATTTTAGTTTACGCTACACTACTTCTTGTTTTTGGCCATGCTTGTAAAATGGCTGTATGGATGGAAAGGTCGGTGAGGAATTACCTGCAAAACTATTGTCATTAGCTCTAAGTAGCAAATGTTAGCATGCCAACTCACTAAACTGAACAGTTCAGCATTGTTGTTGTGACATTGTTAGCATACTGTAGCTCAAAGCATTGCTACATGCATTCGCTTTTGCAGATTTCTCTGTTTAATGCTCTTGTCTCTGTGCGTGCGTGGGCGTATCTGGCGTCTCTGTTTCTGACCTCGTTAATATTTGCCCCGAGTGCAGCTCACAGACGAATCCTGATGTTCCTTTGACACGTTTATTTGAGGTTATCTTGACCTGTGGCCATCTGTGCCTGCGGAGTTTACAGATTGAGAGTCGCTTGATCCTTAACTCCCTGCGCTCGTGGGGCCAAATTCCTGCAGCAATCACATCATTAGTTTTGGACACCAGCGAGTATCAGGTGTGATAATTACCATCGCTCCCCCAAGGGGCGGTGGGGCGGAGGAGGCAGTTCTGATTTGGTACTTCTCTACCACATTTTCAGCAGGATCTTATTTAGCATAAACAATCAGTGGAGTATAATTAGAGTTTTGAAATAACGTTCATCCCTTAAATCCATTTTGTGGGGAGTATTATTATAAGGAATTCTCAAGTCATGTATTTGACTGTCCTGAGTCCATTAGCTACACAATGATCAGGCTGCTGTTGTTGTATCGGAGCTCAGAGTCTTCAAAACTAATCACAATCTTCCCTCTCCTCTCAGTGGAAAGGCAGCCGTACAAGAGGAGGTGTAAATGAGGCAACTCTTGATTGATACTTGACGTCAAGCAGGCTTTCTCTTGGCAGGTTCAGTTAAATTAATTAACACGACCACTTAGAGAAAATGAATATTTGGAGGTTAACAGATGGTGTTACAAATCGGTCACACGACGGGTTATAACTTTAAAAAGTTCACTTTAAGTTCAGCTCTCTCTCTCTCTTTTTTTTCCGTGTGCGTAATCACAATCAAACTGACTGCAGGACATAAATTCAGCCGTATGCATTAATATATCAGAATTTTTCTCCACCTCCACCACAGATTGTTCCCTCCTCATGCATCTTGTATCATCTCCACTATTAAAAATACATGCGGCCGCTGTGGTTGTAGTATGTCCAGCTGCCTGGATGCAGAACACGATTTACATTTTAACAGAATTTCCATTTCCACTGTTTGCACATTGTCCAGTAGGAAGAAAGGCGAGTCATGCTCAAGCTCAAGATTTATTTCTCCCAGAGTGATATCAAAAAACTCTATCGTCTTATATAAACCAATTCTATGTAAGCTTATCTTTTGTTTTTTAGCTTATTTCTCTTGTTTTTAAAACTCTAAAGCGAGCGAACGTTATGATATTTCAGCTGAGGCAGACACCAGGAGGCTGGGAGGAGACGCATCCATCCCCACCCGCCCTAAGCTCTTTACGCCTCTGTTAGAGTGGTTGGGCGGTTTCCAGGATGGCTTAAATCGTAGCTAAGCCACTGTGGGATTTGGGGTTCCACTCTGCATGTTTTGATTGTGGGTATTTTAATATCTGAACAATGGTGCATTAGGAAAAAAAAAATAAAAAATTCAGTCCCTTATTTATAACCAGGCAGAACATGCTGTTTTGGTCTAATGAGAGTGGATCAATTCTGTCTAGAAAGAGATATAAAAATGCAAAGAGAATCCCGAATGGACGGCGAGCAAACAGCGTGACGGGGCGGAGATGTTCCGACAGGCTTGACCCCGAAATATTCAGGGATAGCGGCTTTGTTTTCACAGCTCAGAGAGGACGTCGTCAGCGCTCATAGATCAGATCACTCACTATATACGGAGACGGGCGTCGAACAAACAGGGGATCGGGTTTCAGGGCGCGGGTAGTTACAGCGCAACCTATACAACATGAAACACAAACTGAGCACTTGTGTGTAGGTGCCAAGGGTTTAAAAGAGGATCTGGTTTCTGAGAGCTTTAACCTCCATGATTATTTTAATATCTGTGCAATATGGCTGATGGTTAGAGGCCAAATATCAAGCTACTGTTACAGCCTTGAGGTTATTGTTACCGCTCGGTTTTCTCTGTTAAATGCGATCTTTGTTTTGACTTCAATTCATAAAACACATACTACTTAAAGTACTGCTGCTGTTAGTAGTACCAGCAAATTGTAAATTGGCGTATTATAGCGCCACCTAGCTGCAGGCATGTGTATTGACTCCTTGGCAAAGTGACATGCTAGGACTTCTACCAAGTTACGAGGTTTGATGCCTTTCGTCCTTGCAGTTTGTCCTGGTCAGACACTTTAGCTACGCAGAAAAAGATAAATCATTATATTAATAATAAGAAGAAAAACCGCAACAAAATCAATAGGGATCCTGCAACTTCGTTTGCATGGACCCCTAATGATAAACCAAAACGACCAGCTAGTGGCGATGCTACAGAGGGAACTGTTCCCTTTTACGCTCAATTTGCTGCATTTTAATTAAGACCAAAACTCTTCATTTCAGTAACTTAAGCCTTTTTTAACAGACTCAACAGTCTCTTTCATGCACAAACACGGAATCAAAAAGTCCAACTACTGAGAAGTAGTTTCAGAAAGCTTTAGCTGAGTACCTACTCATTGAATATACACCAATGTCCTATTAAAACTATTCAGACACTTATTCAAGCGTTAATCATAAGGCTGACATGACAATCAGCTTTCACGTGCCGACACCTCGCTGCACAAAACACCTCAATATAGGAAAATCCATATCTCATATAATCCATATGGGTTTCACCATGCTAAATTAGCATATGTAAACAAACTTTGTGGATCTTCTACTATGTGTACTTCCACCTCCTGTTATGTGCAGGCAAAGGCCCACGACCCATTGAAAAGACCAACTAGTTCAGAATCACACCTACAGTCAATTTAGAATCACCAATGAACCTAACAAGGATGTCTTTGGACGGTGGGAGGAACCCGGAGTACCCGGAGAACCCACACAAACACAGGGAGAACATGCAAACTCCACACAGTCGGCCTGGATTTGAACCCAGAACCTTCTTGCTGTGAAGCATCAGTGCTAACCACCACACCACTGTGCTGCACCAACAGAAAAACATGTGCTACGGAATAGAAATATCACGCAAATTGACATTAAATAAATTCCAAAAAAATATTTCACACAGCTGCATTTAAATTAATCTAACCAGTTTCTGTTGAGCTCTTGTAGCTAAAGCCTTTGGGTGAAGGTTAGCCGCCGCTTGATTTATCACCACAGACTCACAACTTCAGGCGAGAGGAAATTGTGTCTCGGAAAAGGTGTAAAATCTGCACCTCAGCTTTTATCAGACAGATGGAAGAGGCAGAGCGAAACCGTGAGATGACTTAATACATACACGTCTGTCCTGGGACCCGGTGTCTGGAGCTACAAATGATGTGCTGTAGTGTCGTGATTGGTCGTGCAACAAGATAAAAAAGCAAAAAAAACTACTTGATATAAAAAAGACATATAACATTATAGGCTGTCTGTGTGCACATCTTAGCACAAGAGTTTTCAATATAAAAACAGGATACCTCCCATGTAGATCAGACCAGTTTATCATCCTCAAACAATAAAATTTCTGTTCAATATTACAAGAACATGCAAACATGACTTAAAATCACTAACAGCAGGTGTACTTTACTACAATACCACTTTTAAATATTACATTTCTTTTATGCTCCCTTAGGTTCCAGACTGTTTTACAACAGATTTTATTGAGCTTCTCTTTATTACAACTTCATTTCAAATTCTGTGTTAGATGGGAATGTATGTGGTAATTTGCAGAAGGCTTATTAGTGCAGAAAATATTACCTTTCGAATGTTTCTTGGGAGGAAAAAAGAAAGGAGATTAACTACAGGATTTGACAGAAAGACTTTACTCACATTAGTCTGCGAGACATAGACGCCGTAACCTACGTACGTAGCCAACGCAAATGTGAGCCATTTATACTTTTGCACTCATCAGCAGTGTTGGGTACGTTACTTTTAAATAAGTAATTAGTTCTAAAAAAAAAAAGTAACTGAGTTAGTAACTGAATTACTCCACTATAAAAGTAACTACTTACCAGGGAAAGTAACTATTGCGTTACTGTCTAAGAATTGGATTTTTTGCAGCTCTTGCTTGTGGCTGGCTGTCGTCTGAGAGCCAAGTCGGATGTCTTCAGTAGAGCTCCGGGCGTCACGTTACTTTTTTGTTGACACCGCCTAATTGGCAGGAAAACTGTGGAGGTTCATGACAGTAACGCAACTACAATAACAAGTAACTGTTTAATCCTGAATTTCTTTCTCATTGTGAGTAGTTTTAGTGCTGAATGAGCAACAATCCTTTGTAATCCACGTTATAAACATTAGCCTAACTTGCCTTTATGAAAAGAAATCTGTTGGACATATTAAGTGATCGCACAAGCGAGATCCGTTTCTTCAGGGATCCCACCGCTCCTTTTTCTCGTACCTGCTTCTTGAGTCTTTTATTGCAGTAATCCACATCTACCTTCATGCAGGATCTTTGGGAATCCTTTAAAATGATTTCCCCTTTTATTGTCCCCGACTATTCTGACATCCTGGGGCACAAAAGCTGTCGACCGTGTTTGGATGTAACTGGTACAAGGACCAGTTAGTTAGTTGCTCGCGGTTGTCAAACGAATAGTAATTAGCAAAGTGCGCTTTCCTGCCAATATGGCGGTGTTGTGATTGCTGGTGCAGGGCAACGTCAGCTACCGGAGCTTTATTAGTTGCTTCACTTCACACACATTGTAACGATGGAAATAGAAATTAGTCAGATTACCCGTTACTGAAAAAAATAACGCTGTTTATTTTAATGCTGTTATTCCCATCACTGCTCGTCAGTAAAAACACTAGTCGATGCTGCGTCTGTTTTGCCAGTCGGGTGAATTTTTGTTTCCTCTTCCTGCTTCTTTTTCAACAATGGTGACTGAAACTCTCGCCGAAATTTCGCCAAAGACGAGTCGTACCAATGTTTGTATCTCCGAACCTCCTCAGTTAGCTGCTGGCTTAAATGTTTTTGCAGTGGGAGGATGGAGAAATGTTTTATCCAGAGTCACACATACCGGCATGTGGTGAACACGAGCGGTAAATAGTATCTTGAGTTTTCCATTCAAACCGAAGAATGTTGCTCGCTGAACGGTTTTAAAGGTGATCCGAGTGCTGCGCTGAAATGGTTCAGTTTATTCCCTCTTTAAACCTACAGCACCGTTCAGGCCTCCTCCTCCTCGGCACATCTCTGTGACTCACTGCTCCACATCTCTACGTTTGGCCCGCTGCCATCGTCATGTCCGTACAAATGTGGGTTTTAGACGCTTTCTCGGCACCGAGGTCCTTGACTCACCTGGCTTTTCAGTTCAGCTTTCTAAATATTTTTTTTTGTATTTAACCACGAGCTCGTAAAAACCCTTAAAACTATTCCTTAGTCTGTTGTTGTTGTTTTTCTTCTTCTTCTTCATTTTTGGATTTCCAATAAAAAGCTGCAGGAGTCCGTCACTGCACGCTGGGTGCTCTGAAGTTCACTGAGCAGCTACAGATTAGAGCTCAGTGTGTTGATGTTGGGTTACGGAGTGAATCAGGAAGTCTGAGTGGCTGTAGAGACCCTGTAGGCTCTTCCCCAGGCAAACCTCAATCCACAGGAGTATACTCCTTATTGCTGACAACAACAACAACCATTTCCCTCTGTAGCTCTGGTTGCACCAGGAGAGGAATGTGGCTGATGCTCTTTGCATTTTCCTTTGTTTTGTTTTTTTGTTTTTTTTACATCTATAAAGTAAAATACAGTATTTTATTCTTGAGATTTGATTTTAATTCTCACAATTGCAGCTATGTTGAGCAGACCACTGCAGATATTATTTATATTGAGTGATAAATCAATGTGAATCAAGCTGCCACACACTGTAATGTGGACAGCAGCTGCTGGGAAAGTTCACTGGTTATTTTTGACCCGCTGTTTTCAACACCACAGAGTGTTAAAATGGTGTTAATAATTATAATGCCATCAACGTACACTCTCTGCTGGTGTGTGTAGAGAAGTAACATATGATCATATATAAAAAAAGATTTCTTGACTTCTTAGTTTTTGGAAAAAGAAAAGCAGAAGACAGATGTTGTGCCTCAACAGGCTTATTTTCCATCCTGGCTTCGTCCAGCTCCCTCTTGTGCTCGTTGGTCCCTCCTGCTATCATCAGCGCCTGTTAATTTATCTCATCTTGGTCCCTCTGCAAGTTGCAGCTGAATGCAGGAAAGCTGCATTGCCTCGCAGCCTCTCCAGGCTCCGTGTCTCCTAGCAGGAATAAAAACTTCTAATGAGTCACCCGTAACTTCTGCATCAGGACCTTTCCTCCAGTGCCTCCCATAATTACCCAAAACAATGTTTAAAGTCGGCGCACGGTGTCGAGCATTGTTTGTGTCAACTCTACAAACCAGGGGAGATGTCAGTAGATGAAATGAACATGCTGTAATTATGTGAACATAAAAATGTGTTTTTGTGGTTGAAAAGGTGGCGCAGTAGGATAGATGACAAGGTTACTGTGTGATGTAAAGAAAGCTAGTTACTGTAGTTTGTGCCACTGATCTGCTCCACCTGTCAGCGGTGGTGGTGCTGATGACACACAGCGCTTTTTAATAGCATCACATCGCCAAAATCTGAACTCAGACACGAAACATATTGTTATAGATTTAAACATTGATCAAACGTAACATTATGACCACCTTCCTAATATTGTGTAGGTCTCCCTTGTGCCTCCAGAACAGTTGTGAGTCATCAGAGAGGGTGTCCTGTGGTGTCTGGCAACAGGATGTTGTTAGTGGGGGGCCTTTGAGGGGAGGGGCCTCTGTGGATCATCCCACAGATACTTGATCAGTTTGGGATCTAGTGAATTTGGAGGCCAGGTCAACACCTTGTGATGTTCTTCATGTTTTTTGTAGTTGTTCCTGTTGTGTGTTTTTGTGTGTGTGCCTGTGTCAGGCTGAATCCTGTTGGGGATGGCTGCTGCCATCAAGGAGTGTCATTGCTATGGGGTGGGGGTGTCTGGTCTGGTCTAGGTGGGTGCCACATGTCTACACGAATGCCAGATCCAAAAGTTTCCCAGCAACAGAAACTACTAATCGTTTATTCGACATAATTAAACAGCAACTCAACCGTTGTAAACACAGGACGTCCTGATTAATTCACTCAGAAAAATTGGTCAATACTTCTACCTAGATAACACTCCTCAAATGGGTACAGGGTAATCTCAGGTCAAACAACAATGCTATCTCCAGCTGATGAAAATAGCCCAGAATGCTGCACATTAACCGCTTACGCTCTACTGAACAATTTGAGATTTCACTTAGTTGCTAACGTAGTCACAACAAACCTTGATCGCTTTGGGAGCTTCGTTTAAGGCGACGCCTCCTCCCTTCAGCAAATATCTTCCCCTCCATTTAAGAGATATGATCCTCTCTAGCTGCTTGTCATCACTCCTCACTGGTCCGCACGCCGGGTGTAGAAAATGGAGACTGACCATGGCTGCATTTGTCTTTCTTTTCACCCTCAAATCAGAGGGCAAGTGAGTTCCTCATTGTCAGGGATCCCAACACAAACCTTCCAGTGATTACATGTTGCACCACGTCGGAGCCAAGTGGAGTGTTAGCAATGTGCATGTGTGTTCATGTTTGGTTTGGTTATCAACTACTGACAGCGTTAACATCTCCCAAGGAGTTAACTGTGTCTTCAGCAGGTAGTAAATCAGCCTTGTTTTGGACTCTATACTCTAGGTGTGAGTTCTTGTAAGGAGATTTCTACGATAGCAGAGAAGGTGTGTCGCCGTGTCGTAAATCTCGTTCTTCGGTGCGTACCCTTGCTATTTTGAGAGCGGAAGGATGTTTGCGCTGAAGTGAACTGTGAACTGACGGGCGTTAGTCACCGTCAGTGGTCGCCATCTTGTCTACAATCAATCAACAGTGTAGATGAGCCCGTCACATGTTTCTGTTGTCAGTTCCAGAGAGTTCACAACTTTCATGTTCATTATGAAATACACCGATCAGGCATAACATTATGACCACCTTCCTAATATTGTGTAGGTCTCCCTTGTGTACATCCGACTGACTGCACGCAGCACCTCTTGGTTTGGATCCAGAGCTTAATTGATGTATAATTCAAAACGACAAAGGTTTATATTAAATATTTTAGAGGACTCTGGGGTAGCGATTACAGAAGATGAATGAATGTATGAATGAATGAATGACTCCGGGGTTGTAACATGCCATAATTGTTGGTTTGGTGCCTGCCTGTGTTGGTGGCTTCCATTAAGGGTCTGGGGTTTTGTTGCAGCTGTAAGCTTGTGTGGTTGTCGTAGTAGCATTATTGTTAATTGTTAATTGCCTGCCTCTGCTTTCCTGTCATTTCTACAATGTATTAAACAGTTGTGACTCATCAGAGAATGGACATGGACCTTCTGAGGGTGTCCTGTGGTGTCTGGTAACACAATGTTGTTAGTGGGGGGGCATTTGAGGGGAGGGGCCTCTGTGGATCATCCCACAGATACTTGATCAGTTTGAGATTTGGTGAATTTGGTCGTTTTTGTGTGTGTGTGCCTGTGTCAGGCTGCATCCTGCTGTGGGTGGCTGCTGCCATCAAGGAGTGTCATATACTTCTCCCATCAGTGGTCATAATGTTGTGACTGATCGATGTAACACTACACTGTTGAAATCCCCTCACTGTGCATGTTAAGTACACAGTGTGCACAGCGTATGGAAGGGTACTTATTTTTGGGAAAGTGTCAGGTCACACCAGTGATGGAGCAACGAGCACATGTGTGTCATTGTGAAATACATGTAGCGGCAACTTTTGATCTCAGCAAAACTGACACAGGCAGGAGAGGGTTATATAAAATCTGAACGATGCACCACTTTTCAAACATTCGCTCAAAGGTCAAGACTTGTGCATCGATCTCAGTAAAGTTGAACTCTACTTGGACGCTCGCCATGAATTTGAGCAGATCTGCTAACATAATTACGTGTCTAGAATTTATTTTTTTTTAGTTTCAAATGAACAGATTGTGCTGGTGAGAGTGAGTCACTTTATTTATATATTATTACTTAAAAATCTTGGACTGTGGTGGAAATTAGCATTTTCACTTTAACACTGTAAAAACTTGTTGTGATATCTGTGTATGTCACAGGGTTTTATTAGCAAAGGTTACTTAAATGTCAGCTAAAGCTTTGCATTCCAGTTTTGGGAAACACCTACACAGTAAACTCATGTGAAATGAACCATGTCCGTGTGTGCGCATACAAACACAAAACGCTTTGTTTGCTGCTGCAGCAGCTGCTCAGGAGTCGTGCTAAATACCCCGTAAAATCCTGCTGTTGGTTTCCAGTAGAGGGATGCGTTCAGATTTAGGATTGAGGATGTTGTTACTGAATAGCAGGTCTATCCCTGTGGAACTGCTGTAATGCTGGTAGTGATCCCTAATGATGTGGAAGCAGCTGGATGCGGCTCCACGGGGAGCCTGCGAGACAAAGGAATAATCTGCTTTTAGTGGCAGAAGAAGAGAGAAATCCTTTAAACCCGACGGTTTTACTCGCGAGTGTGAATGTTGGAGGCACAAAAGAAAACGATGATGCCTTGCTGTGGATACTCTACTGTCTGCACGGTGTACTCATCCTGGGAAAGTTTTGTGAATGATGCAGCACAAGCCGTAATATTGCATTAAGCCGCTCCAGACACCCACTGTGTCTGTAAAGATTTCCAGGGATTCCCGGCAAAAAGGAGGGATTGTTTAATTTAAGTCGAAGGCTTAAGTTTCAAATGACTATGCCGTGCTGTATCGTAACGACGTCTAGGATGTGAACAACATGTAGGTCAATGCTGAATGAATTATCAAAGTAATATGAAAATATGAATGAACCAGGCCCTGCAGACAGAAAACTGTGGAGGGGGACAAGCACTGATGAAAAAGTCCAAATTTAGCATTGCAAAGGTTTTCAGACTGTGGATAGGGGCGTGGGAGAGTTGCAGTGGTGGGCTTTCAGAGGCAAAGATGTGAAACAAAGATTTAAAAAAAGAAAAAAGTGCAATCTGGTGTTCTGGAAACATTTGGTCCCTCTTATCAACATGTCCGAGCAGCAGCAGCTGATGGAGACTATTATAGTGCCTTAATACTGTTAGTGCTGAGTTGATGTAATTTATGTCAGTAAAACTTATAGAGTTAAATATGAGCACACCACCAGGACGCACAGAGTTTTAGAATCACTTGGAAGTCTGATGTGATAATCTCCCCGAAGCAAAAACGCTTTAGGAACAAGTAAAAACAAAAACATGGAGGACAGCACAAGGCGTTGACCTGGCCTCCAAACTCACTAGATCCCAACTGTTTTGGAGTCCTGCACAATATGTGGAAGGCGGTCATAATGATATGCCTGATCGGTGTGTAATACCTTGTAGAAATAACAGGAAAGCAGACGCAGGCAGTTAGTTCCCCAGACAATAACGCTACTACGACAACCACACAAGCTTACAGCAGCAACAAAACCCCAGACCCTTAATGGAAGCCACCAACACAGGCAGGCACCAAACCAACAATTACGGCACGTTACAACCCCGGAGTCCTCTAAAATATTTAATATAATCTTTTGTCATTGTGTGTTATGAATTAAAGAAGCTCTGGATCCAAACCAAGAGGTGTTGGGTGCAGCCGGATGTACACACAGTATGTACACTAAGGATTATAATACCACAAGGGAGGGTGTTGTAGCTCTGGAGTGGTACCATAACCATCACAGTAATATCCGCAAGGCAAACAACGGATTTAAACATATACATATATCTGGTTACTTAGTTGTGTAAGACAAAGAATAGTAAGAGGTGACAATCTATAATATATTGGAGGAATGGCAGACAATTTGTCTTTGAGCACACAAAATGAGTTTTATTCCCCAGACTAGAATAACAACGACAACAACAACATGCCCTTGAAGGGATCCACCAACACAAATACCAAAACACCAATTAAGGTGAATTCCATTCGATTCATAATCAAACGTTTCTCGTTTTGTATTATGAACCAACAAAGGTCAGAGTCTATTTCAGTTGATGGTGTCGGGTGGTGTCAGACTTTAAAAACACAATCCATCAGTGTGAAGGTTTATAAAATGTCAAAATGTACTCAGAGGATTGTGATGCCACGAGGGAGGATGTTAATCATTGTGATAAGGTTTGCAAGGCAAACAGCTGATTAACGGCTTAGTGCAAAGTAGCTAAACATTACGAAGAGGTGATAAACTGTACTAATATACTTCTAGAGGCATCAGGAAAACAAAGATGGACCATTTCTCTTCATTTATTTTGAGTTTTATTCCCAAGACTAGCAAGTGAATGACGACAACAGCAACAACCCGGCTAACCTACAGCACCAAACCCCCTGAACCTTTAAAGTAAATCAGGTGTAATACATGCCCCCTACCATGGTGGATTACTGCCCTAGAGTCAGTGCTTAACATAAGCGTTTGTTATATTGCAATATAACTAAATTAAGATCATAATCCTTGGAGTAACATTTGGATGGCAAACAGCTGGATTACAGCTCGCAGTACAGTAAAGCATGTCCTTGCAAGTACACCAATCAAACATTACATTATGACCACCTTCCTAATATTGTGCCTCCAAAACAGTTGTGACTCATCAGAGAATGGACATGGGCCTTCTGAGGGTGTCCTGTGGTGTCTGGGAACAGGATGTTGTTAGTGAGGGGGCCTTTGATGGGAGGGGCCTCTGTGGATCATCCCACAGATACATGATCAGTTGGGGATCTAGTGAATTTGGAGGCCAGGTCAACACCTTGTGCTGTTCTTCATGTTGTTGTTTTTTGAGTTGTTCCTAAAGTGTTTTTGTGTGTGTGTCTGTGTCAGGCTGCATCCTGCTGGGGATGGCTGCTGCCATCAAGGAGTGTCATTGCTATGGGGTGGGGGGGTGCCTGGTCTGGTCTAGGTGGGTGCTACATGTCTAAGTAACATCCACACCAATGAATGCCAGGTCCAAAAGTATTGTCACAAGATGGTTGATGTTATTCACTTCTCCTGTCATCAGTGGTCATAATGTTGTGGCTGATCAGTGTATTTGAGTGACGTAGTCAATTTTTTCTTCTTTTGATATTTCAAGATTAACATAACACCAGGCCAAAAAAAAGCCTGAAAAGACTTTCCTTTTAATTCCGTCTCATCAGTGGACGGTGCAGTGAGACGTGAATCGCTGCAGCACGATGAGAAAAAGATTTGTAACGTTGCTGTTTAACTGACGTTAGATTAGTTGGGCTGATTGCAGCAGAGATCCAGCGAGCCGCTGGGGTTTGTGGTTTCTTTTGAGGCTTGTTCCTGGAAGGAAAGCTGAGCCACGGTTAAATCTCCAGCCAGATTTATTCACTTACTACTGTTTATTTTTGGTGACGGATTAGAAGCTCTATACATTCCCTGGCTCCGAATTAACTAGTTAGATTTTTACTGCCAAAACAGAATTAAAGTTGTGGCACTTTAGTCAGTGAGCCATGAGCTGGGGCATGAAACCTACAAAAATCTATAAAACATTAGGCACTTATTTGGTACTTGCTGTCAGAAAGAAAAACAAAATGTCACACGTTAAAGTTTAAGATGCTTTCTTTTCCTCTTCTCTCAACACGTTCACTCTTATGAGCCCCGTGTTTCAGCCGCTCTGCCTCTACCTACTTATCAGTCTAACGCCCTTGATAAACCAGACGAGAGGGTGAAGAAATAACTTTGTCTGTCACCGATCCCGGCGCGTTGAACCCGTCCGGCCCTCTGTCCTTGAGCCTCGCCTCAGTCATGAATCACAAGTTTGTCAGAGCAGCTCAGGCATGATCAGGATGACACATGATGAGCTACTTACCACACACACACACATCCGGGTGATCATCTGTATAATACTTATCGTCCTTCTGCTGTTGTCGTCGTCAGCAGCGACTGCAGCCCGTTATGTTACGTGATTGTTATCTGGTCTGATGATGAGTAATGTCACACTTTCTGCCAAACCGAGATTTATGTTTTCAATTAGGTCTGATGCATGCACGTAGCTCCCTGCAGCGCCGTGAATGAAGCGGCCCACTCTGATAAATATAATGAAGACGGACTAATCAGGCCTCGTTTTGACATCCAAAGCATAGAGTGAGTCTGCTTAAGTGATATTAGCGTGAATCAAAGTTGGATGTCACTCATGCGTGAGTAATAAATATGCACTTTAACTGTTTATGGGCGTCTAAAAGAAATGAGCTCTGCAGAGCTTCCCAGCCGAGTGTGATCCCAGTTTCTCACGGCAGGATTCGTCTTTGTCTCATTGCTAGGAGACAATTCACCGCCCTCAATAACTTGTGCAAATGATGTACGCTGAATCATCATCAGCAGCAGCAGCAGCTACAGCCTCACAGTCACAAAGAAATGGACCAACGTAAGAAGTTTCCGTGAAGTGGCATTAAAGGGGAACTACTGATTTTTACAACCTGGACCTTATTTCTGGCATAAAATACGATCGTTTACTCACCCATATAACTTTGGTGTCATTTGGAGTCGTTCGGACGATATTTAGATCCGCGTATATCCATATAGTGGGAGTGACTGGGGCACCGAACCGCAGCCTCTAAATAACACATTATCTGCTGCGAAACTCACCAATATTTTGTTATGATACGCTAGTGCTATTCCCCGTTGAGTCTGGAGTTACCTGTTGTCTATTCGTTGACGTGCAGCGGTTTGTCGTTCTTTGGCCAGCTGTTCCTCTCTCTGCCTCCGCATCCTCCTTTCAACGAGCTCCTCATCCGTATACTCTGGCTCCAAACGGTAAGGACGTCCATCATAAACAGAGTCGTCGTCCACAACCTCAGAATCTGAAAAATATTCAGCCATGTTGCAAAAAACTAGCAGTAGCAAATTACAGGTAAACAAGCCGCGCTCAGAGATGACATCATCCAGGTCAGAGGTTAGAAGGTCAATCTACAGACCCCGAATGATAATAACAGGTAACTCCAGACTCAACAGGGAATAGCACTAGCGTATCATAACAAAATATTGGCGAAATTAATGAGTTTCGCGGCAGATAATGCGTTATTTAGAGGCTGCGTTTCGGTGCCCCATTCACTCCCATTATATGGACATACGCGGATCTAAATATCGTCCGAACGACTCCAAATGACACCAAAGTTATATGGGTGAGTAATAATCGTATTTTATGCCAGAAATAAGGTCCAGGTTGTAAAAAAACGGTAATTCCCCTTTAATGTGTTTTTTGACCACTTGATCGCAGCACTAGACGTTTTTATTGTCACCTCTTGAAGTCAGTTAAAAGATTGTTGTCTACGTTCATGTTCAAAAACCTTTTTATGCATTACCCACATCATTATATTGATATGTGAGTTATATTTAGTGAATATCCTTGAAAATAGATTGAATGATCAGCCATATGTCAGTATTGCACAATGCAGTGGACGTAATGACAATAAACTTCACTCAGCTGGTGCCGTTTTTGAAATGTTCTGGTTCTTGTTTGTGTTTTCCCGCGCGACCTTGTCAGATGCATGTGTCTGACACGATAACGCAGGAGAGCACCTTTCCTCCGATGCCGTCATTTGGAGCGTTTAATCACAGTTCTGTCTAGTTCGGGCAGATGAGGCCGTCGACTCTTTTCTGAAACACATGCTGGGGAGGCTATATAAAGATCATGCTTGAGGAGGGTGCCAGGCTTCAGGAGCACCGTCCAAAGCCCCATTAGTATGCATGTTGTGTTTTTGCCTGTCGCCACAAGCGTGAGGCACATGCAGACACGACCGGGGGAACACAGGTCTGGACTGCACGGGGACGCAGCTGTCTCTTAAAGGCTGAATATGTCCTTTTTCTTCAAACATATAATTAAAAGGTAAAGTCTTTATTTGCACGGATAATTGGAACAGTTTGGGGTCAGTCAGTCACATATTGACAGGTATCTGTAACAAGTCTCCAATCTTAAAGTATGGAAACACCAAAGTGACATCAAAGAACTAGCGTGTCGCCTGTGTAGGGACCAGAAAACTGCACTTAAACACACCATAAAGACTACAGCCGATGGCCAGCTAGTGTTCAGTGACTTCTATCAGTAGATGGCAGTAGTCTGTATTCATCAGTCAAAAAAGAGAAAACACAACCGCTATGATTAGCTAGGAAGCAAGGAAGAGCGACAAATCTACGTCCAAACCTCTTCTGAATCATGTCAGATGTCAGAATCAGGTGCCAACCGTCTACTTGACACCATTACCATTTAATACACCCATCAGCCACAACATTAAGACCACTGACAGGAGAAGTGAATAACATTGACCATCTTGTGATAATTCAGTGTTCTGCTGGGAAACTTTTGGACCTGGCATTCATTGGTGTGGATGTTACTTAGACATGTAGCACCCACCTAGACCAGACCAGGCACCCCCACCCCATAGCAATGACACTCCTTGATGGCAGCAGCCATCCCCAGCAGGATGCAACCACAAAACACACTTTAGGAACAACTAAACTAAAACATGAAGAACAGCACAAGGTGTTGACCTGGCCTCCAAATTCACTAGATCCCAAACTGATCAAGTATCTGTGGGATGATCCACAGAGGCCCCTCCCCTCAAAGGCCCCCGACTAACAACATTGTGTTACCAGACACCACAGGACACCCTCAGAAGGCCCATGTCCGTTCTCTGATGAGTCACAACTGTTTTGGAGACCTACACAATATTAGGAAGGTGGTCATAATGTTATGCCTGATCGGTGTAATTGTCTGAGCAGCAGGCAGTAATTCTGATTGACACTCGTAGACTGAAACCTATTGATATAATCAGGTGTTGCCCAGTTTCAGACCTGAAGAAAACACTATTTAGTCTTGAAGTGCTCCAAGTAACAAAGAGTCGTCTCAGTGGTTATTTTCATTTGTCAGTACTTCAGCCGCCAATCGTCTTTAAGCAAACAGTCAGCGTGGAAACAATGACAGTTTGTTTACTGTATCCCGAGATGTCAGCGCTAGGGCTGTGTCTCCTGTTAATGACGTCTTAGAGGATGTCCCGCCAGCGGCGAAGGAGCGCGAGTTCAACAGTGATGACACCGTAAATGCCGCCAACGTTCATCGAGTGTCCGTGTTTGTCGAGGCTGCAGTCAGTCACATTTATGGCTGTCGTCGTAAACATGCTAATTTGCTGTTAT